>NW_027271501.1:207500-807500 GCF_040938485.1 Diadema antillarum
TCCATTTAATCAAAATGTTTTATTACTTCAACCATGAGGACAAAAACATACTAGAGTAACTTAAGATTCTTTGAACTAGATCCATTTTTCCATGATCAGTTATAAACTGGCTGGAAAGTATGACACGTAATAGAATTACAGCGCTAGTTTTGTTTACATGGCAAATGTATGTGTACACATTCCAAATTTTACAGCCATTCAACAGCTGCATCATCGTGTATGGCATTAATCCAATGGTGAGTCTGTTGCTTCCCATTGTATTATGGCTGACAGTAGATATAAATAGTATTAAGGTTAATATCCAATCTTTTGATGTTTGTTGAGCACTGATATTCAGTTGGGCATATCAAATCACTGATCGAAAAGAAAAATGGTGAATGTGCGATAACACTGTATGCCATGCAGTGACTACAAGGGAGATGCGGTGAAATGTCAGGAATGGTACCGGTAGTCCAAGAGCGTTTAAATGTATGGTGATATATTGAAATCAGTAAATTGTTCTCCTTCCCCAGCAGCCAAAGAGTAACAAGACAGTGCCCATCTGCATGCATGCATCCAGTCACCCAATGTGGCAGCTTGGACGTCCCTGAGTAACTTCTGCCAAATTTGTTTTCAATAAATTCATTTCTAGGGAGCTTGGCACACAGCTCTCAGCAAGGACCACAGGCATTATAACTCATTCACAGCAAAGTTCTGACATACACCAATAAAATCATCACTTGCAAATGTATGTACATTGTACCTTTGAGCACTAAAAGAATATGTACAACTATCTCACCTGTGTGTATGTCTGTGAGTGTTTGATGTCAAAGTATTTCCAGCATTCACCCCAGAACGTGGCGTAGTTATCCACCGACCACTGCCACAGCTCCTCGTAATTCTCTGTCATGGAGAGATAGAGAGCAACAAAAGGAATGGTTGAAAAATCTCAGATTTAAAATCACCTTCATCATACCAGCGTCTCAGTCCAGATACCCTCATAGTGTGAATCAGTTCACCAACAGACAAATTCATCTAACTCACCGATCTATGCTATTCATTTAACAATATCTGATTGATGTATTCAAATTTGTTCATACTTCTCCTCTGGGGTGCTAGTTACTAGCAGTTTCTTTAAACCAGTTCTTCTTACACACACATTAACTCATGGAATCCAGTTTGTATTTTAGCTGTTGCAACTTAAGTCAGACAAACTCAGAGAAAGCATTCTGGCTACTAGGTGCAATCTTTGCTGAAAAGATTAACAAACACACAATATGAAATATCAGGTCATCTAGTCATTTGCAGCGAATGTAATGTAGCCATGACATCATGGTTTCGGAGAAAAGAAGAAAACAAAACTTGCTCAAGTCCCAGTCATATCCTGAAATCTAATGAGGCAACTAATGTAATATATTTCCATGTAACTTCAAGACAGGGGATATTTACACTAAAACATTTTATTTTTTGTCCACTGGGGTAATCATTCTAATTAAAATGTCACAACTGAATTTTAAAATGATAATTATCTTGATATAGCCAGTTGTGTGTCCATTTTTCTTTTAGATGTCAACTTCACTTCATATATTTTATGTATCTACTAAGTCTCAATCACACAAACGTTTGAAACAAACCTTTTTGTTCCCTTCTGCACAGAAAAAATCACCATGTGCACAAAAAGAAAAAACAAACTTAGTTTATAAGGAATGGGTCACACATCAGAGTGTTGATCTTTCTCCCACATTAAAAGTCCTACCAGCTGATTCCAGTCACAGTGGAAGATCGGAAACGGTCACCATTAATTTGTGATGGCTTATAAAAAGTGGTGGAAAAATGCTGGTATGGTATAGTACCAACCAACAACACGGAAAATACCAATACACACTGTAGGTGAACAAATTGAGAGAACAAACCCTTCAATAATAAGCTACAGGACAAAATTCAGCCCTAAGCACAGTATTACACCATTTGTTTTTCTTCATTCTCTCATACCCATTTCAGATTGGGAAATTTTCAGGGGGACGAATCCAGCACACGTGTTAAATTTCTTCACTTTGATAGTTTTGTCAGATGAATTCTCATTGAAATATTGTGGTGCAATAAAACCCTCCTACCCCACCCAACAGTTCTAGGCCAATTAATAGGGATACCTAGTGTGAATAGTTTTCTGTTGAAACACACAAAATTAAGCCCACTGCCCTATAACATGGTGTGTGCACAGAGTACCGGTACTGTAAAAGTGGAAATTTTCGCAGTTTTGAAATTTTTGCACATTTCGTGCAACCTGGGGCTAGCGTGAAAAATAAAAGCACACAAATATTTCTGCTTGCCATATGTTTCAGTAGTTCAGATTAGGCTCCTTTATGGCATAGGCCTACAGTATGCTACGGAGATTGGCTTTGATCAGGGTTTCATTGGCTTTTTGGTCTTGATGGCAGGCTGAAAGAAAATCATCCCTACCAAGCACAAGTTAGTTTAGCCTCAATGACAGTTCTACAATTAACCAACTAGTAAAGTCAGTTTGAAAGGGGCACGAGACTCACAAGGGGGAATGCTGATTGCTGCTAGGGGGTGTCTGCTGTTTCTTATGGGATGTCTGCTGTTGCTGCTCAGGGGAAGTGTTCAAACAGCAATGTCCGTCCAATAACAAGCATTGCCACTGCTATTTGTGTGTGTCTCATTACTCTGAAGTATTCAAGGAAATTGATTGCTTATATTGATAGGTAGATTGACTATCAATCAGCCTACTGGAGTACCCTACTACAATCAATCTTCTGGCAGGGGCACTTTCATTCATCAACAGCTATGAACATCATGTGTGTTTAGACCCACTCTAGAAAACAAGCAATGAGTTACTGGCAAGAGTTATGGTAAGTGACACCTAATTGGGTCTTTTCATCAATGAATGAAATGACCCGTTACAAATAGGCACCCTGTACAAAGCCTGCCGCAAATGGGGAATGGGGAATAACCATACCCATGGCACAACTGGGCTGCATATATGATAACTCAGCAAAATTAACTACCTAATCGTTCTTGTAGACAAAATGGCCACAATGACTGAACTTTAGTTCAGTCCTAGTGGCCATTTTGTTAACTAATTTCATCTGGTGGACCATTATGACACATAATGGTCAGTCATATGCAATCGGTTTGTCATCTACTACTGGAATCAGTTTTGTGCAAAGCTTATTATGGCTATGATGTACCTGGTCTGAAACTCTGTTTGAACACACGCCTTCAACAGGCTTTTTCCCACTGCCTTGGCACACCAATGGCTTAGATGTGTTTTGTTTACCATGTGCAGGGGGTTACAATAACACACACAGGCAAACAGATGCTACCCAAGTCTTAGCACTATTAAAGTTGTGCATACAGCATCCAACCTAACGTCCAGTCCTAAGCTATGATTGTCTTCAAGGTCAAAAGGGAGATAGATGTTTGTATATTACTTTATACATCCCAGGCAGGTCAACTAGAATACAAGACAAAATATTCTTGGTGGTGGTGTGTAGTGTTAGCTTTGAACAAACATTTGTTGAACTTTCCAGTTTTAATTTGAAAAAAGTTCCACATATAGCCTTTATTGAAAGTGGTCTTATGAAGTACAAGTATTACAAATAAACCCTGTATTCACTTACATTATTCATTAACTGCGACCAGCCCCAACGCTACACTGTGCACAAGGAGCGCCCCGGGGTTTATTCATCAAGTATGTTAACTGCGAACAACTCAAATGCAAAGCTCCCACATTTTAACTGTGTGAAGTAGTGCCCCGGGGTTACAAATATGTAACGTATGCTATGTACATTATCGTACATGCTCAATACAATCACATCATAATTCATTATTTTGGTATAAGTACACATATCACATGAAACACTTGCTATCCATGTATGCAGAATCTAACAATATTAACATTTAACATCTCATATCATTTTTTAACACTCTTCAACCTCTAACTACAAATGGTCACTTCTGCTATTTCCCACAGGAACAGAATCGAGATTTAAAATTAAAAACAAAATGGGAAGCTTCAAATCAACCAAATGCATAGATGGATCAATATGCTAATCGCTATGATTAGGTTTAAGCAATTGTTAAGTCGGGTAATTTTTGAAAGAGGGCTTTAACCCATATAGGGCCAACTACGGGATATTCAGTAGTTCGTCTGAACGCCGCAGGGGCCACATACGGAATATCCCGTAGTGAATGAAATGACATAACGACATCATTCCAAAGTTCCTTCACCTTCTAACCTTTGACAACATATCCCAGAATGCTTTGCTACCCTGTCTGCGATGATTCAAGAAGGTTCTGTCAGTGGAACGCCAACAATATCGTAAAAATCATTGAAAAAATGTGTGTTTCCATGGAATAATGCGAATAACCATGTAGTGACAGTGGGTGCTATGTACAGCTGTACGGAGTGCTCGATTTTGGATTTTCTGCAGCAGTTTTTGAGGAAGTTTGGACACTTGCATGATTCGACTGTGACAATGTCTAGAAAGCTGACACTCTGATCATATCATTTCCGTACTGGATGTGTAAAATTACAACATTTGCTATTTTTAATCCATGAATGAAAGCAAACAAACAAATTAATTTCGTAACTTTTGGATTACTGTACTTCACTTCTGCATTCTGCTGAGTACTACAATGTATGACTGCACTCTGCATTGAATGGCAATATGTCATATACCATTTTAAAGGGAATTTTATCTTCTTTCAAATGATATATAACTTGTTTATGTTTTATTCATTGTTTGTTAATGAAGAGCGATTATTTAGAGAGTTGTCTGCCTGTCGGCGTGTGTGTGCAAACGGTGCCGGGCCACGGCACTGGGGTGTTTGTTTACACAAGTGCGTTGGCCCGATATGGGTTAAGATCTACACAAAAGACTGGAAAGGATCCTTGATACAATTCAAAACTCATGTTTAGGTTACCGAAATTGTAATTTGTAACCTCACAGGTAGGTTCCAGCTTCAACTGGCCCCTAACAACAAGCAACATCCACACACTATAAAGCGCAAGCAAACTAATACGGCGTACAAACACGCGGCTAGCCGACCGAAGAGGCCAGAGAAAAGCTTGCAGCTCGGTCAGACCAGGGAGGTGGAAAGAGACTGCGTACAGCAGCCCGGGTAGCAAATTGTAAAAGATGTCGAAGAATACGTACCGAGATGCAGGTTGTATGTACTGTTTACGATCCCTCTGAATTCATCCATTTTCGTTGCCCGTTTGGGATCAGGTTTCCACATAAGTTGGGGGGTTTCTGCGTCCATAATGTTGAGAATTGTACAAACAAAGATAAACTAGAACAACTATGAAGTTCAACCTTCGGCTCTCCAAACGCGACCGACCCACGACGACCACTCGTACTATAATATATATACTGTGCGCGTACATACTGCATGCATGCATGCGTGCGCTGTGATCATGATGAGGTCCCTTGATCAGCCGAGTTTAAGCCCCGCCCACTAAGACTGAACTCATATTTTCTTCGTCAATTTTGTTTCCTAGTACCACTCCTCTACTTTCGGAAGAGGTACCAGTCAAATATCGTCAATGCAAAGTATGAATTAAATTGATTGGTTTTATAGACTAAATCTTTCTTGCCTTTCTTGTACCTTCAGTTTTTAAATTAAGTGCATGCTTCTATTCAATGAGGGATCAAAGCTGAATGTTGATCCAGTTCACGGGATTTTGCGTGTCCCTTCTCATGCATTACCATGGCTAACTGTTCATCCCGCTGTTCATTGGCTCGCGAAGATCGCACGATGCATGCAGTCAATGAGCACACACGTTCTGTGTGGAAACTGCTCCTACTCGTCGTAGCGTCACGGAGGTGTGTCAAAGGCGTTACCCCATCTTGACCAATCACACGCCGTGTCAACTTTTTTGTTGCCTACGATGTTTTCCTTTTGTTTGCTTTGTGTATTGCGCAAAGTGAGTTGTTTGAGCAAGGAGATGTATGGTTTCCCAGCGCCTTGTGTAGTAAAAGGTACTTTTATTCATTAACAAACATATTTCATTCATGCTAGATATCTACTCTGTCTGCAAGTGTAAATTATAACTGGGGGATCATGATCATGTTCAATGCGCGACGAGAGTTTTAGACGATCATCTTGATAAAAAACATGCAAGGTTGCGTTTAGTTACTCACACTCTGACATGACTTTTTCTTTCTATTCATTCTTCATATCATTATTATTACTATCATCGCAGTGGCGGATCCAGAGGCAGCGCACTGGGAGCGCGCCACTCTTTATTTTGCTTAAAGGTCCAGTTTACCTTTGGGAACAGTGATTTAAAAAATGTTCAAGATATCACTTTTGATGCAAATGTGTAGGTCAATATTATTACAAAACATCCTACCATATACAATTTTCGCAATAAAGCCTAAGATATAAGGAGATATCATTATTTTTCTCAATAAAACATAAGTGTAGACTCTGTAATCTCGAAACAAGCTTATTACATCTATTGTTCACATTTTGTATGTTTAACAATGCTTAACATTTATTATACTGATTAAAATTTTTATTTTTTTTTCTATCCCAGCTCACATTTAAAACTGTTTTGAAGAACTACAAAAGCTGGGTTTGTGTTTCAATTCTGCAAAGGGTAAATAAAGTCTTTCCGGGGTGAGCAACTGGGGGAAACAAAGTTCATGTAAGCAGTTCATTGTTTCTGTCTGCTTTTGTTTTGTATTGTTTTGTTTTGTCTTGTCTTCGAGGGAAACAGAGAAAAAAAATGCTCTGTGCTGACTAATCCTCCTCAAGCACTTTTGCACACAATCCTTTCACATGGAAATCCTTGGTAAAGTGACGAAGGCTGGTTGACATGTGCTGTTCTTGCCACAAGATGGCGTTCCTTCATTCGAGACGTCTAGAGATCATAGCGCAATTTTGGCTGGGAATTCACAATGTGTTTTGCTGGGAAATTCGTCCCTGCTTACTCCAAGGCAAAAGAAAAAAAAATAATAATGAATAAATTAATTAAATAAATGAATTTAAAAAAGTTAATTGCAGCGTGAAAAATGTTGATGAAATGTCACGTGGTACAAACAAACGAATCCATGTAGTCATTGTTATTATCAAAGTAGACACGCGATCAATGTTTACCGTTTGTGTTTCGGGTCACAGCAGACAAATTATACATCTATCGTGCTAATCTTTGATAAAGGTTAACCAGTTGACTTTATTAACAACAACAACAACAAATTGATTCCACATAAACACAAAATTCCACCATGCACCTTTCAACATGACACAAATATTTATGAGACTTCACAGTTGATAACTTGGCAACTAAAATTAGTGACATGATAACGTCATCTTTGATTAAACTTGTCTAAAATCCATTGTTTGTGGCCAATAATATAGCGTTTCGTGAAAAGTATGGTAATTCTATAATTCAATAAATGAAGTAAGAAGGGGTGGGGTCTGATGCTTCAGCTTTCGTCAGATAAAATCAAGGCTGAATGATTCATGTATAATGTGATCGTATTTGTAGTAGCAGATGCAGATAATAAGCATAACAGTCCGTATGATTCATTCAGGTGTTACGGTGACATTCAAATTTTACTACTACATTGTAATTCCTTTCACACAGAAATCTCAGTTTCTCTTGAACAATTTTAAAGTGTGTTGCCCACCCAGGGTTGCCCATTGAATATCTTGGTAAAGTGTTACCGTATGCGGGGTCATCTTGCTTCAGCGGTTACTGTAAGGACGTTCCTGATAGAGGGCGTGATCATAGCAGCTCTCCTCGTCTGCCCCCTTCATGAATGACTGCCTTCAACCTGATAGGGCCTCCGACGCGCAAGGCACAAAACTGCAACATCCAGCAACCTCTTAACAAACCCGATCGCTTAACGGGCAGTAGACTTTGTTCGTAGGCAAAGATTGATATCTAATTCAGAAGAAAAACTATTTTGTTCCTCGTAAGAACGGAAAGAAAATAAAAACAAAACGTGGTGTTCTAACTTGCAGATCCAAAATATAAAAGTTAATGAATAATAAATGACCCCCTCCCATACCGAAAAGGAAACATCATTATAATTGATATGACTGTATTCTGCACACACAATAAAAAAAAGAAAAAAAAAACAACACACAAGCGCTCATTCAGTCCAAAAGCGACGCAAAACGAAACAAGTATGTATGGAAGTTACATTCTCAATATCATATTCAGGAGGTCTGAGAAATAACGAGACTCTTTAAATCTATTCAAGATGTAAGGAAAAGCTATTTTATAATAATTATAAGCATAGCTATTGTTACATGATTATTTTCATCATTTTTGTTATTATATTGTATTGCATATTTCACCTGGTATTCAGGTAACATATCCGATGTTTTTCATGTTATCTAAGTATCATGGATTGTATAATAAACTAAGAAAGAAAACTAGAAGTCGTTGACACTTTAACAAGAATTACTTACTAAGAGTCGCATAGACAATGAGTATTTTTGTCAGTTATTTTTTTGTAAGTAGCATTTTCATTTTTTTCTCCTTAATCTTCTTACCAGAAAAGATGTTGCAAAATAGTTTGTTACTCGACGTCAATTCAGAAATCAGTCGGAGAAGAGTATAATGATCTTTCTCAGAATGAAAACTTACATGCCTCAGTTAACTTCATATGCATGGCCTTGACATTTCCCAAGGCTTTCTTTCTTCTTGTATCTATTTTTTTTTTTTTTTTTTTTGCTTAGCATATACGATTTAACAATCAATGAACAAAATTACATGCACCAGAGTGATAGACCTACCAATTTTTATTTTCTTTTTGATTTTTAGACAAACATTATTTATCTTGGTGGCAGTGCGGAAGACGTAAACGTTTGAAACATCGGGAAAAAAAAAGAAGCGATTTGGGGTAAGAAGACCAAGATGTGGCTCATCATCATAATCATCAGAGAGGAATTTAGAAGAAAGATCATCAATATAACCAACGTTCAACGTTCAATGACCTATGATGACAAACAAACTAACAGATAAACAAACTTAAAACTTCTTTGTTTGGCCACCCATGATAGCTCCAAACGTTTATGTCTCTTGATTTCGTAACACTGCATAGAAGTGAGAAGATCCCATAACAATGTGATTATCTCACGGTGTGCCAATCGATTGTTAAAAAAGTATAAAGTAGATAGAATAGAACAATATTCTCTTCTGTTGTGTCTTACAAAAATCGAGAACGTAAAATCAAGTTGAGGAATCGACTTTGTAGACCTGTAAGATCAATCCTAATCCCCGACCATACAATGCATCCCTCCCCCTTCACCACCCTCCTCCCGCTCCCTATTCTTTACCAATCGATCGATCTCAGGTAATGGTCAACTTTAATCAATGAACAATAGTGTGGCAGATAAAGCTGGCAGTAACAACACACGTTGAATGTAATTCAGTATCACGCGGGGTTTCACACGGCTTGGTAGCACTTAAGCCCCCTCTATATTCAGTGGATTGGATCGTTTTTTGTTTTCTGCCTATTCTTCCCGATACATAAAGAACTGATCTGATCGGAGTGCGCGAAGAAGACAGCTCAATAAATGTCTCTCAGACAATGTATACCTTTCTGGGTTGTCCAAAAGAACGCGTAAATTCTTGCGATAAGGGAAGACTTACGTTGATATTTCAACACAGAAGATTTTAAAAGGCCATCGTTCCTTTAAAAAAAAATCAACACACACACACACACAAACAAAACAAAAACGGTGTGCAACTGCCTCGCAGTCTCATGGCTGGTGAATGTGTAGTGACTATACTGCATGTGGCCAAGAGAGGGAGTGAGAGGGGGTGGGAGTTCGGTCTGTGGACATTGGAAGATTCGTGGATTTGTAGATGAATATGATACTGGTCGATTGGCGCGGTAGATCAATAGAAATATTCAGATAGACATACATGCAGATGAATTGCTATCTATTAACTAGAGAGAGATAAAGATAGATTGATAGATAGAAGGGTAGAAAGATACATACATGTAGATAGAATAACAGATGGACACACACACACACACACACACATATATATGCATATATATATTACATATGTATATATATATATATATATATATATATATATATATATATATATATATATATATATATATATATATAAGAGATAGAGATAGGAGTTAAGAGAGAGAGCGAGGTTGATAAAGACTCGGTAGTTTTTGAGCATCACAAAAAGTGAGAGAGAAATGTGTGCAAAGAAAACGGAGCGCATCAATAATGCCACGACAGGAAAAAATTTGCATATTCCTCATATGACCTTGCTCAGCAGCCAGGAGAAATCTTTTCACTGTCGGAAGTATCGCTATAATGAATACCTAATAACTTATTTTGTCGGCATCTCTCCCAGAAATACAAAGTGATCGCATTACAATAGCATGAATGCGGGCGCTGTGGTGCAGCGAGGCTACACCATTATTGGCCGAGTGTGCTTTTCGATCTCTTTAGCGGCAGATTAATAGCGTGGTTTTACAGACCCTTTCTAGAATTACATCCTCACAATCATACACTAAAATGACTAAATAGACTATAAAAGGCTATGTCAGTCATCCATTGCTGTGTATTTTTAAAATTTCATAGACAGCTGTATTATCAGTATTCACATAACCCTTACAATTTAGGTCATGGACAGAATAATCGTCTAAGAGAAACTTAAATATGTCTATGCTAAGACTACGTGATGAGCTACAGTCAAACCTACCGCCCCGTAAACACTTTACACACAAACCACGCGAAATGAATGCGGCTAGACTCCGTGGAGAGCACTTCGACGCACAGATAGACACACACACACATGCATTATCGCACCTCACCCCTGTACAATGTGCAGGCTGCCCACATGCACACACTCAACCTGAACGAACACACACATACACACTGCCATCAACATACAACGTGAGTACGATCCCGAGTGTGCAAAGAACTCGCCGCCTCATCTCATTCAGAATCTCACAACAAAAGCTTGCCCGGCCACAAGAGCAGAATCGCTGCAAAAGACATCTACGATTTCTGGCTGTTCGGGGAAACGCGAGCAAAAGCTATGATTTGTTAGCCGAATATTTCAGAGATGCAGGAAATTTTCCAATCTCAGTTTGTCATAATATGCCTTGGATTATCTACCCTTGGACGCGAAGCAGGCGATAAAAAGAGCACCGACTCCCCGCCGTGCAGCGGGTGTGATAATTCCACATCGAGTTTATGGGAGACACGACTGCGGAGCGATCCCCGGTAAATCAGATGCACCGACTTGCTGACTGCCCTTGTTAGCTCTACAGCCACTGGACGTAGGAAGCGAGCGAGCTAACGACTCCATTAACGTGCATTTTGTAGCTGGAGCAGAACGACCAACTACACTCCTTTACCGAGATTAATCTTTTCTGGTCGTAAGTTAGTCTGAGGACACAGCAAAACTCTCCAAATGGCGAGGATACATGATGTCTTTGTAGCTTTTGCAATCATGCAATATGCTAGTTGTCTGCAAGGTAAGATGGTTATTTCAATTCAGTCTTCTCGATCTCAGTCATAGGGCTGCTACTATTCTTCAAGATTTGTGAAGTTTGAGCAAAGTAAATGATGTAGAACATTATGTGATTTTCTCTGATTGGAAGTTAATGCAAAACAGATAAGGGCCAGGATAAGAATTTGTTTTCTCTCTCTCCAGAAAAAAAAAGGGTCATAAAGTCTGTGTGAGAAAGCAGTGTGTTGATGTAAAAACTTTAACTTAGTTGGAACTACAAAGTGTACATGTAGACTATTTAAATGGAATTTGACAAATACGAATCAAGTACAACTTACAACTACAAGTCTTGTGTCTACTAGTACTATGTCTTGGATTATTTGAACATCAAAAAGTAGGGGAATGGTACTATAAAAGCATTATAAGAAATACTGCTACCACTGCACCACACTACCACAGCCATTGAGTTCTCTGCCACATTTTGAATTTTAATGAAATGTGTGTGATGTCTTTTTTTTCCCCTCCTGGATTTGTTCTACATTATGATATGTCAGTATTTGGCAGCTACAGACAAGGCATATTTACACTTACATGTATAGGGCTTACAGAGTGCATTGATTGACCGAAACCTTTTCAAGTTAACACTTTGAATATACTGCACATCAAATGACAATTGTGCATTCGGTCCTTGTGTTGTCATCTTAATATAAACATCAAAACAAATAATGTGTTACATCTAGAACTGCACAAGAGATGTCTTTGTCACATGGCCACCTCAGCTACCCGATATTCCATATTTTGACTGAGCCATTGAACTACTGCAACAGAGACTCCAACTCTCCCGTTTTCGACGGGAGATCTCCCGCCGAAAGCCCATTTTTGCACAATCTCCCGTTCTCCCGTTTGAGATTTGATTTCTCCCGCCCTGGCTCTGTGTCTCCCGGTGGAAAGGATTTCTTACTTATTTCTATCGTATGTTGAAAAAATAAGCCTTAGATAGCACCAGAGAACATCTAGAATCCTAGGAACTTCGCGCTTCGCACACATCAACTTGGAGTCTCCCGTTTGCTAGGGGTTTCGGGCGGGAGAATCTCCAGATCAGAAGGTGGTTGGGGTTGGAGTCTCTGCTGCAATGTTCTGCAAAATTACATTCTAAGTGTCCTGTAGTCTTTGTATCATATAGACTCTACATGTACGTGTGCAGTTTTTACGTTTTTTTTTTCTGTAACATCTGTTGCTGGTGACAATTTTCATTAAAAAACAACTTTCAGGAGTCGAGTCAGAGTGTAACTTTCGCAAAAGGTGCAAGTACACTGTATTAAGATGCAATGAGCATAAATGGATAGAGATGCATTTACAACTTTTTACATACAATTGTAATTAAGAGACTGACAGACTTATCAATGTATAGAAAGAGAAAGTACGGGTACCCTGTCACAATACATTTTGTAACAGTAAATACACAATTGCAGATCAAGGACAGGGATTGAAGAGCTCTTCTCGACCACAAGATCAGTGTATCTTGTTGTCGGGGATATGTTCCACGGAGACTTATATCAGGCTTCACTAAATTCCCTCTTTATACAGCTGTAGAAGTTTAAGAGAAATGATAAAAGACTCTGGCTAAACAGATTTTCCTATCCAAAGCTTCTCATGAGTATTCATTGCTCTTCGTCTGAGGATTGTATCATTAAAAGACCACTTTTTTGTTATCAGAAATGTTTCTTTCATGTCATTCAACAGTAAACATTGTACTCTTTACTACTCCTTCTTCTCTGATGTACTTTATGTTCTTTTGGTGGATTTTAATAATGTGCAAGTAATGTCGATCCCGCTGTACATATTCCTTCCTCCAACCTGTCATGCCACCAAGATTGTTCCTCTTGACTGAAATATTCCCAGGATGCATGTTTACACACAAGTTTAGGTACCTAGTATGTACTTGTATGCTTCCCCACCCCCATTTCACAAGACCGGCTGCCTTCTGCCTTGATCAAATGAGCACACAATATCACAGACTCTCCTCTGTTCACCCTACCCCTCTATCCTATGCACCCCATCCCCAATCCATCCAACTCCTTCCTCAGTGTCTGGGACTGTCCACCCACCTTTACCAGCACTCTACCCACCCCCAGCAAGCCTACCAATTCTGTCCTTCTCTTCAGTCTACATTTTGGACTACCTGGTACCTCTCTGGTCCACCTACAACATGTGCCCTTGTCTGTCCACTAAACTATCCCCTTTTTCTGTGCACCCAACAGCTCTTCCAGTCTACACCAAGTCCACATTCCCTTCCATATAAACCTCTCTGTTCTTCTGTCAATCCTTCAGACCTCTCTTCAATCCAGCCCTTCTCAGTCCGCCCCTTCCTCCTCCTTCCGCACCAAACTCCACTTCCATATCATTTGCCAAGATCAATACTCTGTTTCAGTGTCTACAAAGTGAGTGATCTTTATGACATCCAGATTTAATTACAGATAAGCTCTGTATGAGTGCATGCCAACAATATCTTGTCGGGTGGCAAAAAACGAACAAAGCCAGAGGCAGTATGTATTCAGAGTGAATTCATCTGCGATTTACTGAAGAGATAATTTTGATGTATTCTTTTTTTTCTGTACTCTTGTTTGCCTTTCAATGTTGAGTTGCTGTTTTGCTTTCTGTTTTGTTAAATGTCTGGAGTTTAGCCCTATTGCAGTCGTAATAATACTTGCTATCGGTACTGGAAGCATATCATTATAGAGATGCTGAAATCCTTCACAATATCTACATGTATGGAAGAGAGTCAGTTATTCAGTATTTGCATAAGTTTGGAGATATAGCTATTTTAATGCTGTTTTACAAGTGTTTGAATTCTAAGGCAAAATCCTACTCTCCCAAAATTGTACATACATTTGTACAACTGTATCAAAATAAGCCTATCTCGACCAGTAAGATTTCCTTTTCTTAGTGTTTGTTTTGTTTTGTGCTTATCAAGGATGTGGCAAAAGTTCAGGTACTTTAATCACAAATCCCATAACTGAAGGATCTATATACTGAAGTGTGGATCTTTTTGTTTGGACGATCCCCCCCAGCCTTTAACTTCTTTCAATGTTCAGGTACGCTTGAAAATATATGCTATTCTCTATACTATTGGGTTCGAAGTTTTTGATTGTTTGTGATAAAAACTTCTGGTTTGACATCAAAATTTTAGGCCTATTTATTACGAGACAATTGTGTCAAAAAAAAAGAACATCTGCAGTGTGTGTAAGCCTCAGACTACCAGTCTCAGCTGTGTTAATCTGAAACATCCTGTCTCCCATTATCCATCACAGTATTAGTACTTGTAAGATGACTCTTCTCACTTTATCAAGTCATACTCAATGTTATTGGGATTTTGGGTAAAAGCATCATGATTAGGAGGGAGAAAAACCTTTGATACTCAAGCACATGATTCCTGTGGCTGTCTATTTATACTGCGATTCCAAAAGTGTGTTTTACACAAATTGGTATTGGGAAGTACATGCACTGTAGCTGAGTATTTTCAGAAGTTTGGCTTGAAACTTCTGCCTGGGCAGATGTTTGGTATGAAAGTGAGAGAACTGTAGTGATGTATGTATTGAAAACTTGTTGAAAACTGGCAAACAGTGATGAAATGTACAGTACACTCACAACATGGGTGAGGAGACTATAAAGTTACATAGTCATTAGGAATTGAAGCAATGACAACTAAAAGTAAAACTATTCGTAAGACAAGAAGAACATAGCTCCTAGACACTTGCCTTTTAGAAGTAGGTCCTACATGTATTTCTCATAAATCCATTATGGCCATACATCATTGGTATTTTATGAGAGAAATACATGGAGTGTGTATTGCCCTGCTTGTCATTGTTGATTCATTGTGTGTGTGTGTGTGTGTGTGTGTGTGTATGCCTGTGTGTGTTTGGAGTTTGCTATGGTTGCTGTCTGGAAGTCATATTAAGTTACTTAATTATGCTCAAATTCTCACTTTCCTGTTTCTTTTGTTTCACTATCTTAGCTCAGGTTTCCGATAGCAGACATCCAGTAAATATGATTCCACCCTCAGGTTTATGATAAGATTTTGAGTGTACATTATGGTGGGGGAATCAAATAAAACTGCTCATCAACAGGACACTGTTTCACAACAAGTTGTCAGTCTCTGATTAATACCATAGTAACAGTCAGTGACCGAAGCTTCTCAGCCAATCAAAACCAAGGATTTTACAGGGCTGACAACTTTCATGAAACGGTGCCCAGCACTGACTCAGAGCTGATTACCTCTCTTCAATTAGCGTCAATCAACGCTTGAATCTGGCTCATCTGTTCATTTGTACATGTACCGTACATGTTCCCAAACTGTTGGTTCATTCCCTTGCCAAGCCACAGAATGTCTTTGCCCTTATCCGCAATGTTGCGAGAGACCGTGATCCCCTGAGTTTAGTCAGAGAAACTTCCGCGGCAACGTGGTGTCAGCCCCCTCTACCCCAGATTAGAGGAGAGCGATCCTCAGCAAAGCAAACATTTTCACCAACACTGTAACAGCCTAGCCCCAGGATTACTGCAAGTTGGGTTTCCTCTACCAAGGCTGGGTTACATCACTGTGTTTAGGTTAACGATCAGGTTACCTGAATATGTTCTGAGGGGAGGTGCCAGACAGTTAATTTCCTCCTGATAACATTGAAACCTTTTTTTGAGGCAGTCAGCTCTCTGCAGCATTCTACAGCTACATAAAAGAACTGAGGAGAGGGGGGAGAGGGAATGATTTGAACTTTTACTTAATTGAGATGTGTTGAATAGCCAAGCCTGCCTGACCGTCAGTGACTCGATGTGAAGGACTAGTCTAGATTCAAGGATACTCCTGTTTTGGTTCTCATATATTGAACATGAAGTAAAATCTTCAAACCGTACATGTACATTTACACGAGTAGATCTGTATTTTCATGAATTACATGTACATCTCAATTTGTGCTCTATGATTTGTTCTGCCACTTGGTTATTCTATTTAGCATAGTTTAGTGAAGTGAAGAAAAGAAGCAAAATAGAAGACATATGGTGCAGATTGCATTATAATAGAATGGCAATTTGGTATCTCTCTTTTTGGCTTGTAGGACGTGATATTGCCTACAAAAGAAGAATTACAGCCGAAAATTGTAACTAGGCCATGCTTAACAAATCACCCTCTGTTTATGTACCTTTGGTAAGGGTTGGCATTACCAGTGTGACATTCTGCCATACATCACTCTTTGTCTCGTTCTTTCCTTTCTGCTGCGATTCAGGCTTGTGCTGCTGTCAAGTTTGCCCGCATTTTGAGATGATTCACAACTGTATCAGTTTTTGCTGCAAAATTGAGGTCAGAATTTGGCACTCTGGGGTCAGGTCCCCGCTTGCCCGCCACCCCCTGTGATTGGTTGGGGCATAGGGAGGCTCTGAGGGTGGTATTCCAGAGGGGAGTGGGGAGGGAGGGATGATTGGGCTTGGGAGGTGGGGGGGGGGGGGGATTTGTGAGGTGGGGTGGGATGAGGTTCAGTGTGTCATGATTTCCTATGATCTTGGTATATACAGCATGTCTGTCTTCATTTAGAATGTCGCCCTCCCAAGTGTTGTTAACCCTCAAACTCTTATTGCAGATAAAGATCACGGAGGCAGTCAGAAAGAACGGCTTGTTTCAAATTTTGACCTGGTAACTGCTCCTGTGTGGGTAATGTGAAAGTGAATTGAGATGTGTAATGAGTGTATGCTCCTCTTCATTGCTACTCCTACTTGCTGAAAATTGAGGGTTTCTATAGGCCTACTTATAGCAAAGAGGAAACTGGTGAATAGGCCCCTATATCTTACCCATACACAGAGAGACTATTTCCTCTTCATCTTTGTTTACACAAATTATTTAGGGCCTATGTTCATCTTTTTGTTATTATTATTATCACTATCATCATCTCTTTTGATTTTGCTGAAAGGTGTGTGTCACAAAAAATTAACAGTTCATGATAAACAAACTTTTACTATAAAACAAATATCTGAAATCAATACATTTGGATTTTATTTACATTGACAGTGGCAAGGTGTTAAAGAACAAACAAACAACAAAACACTTTGAAAGTGGGTAGTTTTAGGAAGTGTCCATTACTAAGGGCCTACAACACAAGTCCTTACAACGTACATACTTTTACCCTGTGTATTTATGGACGAAATAAAGGAGATTTGGTCATTCTTGGTATATATGAGGTTTTGCCTGCCCGCAAACTACGACTATCAATTCTGGTACATTTTGCAATGTGTATTTAGATATTATTCAAGATGTAAACTAGTAAGATCAGTATTGACAGTTTGATGTGATTGGATTCTTCGGAGATGTATTGAAATTGTAGAAATCATGCACAAACATACTTTCAAAGATGAAAGTGTTAAAATAAGAAAGAGACAATGCAGATGAATATCTACCAATTTTTTTTAATTTAACCCCCCCCCCCAAACTTATTTGCCATTTTATGGATTTCACTCAAATGAACAGAGCCTATGAAATTAGAGATGGCATTTGGATATGTCCAAGTTTGTTACTAGAATCAATGGTACTGGATAGTTGCAGGGGATGCTTGCAGCAGTCTGCACATTCCTGGGCAAAAGCTCAGCTTTTCAGATGTTTTCATTTTCCCCCCTCGTCTCCTTTGGGACAGCCACATCCATTGCAAATCAACAGACCAAGAAGAGAAAAAGGGAAAAAAAAGTCAAAAACAGGATTAGAGAAAGAAAGGCATTTGACGGGGGCGAGGTAAGCTACAAGACATGGCATTTCACATTTTGTCTGAGCTGCTATTTCCGAAATAGAGTTTGTCTCGTTTGTCAGTGCCTGAGGTATATTTTCCTATTCGTGTCTTCTGTATGCTAAAACTCATCTCGTATACCCTCACAGTGTCTGTAGTCAACTGGTTTGATTAGAGATATTAAAAATGAAGGAACATTATAATGCAAATAATGGATTTTGTCATTTTCACCTTTTAAAATTACATTAAAAAAGTCCAGTTTATTGTGTTATAATATGAATATCACATGATAAACCTTTTCTGCACATGCAATCAAATGAGGTATGTGATTTCCATGACATGATAGAACCAATGTACGTAGTGCCTACTATCATCACATCTATTCTTACTGTATAGGCCTACTCCATATATTCAGCGAGTCTGAATTTTTGCGAATCGGGACTTCCTAACGATTTTGCGAGTGGTTAAATTTGCAATCGTGGAGTATAGTACTGAATGGAGAAAATGTACAATTATGTATACGTGCACGTCACTTTCATATAGGGATCAGAGTCAATGTTTTCGTGTGTCTTTGAATTCACGAATAGCACCTGACTCGCGAAATTTGTGAAAATAAAAACCTTGTGAAATATTTGCATGTATACAGTGCCCTCCTTTCTGTATCAATACATCATAAGGTCCTAAACTTCAATGGCATACCTTGCTGTTATTTATTCATCAGTAATGATACATGATACAGCTACAACAAGCATAGGCCTATATAATATGCACAAACCAATTGTATTACAGCAAAGAAGGCTTGATTTTAATCCAGTTTTGTGCCTTCTCAAATGTGAAAAATAGTATTGCACATTTGCACATGTGGAACTGTTCAGTGCAGGGCAATGTGCAATGCAACAATCAAACAAAACCACCGAAATTTTATCCAATATTGAGAGGAAAAGAATAAATTTCTGAGGATTAACGGGAAGAAAAGAGCTTGATAAAGAAATAAAGACGAGAATTCCAAGTTCACTTGCTTTCAATTTGCGAATCAAATTGGCTTGCCCCAGCACCTTTCATCACCGTATTATTTTGTCAGTCTTACTTTCTCTCCTGAAATACTGGTCCTCTCATAGTCTCTGTACCAGACCTTTTATGAAATTTATCATGTACTTTTGCATAGCAGTGATGATACACTGTTGGGTTTTAAAGCCCTTTTTTTGTGGAGAGTGGAACAGGTTTCCATAAAACAGACTCAGACATATCAATAATTGTAGAATGTTGAAAAGTGATTTGTAATCAAGGGTAGAACCATGTCAGTCTTAAATCTTATCAAAGAATCGCTTCCCAGTAATAAAGATTTAGGATGCAAGCATATTGAGCCTGATTTCAATCATGGTGAAAATATGATGTAGATTGATAGAATCTTGCTTCGTAGTATGAAGAACTTGACATACCCTCAGCCGTATTTCCATGCACACATTTTGTGTTGAAGGTGCAAGTGCAAGTACATTGTAGCAACATCAGCTGTATTATACACATGTATGTGATAATAACATATCAGAGAAAGATATGTAAACCATCGTGGCACAAGTTGTCAGAATTTTGCCTTTTTATCATTTAGCTCTGACAGTTCATTAAAGTGTTTTAATTAAATTTCTTAAATTCATGTGAAACAAAAGGGTTTGAACATGTCTGAAACTACACAACAGTAAAGGGTTCTGAAAAATAGACTAAGGGATGAGGTCAGGTCAAGAAATAGCCAGATGACATCCTTTTTTTTCCCCTTCTCTTTTTTTTTTTTTTGGGGGGGGAGGGGGGTGCTTATTGGTAGAGAAGTTTAAAAAGAATTGTAAGCCTCGTGAAATTACCTACATATCATGTTGCATGCATTTCTTTTTCTTCTTCATCAAATAGGATTTTCATAGTAATCCTCTTTGGAAGTTTATGTGTGGCTGGGTATGTGTGTGTTTGTGTGTGTGTGTGTGTGTGTGTGTCTGGCAAACAAGACTAGTGTCGTATGATTGAAGAAAGTGACAAATATACAAAGAATGCTATCATTTGAGAAAGAAAAATCTGGAGCAGAGGCAAGAGTGGAAGAACATGTAGGTTTTATATCAAAACACATCGATCAGAAGACATCTAATGGGACCAATATAAAGTAGGAAGGAAAATTAGATTCATGAACATTGTTGGTTTTGTATTGGAAAGTAGGCAAATATTTGCTCTGTATGCCATTACCTTATCATTACTAGGGTGAATATTTGCACTTGCTTTAAACCATGGAATATATTATTCATAATACTACAGATATTGGAAATCTGATTTGCTGTGCTGATAGCAACTTTTGCCCCACCCTCTGTTACTGTGAAAACTAAGATTTACTCTCACGTGTGTCTGTTGTGATACATTGGCGGAGTAGAAACTACAAGTTTCTCGTCACTGTGGACTTTTGATTGGCTTGTGTGCACACCACAATCTGTGCAGTCTTGCCTTGTAGTGACATTCACACCAAAGTGATATAGCAGGATATGACTCGGGAGATTTGCATTGCAATCCGTGCCTCAAAATTTTTGCCAGTGTGGATTTAAAAAGCTCAGTAAATAGCGTGATAAGCGTCATGCTCCAAATCATAAGGAATCTTGCAATTATTTTGTAATTATCACAATTATGTGAGAAATAGTGCAATCATTTGCACTTCAGTGGGGGGTCAGGATGGCAGAGCAAACAGTCTTGGAATCTGTAGACCTACATTGTTGCCACAATGCTAAAATATGTGTTACTTCATTGTAGGTGTGTATCACATTTAATAGGAACTGCTTTGATTGCCAAGTTAATATGTAACATCTTTGTGTCGAACTAATGTTATGCAGGCTGCTATTGAGTCTCCACAGGATTCACCCATTTATACACCCCAGGTAGACTAAACTCAATCTAGTGAAAGCTTTAAATAAGTCTTGATAAATGAGGGAAAAGATGCAGGTGGTTTCCCGAGAAATTCATTCCCATCGTGCTAAGATCTTTCATTGCACTCTATTTTGAGAGAAAAGGATTGAAAATGCTGATTTGGTGATAGTCAGAGACAGAAAAGGGATCATCTCATGTTATAAGGGAGTTCACTCAGTTTTGTTTGTGCAATGCAATCAAAAGGTTATTCAACTCTTACTTCAGTTATGGGGGAAAGGGGGTGACAGGAAAAACATAAAAGGCCAAAGAAGAGAGGGTTTGTGGATAGTGATCCTAGCATTAGTCATTGGCAAGTAATTTGCAGTGGTTACTTTTAGGGCTTGCTTCACAATAGGGGTGGAAAATTAGCTGCCAATTTTACGACCGGTTTGTGGTGATGAGGTTGTAGGTGCGAGGAAGGCGTGGAATGAGATTGGAGAGCGCTCCAGGAAGAGATGAGAGTTTCATGGAAGATGATCAGGGAAAGGAAATCGAGAGGGAGGGATGAGTTGAATTCTGAAGAAGCAGATGGTGGGATGATCTAAAGCAATTGATAACATTCATGTGAGAAGAAATTCACACAGGATTTTGAGAGGAGGAGGAGTTTGATAATTGTAATTATTTCCTACATCCTTTATTTGCAATCAGAATTTGGCAGGGGAATAGTATTTGTGTTATAATCTGTTGCACATATACATGCACAGTTGACACGTACAGTATTGTACATATTGTGTGTAGTGTGATGATTGCATTTTCCATGGTTAGTGTGTGGTCAGTAGTCTGCCAGGCATAGAGTGATATAATGGTGCATGTTTGATACAATTTACAAATGCAGACATGCAACCCTAGTTTAATATTTTATATAGAATGTACTGTAAGTAAACATACATGTACAAGAGTTCAGAAGGTTTTGCTTAGGAACCTCAAAGATGAGAATTATTTTAATAGTAAAAGAATATATGTGTCATGGAGAGGAAAAGATGAAAAGGGAAAGAAAGTTAGAGGAAGAATATCAGACTAAATAAAGGAAACGAGAGTGTTGGAAAAATAGAAAGATTGAAGGAGAAGAATAGATACTGGTAATAAGTTGTGGCCAAGAATCCTTCTTAGCAAGAATTGAAGCTTTCCTTTCCTATTAATCTCACTTATCCATTACCTGAATTGCCACTTCACAGCTCCGCATCACCGCTCCTCGCTTCCTTGTCGAGAGAGCTCGCTGAAGAATCACGCTGCCAATAAACACTCCCACCTTGTGTGCGGTACCACCTTTGATCTGCGCGGCGTCCCACCGCTCTTTTTGCCGATGTGCTTTTGTTAGTTCCCTCTCGCCGCCAGTATTCATACCGTTCCTTCTGCAGCAATCTCGTGTGTGGCATTTGACTTTGGAAGCCCCTTCCAATGAAAGGTCACTTGGGATAATGTTTTGGTGTGTGTTGCAAATGGGTCTGTCTCATGCAGTCTCATGTTTACAGACAGAACACACCAACATTTCCACAGATTTTGATACTGTTTGCATATGAACATCATCCCAGTAATTTTGCTGAAGTTGTATCATAAAAACAACTACCTTATAATCTTGCAAAAATCATATTAAAGCCTCCTACCCTTATGGCATTTATAGTAACTCTCCTGATGAAGGAGTCAAATTTCTTCCTGGCTTGTCAATATTCAAAACCAGAAATGGAGACTCAGAATAAAGGAGAAAAACAAACTATGTTTTAATGATAACTGCATGTAAAGTATAACTTGCTGACACAAGTGTGTGTAGGCCCTATACTACAATCTTGTACATACAGCATACTTCTGCAACTGTGAGGAAGACATTTATTTTGTCTTGAGTTATCGGCTTAGCGAGGCACTGTACAATGTGAGTTAGATTTCTTACATCTTGAAGCTGTACTTATCAGCCTTGAGTAGCATACAACTCTGCATCGGTACTCATTAGCTTTAGAGTGTCAGGAGAGTGTACAATGTACACGGAAGTTGACAAGATACACGTGTACTTAGTGTTTCATCTCTTCATTACATTGTAAGCAAAAGAATGAGAGTCTACACTATTGTGTGGTAAAAAAAAATGTTTCTTCAGTTGAGAGATGTGGAGGTCTAAGAAGACTGGGGGCAACAGAAAAAGAAAGAAAGAAATCAGTAAGTACAGTTACAGTACAGCTGTATGTAGGCTTATTCCATGTCAGATGCTTTGCATTAATCTGGTAGGGCCTATATATAGAACTGGACATCAATGAACTGTTAAATCCAGAAAATGTGATGCACGACTTGTTCATATGAAGGTAGATTCGCAGAAAATGCTAATGACCACAAATTTTGATTCCTCAAAATAGCATGCTGTGTTCAGCCATGCAGTTGCAGTATCATCGACTCTTGATTCCCATGTTGATGATACAGGTAAAAAAAAGGATACTGCCTTTCTGCTGAAGGAGAGTTACGAGTCCTTTATTGGGAAGGCAGAGAGAGTGCTATAGAGGAAGATTCAGAAGGCTTTATTGGATTTTGAGATAGCGTCCATGGTGCATTCAGCGCTATGTAGAATGTAATTGTGACAATCAGGAGTTGAATGGGATGGGTTTGAGCCAGGGAGATTGGATCTTTTCTCCACTGACCTTTTCATCTATCTCTTTCTATTCTTGAGGCTCTTTCTCTCTCTGTGTTTAGTGCTGTATTGGTGACCTCTCCCCGATCTTTCTCACTTTTCCTCGTTGTATGTGGAAAAAAAAAAGCTGTTTTCATGTTAGGTAACAAGGACAGATGAGAAGTTTGTATGAATCTCATTACAAAGGGAAACATCGTCAGTGTTTTCTGGATCAGATATCACTCTTACTAAGTTTAATTTACCCTGTACAGGAGGATGCAAAGACACAACTTAGACACCATTTTCATCCTCCACTATAGCTTTAGGTTTGTGGATTTCTGTTTCTTCTTATATTTTCTGGTCAATTGTAAAATTTATTTAGTGAGATGCATTCATTAGGCCTATACATTCTTCAGCTTCCAGGTTGTTAAATGCCCTGATTCTCAGATTGTTAGCTACATGCTGTATATGGATGCCTCCATTTAATGTTTGTATTTCTTGGCAGTTTTGTTTAGAGGGGATGGCTAGTACCTGATCAGTGGGAATCAGTGGGAATGCTGGGGATGATTGTTCCAATCCTTGTGGTATTCATTTAAGAATACATTATATGTCTATTATTGTTGTGTGAAAATTATTTGCTTCAGAATGGTCTCATATTCAAGTAATGTGCAGTTTAATGTTTCCAGGTTAGCATGCCTGTACAATTGATGGGGTGATCGTTAACAGGCCGTTAACGATCTCCCCGTCACTGTTAAAAAAAAAGAAACATGTAAAAAAGAATAAAACTGTAAAAAAGGAATTGGCAAGACTGTAGCATTTATACTAAGAAAGATAGTTTGAGGTAACTCTATAACTTTTGATATGAACAGGGTTTTAATCCTTGTAACCATTATGTAGAAAGATTAAAGTCAAACTGTGTCTCAGACCTCCTGGAAGAGATACATTGTAAGTTAAGTGTTTTGATGGTGTTTAGGAGTCTTACCTTGTCGAATATTTTATCAATCAATATGAATAGGATTTCATACTGTGACAGCATTGTGTAGAGTTTAAATGTGAACAAGGTCCTTACCCTGTAACAGATCTATTCATCACACAACTCTCATGGTATTAATCACCCTGCAACCCATGGTGAGTAGTGGTAGTGAATAGCTATCATTTCCAGCTAATCCCTGTCTTTACATAGCTGAGGGTCCTCTTCCCTTAAGTGTCCACTTTCTTGGAGCACCTGAAGAGCTCTCGGAGGAAACAATACAAGGCAGTCACAAGGGGCTGAGAAAGGGGCGCTCAAGGCCCCTCTCTACCACCGCCCCCTTTGTCTGATCTCTATTGTTATACTGATAGAGAGGGTATGGAGGTAATGAAAGAAGGGAGGCCAAGTAGTGAAGCTACATTGTACATACTGAGTGTGATTGTATGGGGTGGGGGGGGGGGGGACTAGGGGTTGGGTGGAGGGGGTGGACTAGGGGTTGGATGGAGGGGGTGGACTAGGGGTTGGGTGGAGGGTGTGTGTAGTGAACATCCATGCATTCTCTTTGCACTTACCTCACTTTCCCTTTTCTCTTGGAGAGAGAGAAAGAGAAAAAAGCAAAAGTCAAAGTTTATAGGCAGCAGGACTACCATCATTTTCTTCATGATGGGAGGTTTTTCGGATTTGAGCATGCGCAGAAGCAAATTTTGCACATGGCATACTCAACTTGTCTTGCTTGCGAAAGCTCCCTGATAACATGTATGTAGTCACCGGACATAAACATGAGCATTCCTTTTGAATTGGCCATGACTTTGTAATCACTTGCTCATCATTTGCTGAAATCTCACGTGATTTTTTAATGTCTTTTGCACAGCTTTTCCTGATTTGACCATTCCACTTTTTCTTCCTCTCCTATTTCGTCTTCTGGCCTTTCTACCTTCTCTCTCTCTCGTCTCTCCTTCCTCTATTGTTCGCTATTTTCATTCACTGCTAGAAGAAATACAATGTAGCAAGGTTCATCTCAGTTTTGGCCAGAGTCTTTGCCAACATGCTGGTTTTATTAGCCTTGCGTCCCAGGATTTTATGGCTTTGTTTGCTTGCTCAGAATCAGAGCTCCACTGGGAACACCAGGAAATTTGCCCATAAAAACTCAGAATTTCATGAATCAGGGAGATTGCCGACTCCGCTGGCTCGTAAAAATGAACCTCACAGTTTAATAATGATAATCTTTGTATTAATATATCCTTTTGCGTACAATTTTCATTAGCCTCATAACTTGTGGTCACAAACTCTAAAATGTCATGATACGTCCAGACCATAGTCATAACATCTTCTTTTAAAGCCTAGGCAAGCTGGGAGTGCCGGGCAATGAATCTTCTGATAACAAATACTAGTAGTCAGTTTGATGTAGGATGTGAAGTGGACTACTGTTACAACTCTGGAATCCAAATTGGAACCAGCTCCTCTCGTTGGTGCTGGTTCACCTTCAGCACTGGATACCTCTTGTCGGGTAAACTGTGCTCTTTCCCCTCCTATCATGAATGTCGAGGATGCTAAAGGAAAATGATAAATTGAACAGAACATGAAAATTTCTGCCATTGCTGTGGTCTGTGCCACCCCTCCCTTTGTTATAATCTTCAATGTTTTGAAATTTATGGATATTTCTCCCTTTGATGTGATTCCAGAAATAACAAGAGCCAGTTTGCAATGATGGTTATTACCTCCGCCAAGGGGGAGGTTATGTTTTCGTTAACGTTGGTTTGTTTGTTAGTTAGTTAGTTCGTTCGTTTGTTTGTCCGTGTGCAAAATAACTCAAAAAGTAGTGAACGGATTGGGATGAAACTTGCAGGAAAGGTTGAGAATGACACAAGTAACAAATGATTAACTTTTGGTAGTGATCCGAGAATTTTTAGGGAATTTATGAAGGATTTTTGATATTTTGGCAGGTAGGGTCAATGAACTTGGGAGTTCAGGCTGCGCGTATCTGAGGTTTGCATGCGCGCACTAAAGCGCGTGCTCCAGTTTTTCTGCTAGGGCGAGGCGCGCTGTGCAGCTGAGGGTTTATGACATAACAAAGGCTTCTATATTGGGAAATCGGGCGGCTTTCAGCACACATCGCAGTACGTATGGGTGGAAATCACTGATCTCTGTGGAAGAACAAGATCCCAGCGAGTGGAAATGGGCTGCATGCTTGGCAGAGGTCTGCGCTCTCAGAGTGCTTCTCTAGTTATCAATAGTTGGACTGGGGGTACAGATTGCCGAAAATGAATTGCTACCTTGCCAGACTGTCTGTATGTGGGCATGGGGGGGGGGGGGGGGGCTTGATAACCTTAGAGTTTAAAAAAAAATCCTTTATTCCAAGAATATTGTAAAATCAGAAATGTTCACATGCATTTTAATTTCACAAATTTCACAAGAGCCAAGATTTGCACAATTAGAATGCATGCAATTTCTTGTCTATGCCAGTGGCAATCTGCGAGAATTTCTTTCCATGAAAAAGGCTGTAAGCTTCCATTCATGAAAATTTTATGCCACAAACAGCCTGTATCTTGCTTTTACAGTGTGTTGTAGGATTTGGTGCTGGACTCATACTCCAGTTATAAATGCTCATGGAGAAGGTGACATTATTATAGAGGAGCAGATTTTCTGTATAGAGGATTAGAGGGGATGTTATGTTATGTACGGTAGGCTTTATATTATTCAGGGTTTTAAGGAGAAAATTGGCTCACTTCAAGCCATTTTCAGTTGGTATTGGTAAACAGCAGATTTGTTAATGTGTTTGATATTATGCTAATCACTTATCAGTTGTTTATTTTGGGTGAGTCTCAAAATAACTTGAATTAAAGGTGCATGGTTCCGGTATAGAGACCTACGCTATCGACTCCTCTTTAGCGCTTACGCTGTGGCCCACTTCCCCGAGTCCGAAGAAGTCCGATTCACTGTAGTCAGTGGTCCGATCACAGTTCGGCTCATGATTCGGCTGAGGGGGATGACAGCTTTAGCAAACTTCTTTTGTGATGTCATAATAACAAGCACATATGCACGCACCCTGGCATTGCTACAGACTGCGTGATGCGCAGAGAAGACAACGAAGGCAACATTACTTAGCAATACCTACGCACTTTACTCTTGATGACAGCTCAACTTCGGTAATCTTCGTATCAATGCTAACGATGATCGGCAGTATCATCAACAGCGCCCTCTACACTACTGGGACCATGCACCTTTAAGTTTTTCCCCAATGTTCCCAAATGTTTCTCGTATCACACTTGGCCAATCAATATCAGAGATGGTCTCCAAAGGAGTTTTATGGCATTATCTGTGGTGCATGTTTTCCACTCCAGTCTGAATGTAGGAGACGGGCTTAGCTTGACCTCATAGTGGTGTGTGTTTGTGTATAAGTTCTATGTGTATTACAACTGTTGTGTGGGCTATTGATTGCAGTTACAGTACAGTTGTCCTTGAAAGAAGACTAATTTCAGTGTTGAACACTCAGGAGGCCTCACCGTGCTCTGAAATGCATTTCACAAAGATGATTATAAATGATTTGTCATGTAAGTGTGAAATACCTCTTTGACTCCCAATAACCCTAAAAGCTGCTTCTGCTATGCCCTAGTCTTCCAATCCAGACATTTTAGAAGTTTCAAGGATTTTCTTACATGCTACGTCCCCATTACTGAATATATGAGCGGCTTGAATGAGACTAAGGAAGCCTGGAAATGATTAGCCATTGACCAATAGTGAGTCTCCCTCTTTGTTGCTGACCACTCCAAGGCTAGACGTAGAATTTATGATGGAAGCCTTCCAGTGACAGCTAGACATAAACTGAATCTAATTTATCAGTCTTTCTCCCCCATCATTCTGAAGTGACAGGAATAAGTTATTGAGGTCCACCCAGGAGGAACCCCACCCTACCCCCATACACCTTATCATACATGAAAACCCACCCATCTCTTCAATGCTCCTGATGTTGAGACACACAAAAAAATTATACTAAAATGGTATAGCTATACCAAAATGGTAAGCAATACGATGAATTTATACGTCTGAACGCTGACTAACGAAACAACGTACAGTTGTACCAGTATACAAAACGATGTATGATGAGATGATGGTCAGAGCATCGTTTCAAACTAGAACTCGATAACGAATCAGGATTCCATCATATCCATACTGTGTCTGAACGTATGGCGTATGGCTTAATGTGAGCTCACACAAAACTGGCCATGTTATGACCAGAACAACATGCGCAGTGGGAAACCGCGCATCTATACAATGTTTTCCAGAATGGTCGAGATTAGCGTCTGAACGGTCTGTCGGCTGTACAATGATTCTTTATACATTGTACGTTGTTTCTTTATCAAGTTTTGGTATAAACTGGCTTGCTTCTGAACAGGGGGACTGTTGATATGTCCCAAATGGGAATTGGCCAAATCATTGAATGTGTTTGCATGCATGTGTGTGCGTGTGTGTGTGTGTGTGGATGTGTGTGTGTGTATGTGTGTGTGTGTCTGTGTTTTAGCAATAATGTGTGTGAGGTACTGAGGAGCTAATACAGAGAGACAGACAATGATATGCGGTGTCAGTTGTATACATAATGCATGTTGAAGGCAGTGTAAATCTTCCAGGAGTCTGTTTCAAGGTAGTAAAAATAAACTTGCATGCTTCAAGCAGCTGAAATGAGGGGTATTCACATTGGAATGGCCATTGCATTAAAATAGGCCTACAGGGTCATTTGTTGTCACTGTTCTCATTGGTGAAATACTACAGTAATACATTCCGCGGTACTGTTCTCATTCATGAAATTCTGTGGTATTTCTCGTCCAAAACGACACCTCTCCCAGCGATGGTGCTGCCCACACATATCTCCTATAGGAGAAGACAGGGAGTATGTCTGGTCATGTGAGATATATCTACGGCCTACCGCTATAATGTAGGGTGGTATTTCGTGACAGGATTCACACTCAAATGTAGCATGTGCATTTTGTGTGAAGTTTGAATCACTGCTCTAATTCCCTGTTTTTGCGAGTTATTTGCAGTCTCATTGCGAAATACGGTAGGATTCTACGTCAAGTGTGAATGGCCCTATAGAGGGCACGTCTAGAATTAATAAGCTTCATGGTTCATAATTTGAAGGCACAGTATGCAGGATAAGGAACATCTGTAACCTCAATTCAACAAACTTTCAAAGTCACCATTTAGGTTTGGCTGAAATCAGTTGCTTTTTGTGTGTTTATGTGCAGAAATTGAATAGATTCGCATTTAATGTAGTATTTTATGTTGATGTTTTTAGATACAAAGGCACAAATTTAACAAGTGTGTTGCTTCATTGGCAAGAAAGGATGTTTACAGTGACGTTTCCCTAATTCATGGCCTACCGTCATGAAAATGGTTACATTAATGTCCAGCAAGTTTCATTTGTATGTGCGTGTGCACTTGGGTGGCAAATACCATCTGAGCACACTGAAACCTGGGCCACATTGCATAAAACTACAGCAACTTTACAATTACCATGGTAATGGTAACTTTGCAGTCAGTGGTAACTACTAGAGCAGCACTATTTCATATCCAATCAAAGCCAAGAAATCACTAAAATGGTTACCACTGGTCGCAGAGTTACCAGTGATTGTGAAGTTCCCATAGTTTTATTTAAGGGAACCCAGGGATCATTTGTGTTTTAGTGATTAATAAGACTTGAAGGATGAATGCTACATGTAGTTGCTCTGCAATAGGTGTGTAGAGATCTACTGTAGATGTAAAATGTATCAATCTGATTTCAAGGACAAAGTAATAGCAACAAACAAGTGATTAAAAAGTAGTGGATTTTATGGCTCAGAATATTTCACTGCCAGTGAGATAATCTACTATAAACGCAGAAATTTTTGCGTACATTAATTTTCATGTATTTCGCGCTACTAATGGGCAAGCGCGAATTCTAGAACGCGCAAAAGTATCTTCACAATTTTATCTGCATGTTTTGAATGGGTTGACAATTGCACAGCATGAATTCAAAAACCCGTGAATATGTTTTTGAGCCGCCCGGTGCGAAAAATTAAGCATGCAAAAATATCGTTTACAGTACGTGTAGGCCTATAGGAGGCAGTTCATTGATAGATTAACATACTTCTCAATGTTGACAGACTTCACTGATAAATAAAGAATACATGACATGCTTTGATCACTTATATTTTTGTCCTACATGTTTGCTCTTTGTGGAAAGGAAAATACACGTACTTCCATTATTCTGTCCATGGGATGGAGTAGGCTAATGATGAATTCTTGCATGCAATATTTGTATCCTTTTGGTTTGGTTTTGACCACTTATACTGTAACTTTAACCTGTGGACAAAAAGAAATATACTCAAACAGGAATGTTCTTTGAAAGAATGCACTTTCAATACTTGCTCCTTTGAGGCAACTGATAATATCACACACTCCCCATAATTTATTCTCTTTTCAGGACAGACAGCTCGAAAAACCAATAATGCCTTGACGTAGCTGTGTTCACACTAGACTTACTTATCATAAGTTAGGGGATATGTGTTGCTCCCCAGACTATTTTTTCCCAACAGCTTGATTTCTGTCGTGAAATCTCAGCAACATAATGTCAGTATGTGCAGAAAATCTTTGCCCCTGTTGTTGATGGTTGTTATGAAAAAATTGCTCCGACTCTATTCCATCTGCCAAAAAAAAAAAAAAAAAATGGTTTTTGCAGACAGCTCTTTTATTCATCTGTGATAATTAAAAAGAGTGTAGCAATGTGGCAATCATGTGTAAAAATCAATCTCAGTTTGTAAAGGCTTTCAAAAGAGTGAGCTAAGTGGATAGGACAATGTAGCGTTAAAAGAAGCAGCAGCATAACTATGTTTGCAACTCAGTGACTTTAGACTTCTTTCACTAGGCATGAGGTACAATGTAATTTTGTGAAAAGTAGCATAGGATTGTGTGAGAGAAAAGTCAAGCACGGATAGCTAATGAAGCCATTCTAATTGGCCAGCAGCCAAGACATTATTTGTGACTTGTACTGGTGTGATTGTTGCATGCATCAAGGTCACGTATCATAGCCTCATCATGATTGTAATAGCTACAGGAAGCAATTTAAAAACAAGTTTAATAGCAAATTATCTAAAAAATGTAACACATCAAGCCCATCCAAAAAAGTGGAAACTTGTACATGTTCAAGCAATGCTCTTGTGACCTTCATAGTGCAGTACAGCATCAAGTGTCATACATTGTAGATATTCTACACCAACAATAGTCTCAAAAGGTATACTGTATACGCCATATATTTACCTAGTCTAATTTTTTTGTGTGTGTGAATCAGGACTTCCCAACAATTTTGCGAGTGGTTGATTCGCGATCATGGAGCAGTGAAGGGAGAAATGTATGCGTGCACATCACATTCACATTCATGTTGGGATCAGTGTTAATATTTGTGCGTAGGTAGACCTGCATTTCAATTCAGAAATAGCACCCGATTCGCGAGATTCATGAAAATAAAAACGTCGTGAAATATGTGGCGTATAAGTGTACAGTATATTTTGCATAGAATTTCATGTATGTACAAAATATCAGGATTACTGTTGACCTTGCTACTAATTATGGAGGATATTTGATATGGAGATACTTAGCAGAAGTAATCAAATATCCATTTGATGTCACTCTGCTTGTTGTTGTAGTTGCTCCAACCATGTGAAATGGTTGGTAGTAATCTCAGAGGACAGTCGTGATATTGGCATCCAGTGTGAACGTGCCATATGCTGCCCCAGTCTAAAATAAGGGAGAAAAGAGTAGAAAGGGAAAAAAAGCAATAGTCTTGATGAAGAAGAGAAGTCTGTGATGAAAGAGAAAAGATGGAGGAGAAAAAAATCTCAACCTGGCTTGCCTGTGGAAATAAGAAAGGTTTGAAGAAATCAATGTCGGGCCATAATGGCGCCAAGCTGCATCTTATTATACAGGAGGAGTAGTGTGTGTATGTGAATGTGATGCCTAGTCTCTGTCCCAGGCTGTGAGATACATTCCCACTGATGCAATTATAAACATTCTCATTTGCATTTACTTCCACCGTACATACAATTGCACATGATTACTGTCGGGTTTACAAAATCTATCAATTTTATTCCCCAGCATTCCCATGATCAGCATACTACATAGGCCTACTGTACTTCAGATTTTAGTATTTTAGCCAAAAAAAAAACCATTTTCACATAGTTTCTTACAGACAGCATTGCATACAGTGAATAGGAATGTGAGTTTTTTTTATCACAATCTGTCTTCCACTCTATGTGATATGCCATTGTAGATTTTGCTGCTCTATTTCTCTGTGACTTGTGTGACTTGTGTACATGCCCTCTAAGTAAAAATCAAGATCTTATTAAAATGGGGCCCCCACTTAGGCTGCGTTTATCATCTTTCCCCTATTTGAAATGGCTTTCAAAAACCGTTTCTAAAGCCCTTTTGAAAGCCGTTTCCAAAGCCCTTTAGAAACGGCTTCCAAAATAGTTGCGTTTATCAACTCATCGCGAACACGAAAACTGGCCTTGTCACTGCGCAGCTGCATTGCGCATTTTGACCCGCATGGTTCGTAACCGCAGTACAAAGCCGTTTCAAAACAGCTTTGCATTTATCTCACTTCAAAGGGCTTCTAGAAACAGGTTTCTGAAAACCCGTTTCGGAAACCTGTTTCGGAAAGCACAAATTTGCGGTTTTCAAAAAGGCTTTCCGAACCCCATAATCAAAACAGCTTTGCGTTTATCATCTTGTAAAAATTCCCTGAAAGCCATTTGGAAAACCTGTTTCTGCCGAATAAAAGAGTTGATAAATGCACCCAGAGGCATAATGTATCTACATGTACCTCTAACCATGCACTGAGCATTCCCCAGGAGGTGTATTTTACCTTTTCTTTTCATTTCAATTGTTTCCATGTATCCAAAATGCAAAATTTTTACAAAGTAACAAGAATACATGTAACTGTACAAGCAGGTGAAAAAGCATGTTTGGATCGTACAATAAAGTAGCATTTTTTTCAGTATCTTGGGTATGTTTGTTGGTCTTCAGGACGGGAATGGGGTAGAATCTGACAGTGTAAATGCTGATTGCATAACACTGCAACCATTTAGCCAGCCTTATCACTGAACAGTCACCCCGTTGCAATGTTTGACTTGTGCTCAGTCAGTGGCCGTTAGTTGCTTAGAGAAAAGATACGTGGACAAAGAGAATGGGTAGATTTAAAGCAGAATGCTCCAGTTATAGTTAATGTAGCATTGTTGGGTTAAACCATGTCTGAAATGTACAAAGTACCTGTGAAAAATGTGTACATGGTATGTTTGAAACTGAGACACACCAGGGGGGTGAGACCTCCCTGGACACACACACACACAATGTACTAGGTTCTTTAATGCTGGATATGAAAGTAATAACACAAAGTACATAAGACTGGCTTTTGCAAGTTACTTCCATGCTGTGCTTGTCAAGTCTCTATCAGTACGACTTGTAGTTACTTTTTTGTTGTTGCTATAGTTCATTGCAAGAAGGCCCTATCTTCACAAATTTTCACAAATCAAATGATTCATGTGTACGCCCTCTTTGTTTAGTTCACATCATGAATGATTGTACAAGACTGACAATTGAAATTCTGTGGCATGCCATGTTTGGCTTGGGTTTGTTTCTTTTTTCATTCATGATTTAACTCCCCCCCCCCCCCCCTTCTTGCTTAGTCCCACATGCAGCATTCTTTGTTGTATAGGTTGCATTCACTTCTGATGTGGGGGATATCAACAAATGTGATGACAAAATCATTGCAGTAAGAGCGGACTGTAGAACTTCGGTTTAGTTAGAAACCAACAGCCCACTGTTACAATGCTTTACTGAATTTCAGCATTTTTTAACTTGGGCAAAGGAAAATGGTAATATTATTATGAATACCTAAACTCAAGTGAACTTTGAAGAATATTAAATTGCAATCAATATCACATCTAGGCCCTAGATATTCTTGTTTTCCACAAAAAAAGTAAAACCTAGCAATTCTGCAACTATAATGAACTTTCTGTTGCAAATTTAATGAAGCCTTTTTTTATTGTCTCTTTTTAAAATAGTCATCTTAAACAAGAAATCAAGCCTTTCTTTAAAGAAAACAATTAAAAATTCATAAAATGCTTGTAAGTAACACAAAATAAGCAATGCTGATGTCTCTGTTCCTTCTTGTCTGTTTATCATGTGATGTTGGTTCAAAGTCAGGTTCTTTCATCGAGTCAAAAAGGTGACAAGGTGTAATATGATTTTGCTCAGACAGCACGGAGAATGGGTTTTGCACAGGGAAGGGCATGAGCTGTTTTCCTGCTTGCCCAGGCTGGGGTAGGCTTATTACAGGCTGCATTCAGTGGCCAAGGCTTAGTAACTTGACCCGACCTTTCTCTCCCTCTTTTCTTTTCCTACCAGAATTGGGGGAAGTAGTTGTTTGTTGGGCAGCCTTCTGCAGACAGCATGGCCAGAATCTTATGTCAGCGTGTACAAGTATGATGCTCTGAGGAAAGGGGGTGAGGGGAAGGGATAATATGATTTTAAAATGAGGGGTGAAATGAGATATGAGAATATGTGAATGACTACTGTGAATATATATTTGTGTATATTTGTGTAGGAGTGTGTGTGTGTATCGGAAGTTAGACTGTAAGTGATTCTAGGGCACCTCAACTTGGCTGAGACTACTGTAAAACGAGGAATGTTCGCGTGCATTTTAATTTCGCGAATTAAAATGCACGCTAAAGATCTTGTCTATACTATATGCATTGAATGTTAGAGACAACTTGCGAAAATTTCATGCTCCAGATAAGGCCGTTGGCTCCCATTCGCGAAAATTTCATGCTGCGAAAATATCGTGTCTTACAGTGTGCATATAGCCTAGGCCTGTAGGTACATTGTATGGTTATGATAGGATTCACCTGAATCTACTAAATGGTACAAATTTTCAAGGAAATAGCATGCAATGTTAAAATCATGGTAGCTTGGGAAACACGGGTGTTCCAATTGAATTGTTCTTCATTTGATGCCCATTGGGGTAGCCTACACTTGTACAGTCGAAACCATAAATAGTACCCGTCAGCCACGTGCCAGCAAGTACAAACTGTAGGGGCCTACATTGTATGTGTGTCGAAGTATACATGCTCATTGGTAACAGCTGACACCAGTCAAGAGTCTCTGGCTGTGTGTGTGTGTGTACTTACAATGATCTGTGACAAAGCTGTACACAATTCATTACACGAATTCTCGAATGTATATTAAGTAGGCCCTACCTGAACCGGGCTCACCTTCCCACTCCACGAATCCCCCACACTACCGCATCTTTAACCCATTGATGCCTAGTCCTGAGTATACTCAGGCAAGTGTCTATAGGAAATATGTGTTGAAGCAAAATCAGCCCGTTTTATCCCAGTGGTCACATGGGATGGAGGGTTGCCTTATACACAGGTGGCCTTTATTTGCAGAGGTGGCCAAAGAATAATGGGAGGGTAATTTGTAGTGACTTGTATTGTCAAGAAGGATGAATCAAACTATTATTGAATTGAAAATTTCAGGAAGTAGGACAGCAAGAAAGATCAGATAGGATGACCATGACATCTGAAGGCACCAGGAGTGGATACCATTGTCATATATATTGGTGTGAATGTACTTGGAAATGAGATGTAAAAGGGTGCAGTAGCATTGGGGGGGGGGGGGGTAAGTGGAGGGGAGAGCTGTGGATTAGGGCAAAATAGGGGAAAACGGAGAAAATAAACGAGAAAGGAGAGATTGGCTGAGGATGAGAGAGGGGAGGAGGAAGGAAAGGGTAGAAGGAGGTGTGATGGGGCTAAACAGGAAAAAGGGGTGAGGCAAGCTGCAGAACCTCAGACCCTATTCATACTCAAAATTAGAACAGTTTAAAGGGTGATAAAAGAGTTGAAGAAAGTTGTCTTTTCCTCACCCTCCATTTATTGAGATGGAAACAATATTTGACTTCCAGTTTAAGACAGGTACCAAGTATCTGATCCTTCCTGTAATGCCACTGTGGTCTTCAGAATGTCATGCATCACATTGTTCAACCACCACCTTGACATGCAAAGGAGTTAGCAAGGAATATGTTCTTAGGAACTTTTGTCTTCATACTGACATCAACCTCTTCAGTGCCACCGCTTTATTGTTGTCATAGATATTCAGTTTCCAGGTGTAAGACAAGTGTTAAAGCGTTCCTGTGACTGCAATGCAACTGAGATCAGTCTTAAATTACAAGTGTGAATGGGACCTCAGATACCAATTTACCCAGAAGAAAGTCGGCGCTTAGACATGAGAAGAGGAAGGAGGAGGAGAGAGAGGGAGACGGAAGGCAGGGGAGAGCTCTTGATGTGGGGGATTTAGGCATTGAATGGTGGGGGCTGGATTGAGTTGTTAAGGTGAATGTGATACCCTCATCCACTCCACACCTGTAGGGGATGGTGAGTTAGAGGCTCTTACACCCCTGTCAAGTGCATGCCTGAGACATGACAGTTTATGCAGGTCTGTTTAAAAAGCAACAAAAGACAACAACAAAATCCCCTCCTTCTTGCTGGGTTTCTGGAATGAATTTAATTGAAATGAATAGTCCTCATAAGGTCCACACAGGAATTATTTCATATAGAACATTTCAATTCTTACTTATGTCTAATTGTAGTTCTTAATGCTATTTAGGTCAAGACAAAACTAGCAAAATAATGTCCATACATCCTTGATAGTGTGTTTACTCCATTCACATGATCTTCTTCATGATTTGCGGTATGATTGTACAGATTTACCAACATGAATTATGATGAAGCCATAAAACTTTTCTGAAGTCTTAACCGTTTTGAATGAAATTTAACCCACAGAACTTTACTTCCAAGACTGTTTGTCAGATTTGTCAGCCACATTTGAGTTAGGCCTAAATTTTAATGAAAATTTGGGACAGGCGTCACTGGTATGGTTATCAAGCCTGTTCTGGGGTCAGTACTGTGATTTGCCCGCCCACCGTTCTGGTACATCTGGTGCATTTGTAGCAAACAGGCATCAGGCTACAGGGAAAGACTCCTCAGACACTCGGGAGCAAGTAGACGGGGGTCAGAGGTCAAGCTCAAAGTACTTAGTGCATGATGGGATGCACTCCTGACAGCAGCTTGCTGCTTTCTCTCCACTCTGTCAAGGTGAAGGGTCCCTAGCTTCAAGTTAAAGGGATGATATAGTTTTGGTTAAGATGGGGATTCAGCATTTTACATTTTTGAGAGATGATTAGAAATCATGTATAAAATATCAAAGAGCATACAATTATTGGGAAAAAACCCCAAAGTTTATTTGATGAAAATCTGTATTAAAATGGCTGAGATATCCAAAAAAAAGTAAAGTAAAGGATTCCTAATAAAAGGTGCATCCCAACTTTTGTTAAGATCACGTTGTTTTGAATATCCCAGCCATGTCAAAACAAATTTTCATCAAATGAACTTTCAAATGTTCTTAGAATCAAATGCTCTTTAATATTTCGTAAGTGATTTCTAATTATCTCACAAAAAAGTTGGAAACCTGAAATCCCTTCTCAACCAAAACTGTATCATCTCTTTAAAGGGCAAATTCTGTGATTACATAGTGTGATGTAACTTTGCTTTAAAGAGACATCCCTGAATGAGATGGTATCAAGCTTATAACTACTGTAAAACATGTATATTCGCGGCATGAATTTTTTGCGAATTTGAGCCGACGGCCTTTTTTGCGGCATGAAATTTTCGCGAACTGGCATTCAACGCATGTAGTGTAGACAAGAACTTTCGCGTGCATTTTAATTTCGCGAATCTTGGCGCTCGCGAAATTCGCAAAATTAAAATGCACGCGAAAATTCCTCGTTTTACAGTAATAGTGGTAACCTGTAGGCCTATTTATAAGCTTCTCAGCTTTACTGCAGAATTTTGCTGAAGCAGATATTTGGTTTTGTATCTCTCGTGAAATTTTAAACTAAAATTGCCCAAGCATTTAGATGTGAGAATGATGTGTGTTTCAGTAATTTCTTCTCTCCTCATCTTCTAACATGTTAATATTGTGACATTTACACATGTATTTGGTTTAGGATTGAGAACATGGGAAACTTTTTTTTTTTTTTGCAAGACATTTTGTTTTTGATCCAACTTTATATCTGTGATACATTTATTGGACTACAAGTTTTCCACATTGACAAAATTTGGTCTCAGATTTTTTACAAAAGCACTCTTTTTATGGATGAGCAGACTGCATTGTATTTTATAAAGTCTTCAAATTTGAGAGACTTATGTGAATTTATGGTTTCAAAAGTTTTCAGGACCGAAGAACTCCCTCACAGTCGCAGTATGTGGATCAAATTGTTTGCGCAGCATCAACACTCAAACACAGTGGAGAGTATTGACTTAGCTATGACATTCAGTATTGTCAAATATAATGAACAATTTGTTTGAGGCATGAATTTTGAGCAAAAATCATTTGAAAGGAAGAGAAAAAGAGAGAATTAGTGCCAAAGTTGATGATGGAGCTCGTACATGTGGTACGTGCAGAATTGAGAGTCAGTCACTCGGTTGCGAAAACAAATTCGCAAAGTCATTCAAAGGACATATCTCATTGTACGTCTTTATACTTGACATCTTCATCAATTATTATGAAAAGGATGAAAAAAGGAAATCCGCCCAGTTCTCACCACACCAGGGACATTCCATCAAGTCGGTAGGGAAAGGGTTGGAAGCAGTATTGAGCTGTTTGACCGAGTGTCCCACTGCTTGCCCTCTTCCTGATCAAACACTGCCATCTAAATCGTTACTTTGAAAGCAAACTTTATGAGTGATATGATAGTTTATGTTTCTATTTTGCCTGGTTGGTCCAGAGTAAACATCAAATGACGGACATTTCAATTCTCCTTTTTTTTTCCCCCTTGGTCTATTTTACTTTACTTGCCATTTGCTGTTTGTCACACTTCTAGGTGAAGTTTTCAAAATTGACTGAGGCATATGAATGTAAACAAAGAGTAAGAAACAAGAACACACACACACACACACACACACACACACACACACACTGAATCTAAAGTCTTTTGCTCTAGACTCTCGAAGCTTTTGTTTGAGATGCAATGTAGGCACACCTCTATTTTCAATCTCCCCCTTTTATCTCTGTTTATCTACAAAATGTACAGGCTTTACACAAATATCATCAGAGAAAAATGAGTTCCTTGGTCAGGCTTACGATTCATAAAATGGTCATTTAAAATGATAAGTCTATAGTTGTCCATGATAGATCTATTTGGGATTAAACAAATAGCAGTTAGGGATAAAAGTTATCGATTTTTATTAGTAGTAGGAGAGAGCTAGGGCATCAACAACTTATGAAGTGGAAACAGCCATCATGCTGACTCAGGCCTGAATTTATTTAGCAGTGACCTGAGTATGGAGGTACGTGAAAATACTGAGGACATTTGACATTTCTTGTATGAGAGAAAGAAACAACATACCTGGATGCCTGTTTTCTAAACAAAGCTGTATTTTTCAAAACTGTTTGTATTGAGCATGGAGCTACATGCTCCATGTATTAAGCATTTTATTTGCCTAGTCATTTTTGACAGGCCAAACTTGACATTTGAAGCATGACCTTGCTGTGATGAAGACATGAGGAATGTGAAATCTAATCATATTAGCTCTTATCACATAACAGATTATTTACCAGAGGTCTAACATTGGTAATGGTAAAATCAGCATTCTTTTTCAGTATTAGAAGAAGTTTTGTTATTCGTAGTAGTCATAGTCATCATAATAATGCTGATAATATGAAAGTCATCTCCGTCATCGTCATCATCGTCATCATCATCATCATCATCATCATCATTTCCAGTGATAGTCATCAATCTTTATGTAGAATATGATGAGAACATCATGTGAGTGATCATACGAGCAATTCTCTGTGAGTTACATTGAACATTGTCAAACTCTGGATCTTCTTCATTCCGGTCATGTTCAGAGTCTGGCATGCAAGACTAATGCCATACCTTTTGAAGGTGTACTTGGCAGTACTTTGGGAGTTGGTAAGCTGCACCTCCACAACTTGTTTGTGCTCATTTTTTTTTTCAACCTCTTTCTCCTCTTACGGAGGAACAAAGCTTGGATATCATGCATGGCCAAGTGGGAGAGCTACTTGACCTCTTGACCTCACCAGCTGTATATTTGAAGTGACCCTTGACCTTAGTTCTGTTAAAGGTAGTAGGTTTCGTAGCAAAGCCCATCGGACCAGTACAAAATTTTGTCAGCATATGCAGTAGCATCTGTCAAATCTGAGAGCGAAGACTGCCTCTCGGTTTGGCAGCAGGAAATGCAAAAGTCATTTAGTGCTCCTCCCCCTTTTGAATAAAAAAGAAAAAAAAAAGAAGATTCATTTTTCATGTTTTGGGCCACCATGAATCAAGTATGTCGATGATGAGTGATCAAAGCTGTCATGGAGTCATATCTGATTGATACTCCCATGATGCATTGCCAAAAAAGATTCATGGTACAATGATATTTCCTGCTACCAATGGTAGATGTACACTAGTACTGTGTGTAGTTGGTGGAGAGTTGAAGTGGCCTACATGTACCTACCAGAGAAGCAGAAACATTCATGGCATAAAGTTTCAGTGAATTTAGGCCAACTGTCTTTTTTGCGGCGCAAAACTTTTGCAAATCACAACTGGCATTCAATGCATTGTACAGACAAACAACTTTCATGTGCATTTTACTTTCGTGAATCTTGGCTCCTCATAAAATTCTTGAAAGTTTCATGCACAGGAAAATGTTTGATTTTACTGTATGTCTTCCCTGCTGCCAGATGGCCTTGACCTTTCAAAGTCCAATGCACTTTTTGATACAATACCTCTGTAGAAATGACATTTGATATGCAGTACAGGTATTTTACTATCATTCAAGAGCCAATCTTTTTCAGAAATTCATCTAAAATGACATTAGTCCCCTAACTTATGAATGTTATGTATAGACCTATACGCTTTCTTGTTTTTAATCTGCTATTTTTCAGCAAGTGACTTCTTATTTTGGCAACCAGTGTTTTAGTCCGATGTGTGGAAGGATCAAGGATATTTAAAAGTGACCTTTTTGAGGCACTCCTTCAGTAAACAATTATTATCTTCCTTCTTCAATTTTATCATTCACATTGATGTTTTCTATGTGTGAGTAATATGGGCTACTGGGAATGAAATGCTGAAATAATTTAATAGTAAACTTCACAATTGTGAATGAACTTTTCAAATTCCTGTGTCTTCATCACAGTGTCTACGAGATGCTTCAATGGAGGAAGCACAGTTTATGATTTGATGGTTTGCCAAATAACCATAGGAACACTGATAACTCTGAGTCTTATGGCTCATAGCGTAGCAAGTTTAACTCACTGAAGACAGACTGATTTTTCTGTAACATGCTATCCTATTCACCCCAGCCCAAGAATAGTGTCTCAGGACTAGTCTTCAACGGGTTTAAAGGTCCTGTTTACCTTTGGGAACAGTGATTTAAAAAATGTTCAAGATATCACATTTGATGCATTATATGTGTTGGTCTGTTGTATCACATAACATCCTACCATATAATTTTTTTTTTTTTGCAAAAAAAGCTTAAAATATTAGGAGATATCAGTGTTTTTCTCAATAAACTGTAACTGTAGACAGTTAAGTCTGGAAACATTCCTATTATAACTATTGTTCACATTTTGTGTATTTTACAACCCTGAACATCGATTATACAGATTCAGTTTTTTTACAGTGGTTATTTCTATCCGTAACTCACATTCTAGAACTATTTTAAAGCACTAACGCTGGGTTATTGTTTCATCTGCAATTGGTAAATTATGCCTTTGATGACAAACTAGTAAGAATGTCACTCTGACCTCTAAAACAGGTCTACAGAATCTCCAATACTCTTTTATTGACTCAGTAGGTTGGCACACGTGAGCGTCTTTCTAATCGTCAATTGAGAGTAAATATTCATGTATGTCAACCGGGATGGCTTCCCCTGCTGCTTATTGTAAGATGGGCACTTAAAGGGACAGTGCTTGTCTATTTTTGAGGGAAATTATGCCTTCTTTTCATCCCTGCTTCTGTTGTCAGGGTTCGAAATTGGCGATGGTCCGCTGGCCATTGGCCACCCGAAATCACGTCGGACTAGCTAAAAATCGTAAAATTCTGAAGTTACTAGTCCGTCTGGCTAGCCAAAATATTGCTTCAGTGTCAAAATTGATTCTAAGTAGTCCGCCTGGCTAGTTAAAAAAAAAGTTAAGTGCGACCCCTGGTTGTGTGTATGATTGTATTAGAAATGGCCATTTCTTGTGTCTTGTAGCTAGTTTTGAATTGTGCAATTTATATGCTCTGAATTGCTTGCAAACTGTAGTTGTTTGTTTGTTTTTGTTTGTTTTTTTAATTGAAAATATTTAGTGTAATGATTAAGAGAAAAAAATAGAATAGATATATAGGATGTAATAGAGAATACTGGTAATGACCTCCCCCCCCCCCCTGCATAAAATGTAAAGAGTGCCCATGTCATCATCCTTGTTGGGTGCATTTTACTTTGGCAGTAATGTCCCACATGGACAATGCATACATTTAGTGCAATTATTACATGTAACATTTGTGCTGTGTTCATCACAGTCATAATGACCAGGACAGTGCTACTGAAATGTCTGTTAGGATGTGATAGGACTTCTGTGGATTCTGGTACCTTTCATAGTCCCTTTAAGTTTGCCCTTTTATTCAATCATTCTGGCAATATTCCCGTCTGAATATATTTATTTTGGCGAGTTGAGCTGAATCATCGTTGGCTAAGTAGTAGCTTGCGTGACAGGGGAGAAAAACATCCACTCGTGTAGATGTGATCCGTTCAATGGGAAGCAAAAGCAGAATTGGGTCTGTGCTAGCAGACACCACTTGACGTTGAGAGCCAGCTATCAATAAACTAGTCAGAAACGTATTCAGAGTGTCCGGAGGGCGAGTGTAGCTACACCCTGGGGCTGTCACGCAAACCCTCAGATGTAGGTGAAATGTCCTGTTTCAGGCAACAAGTCTGTTTACCTTGTGAGTAAGATGAAAGGAATACCAAATAATAAATGTATGATGATCAGCTGCCTCCACCCAAATAGAGAGGTTGGGAAGGACATGTGAAGGAGAGACTGGACCTAGCCTCAGCTCCAGTCTGCGGGATGTTTCCGCCAAGTTTGTTACTGTTTCAATAAATGGCAGTCTGATGAAGGACTGCCCAGTCTGACTGACCTGACCTGGCCTGACGTAGACCCAAAGAGTTGCAGGTATACTTTCCAGAAGGACCTTACCAAGGCACTGTAGGAATGACTCTCTTATGCACAGAAAGCAAACTAGGAAAACTTCCTGAACATTATGGAGTCACAAAGATAAGGTGAAAATCTGTTACTCTGCCATGGAGAGTGGAGTCCAAGCCTCACCAAGTACATGTTATAATTGGCGAGACGATGTATTTCTATAATGGAAAATGGTGCTTACCCTGTGTGGTTCATTCAAGGTGAGAAGTAATATAGCTGCCAGTCAATAGAAAATGAATTCCTGATCAACATACAATGATAAAAAGGTAAAGAATGACGTCCTAGCTATTGTACATTCTACCCAAACCCAGCCACCTAATCATATTGCTCTCTGTTTTTGTCATCCTTTGCAGGAGAAGCCAACTCGAGGTTCCCCAAGCGTCGCCTCCGTCGAGATGCTGTCCTAGAGGACATGGGATGGGAGACAGTGGACTACTCATTCCTCTCCAACCAGGATGTGTTTTTACTGAGAGACACGCAGGAGGAGGAGGATTCACCCATTGTTCCTGTCAGGAACGACACCAGTTTGTACTCTGACCAGTTGATAGGGTCCAGTGATGTGAGGAGGACGTTACTCAAAGCATCAAGTGGTCCTTTCTGGGTGCAGGAGGAACTCTTTGCATCCTCTGCGGAACCCTTCGATGATCTCAGTGTACAGGCTCATCTCCTGCTCAAGGAGATCTCACCGTTTGCCAGCAGCATTGATGTTCTCTTCAGTATCAAGACAGAGAGTTTGTTCGCTGGCAGCAGTGAGGAGCATGGGGGTGGTAAAGGTGTCCAGCCATGCTTTCGGGCGATGGCGCAGTTTGGGGATGAGGAATCAGATGCGGTTTGTTCACCAGTTGGGGACTCTGGGTTCTGCATCGCCAAGGTGCCTATCCTGTTTTCTTGGTATGAACACAGCAAGGTAGAAACAGTAGATGGCATTCAAGTCACCTACACTATCTTCCCTGCCAGGACTTCTGGGAGCTGCGAACCACAGCAGGGCAACTCTGCCTCAGGCACAGGGGAAGAGGAAGGGGCGAGCCCAGTGGCCACGCCCTATGAGGTTGGTAGTGTCACACTCCTCTCGTGGGATGGTAAGATGGACTTGGTGGAGGATGACCCCTTCGTCAAGATGTACATTCCTGGAAGACGTCTGGGTATCAGAGAACACTTCGTCATCCCAATCACTATCAACAGGAAGTATCTTGATGGAGTCTGTACTGTCAAGTGAGTATTGAAACTTTCCATGTGACACTAATAATGTACCACTACACAGCTTGCATTGAACAGTGAACTTTCTTTGTGGGATAGAACAATAACTTCCTCAAGTAGGTAGCAAGAAAAGAGAGTTGTAACTTTCAGCAAAATGGAAGATATTACTTTATACTTCCACCAGAATTTTCTGGTCTTTGACTCATTCCTATAGTAGTGTAAGACCAACGAGAGAACCTTTTGAATTTTATTAAATGATTCTCAAACCTTTCCTCATCACTTACAAATAACATGCTGCATTACAGTGTGTTCACATTCCTTAATTCCCTTCTACCGTCTACACATTCCCTTGAAAAAAAAGAAGAAACTAAATGAAGAAAATTGAAAAAATGACAGCATTTTGAAAGAAATAGCAATGGAAATGATTAGACTTTGTAGGTCTGTTTTGTGTCACAAAATTACAAACTGCTTCACCGGTTAGGTATGTGAACTAAACAACAGAAGAGAGACCAAGAGGTTTTTACCTACATACAGGTATTCCTTGTGTATCCAACTTCTGTGGATATCCTGTATAGGCCTATGTGTGCCTTTGATAGTTGTATAGATTCTCATGTAAATTCCTTGTGTATTTACCTTTTGTGGATACTTTGTGTTGATGCAATAGTGTACATGTATCCTATATAAAGATACCTTTAGACATCTTGGGTTGGTATAGCTTGTCGTTGCCTGCATCTACCAGCTCCACACATTCTTTTGTCGCTATTCTCTTATCAGGTGGACATATATACGTCTGGCTGTTTGCTTGGTCGCTGATAGCCAGTTGACCTTTGTCTGTTCTGACACATATTTCTCTGAGACAATGCGTCATAAAAATCCTGTGTCTCTCCCCTTCGCCCCAAACACAGCTCCAAAAAGCTCCTTTTTCTTCTCTACCGACCAATGTAAACAAAAGTCGGGAAGATGTATTCTTACCTTGCCAAAATCCTAGCTCTACATGGCAACATAGCTATCAAATAGAGATTATGACTTTGCGGGATAGCCTATTAGTCTCGAAGTTTGTTGATTTTAGCCCTAAATGTAACCGACATGAAAAATTTTAAGACATTTGCCTAGGTCTGTTTGTTCAGTGTAACATGCTGAATAAGGGAGCCTAACTGCAGGTTTACATCGGTAAAGTTCAGTTGTGCCATGGTTGACTCAAAAATATTTTGCAGACAAAAATACACCGCTTCCAGTTTTGGAAATCAACGGAGAACTATTGAGTGAGGGGGTTTCACCATTATTGAAATTTCTTTCATCTTTTCTGATGTAATTTTTAAATCCATGTTGTTATTTTTAGATGAGCAGTCTTCATTTACCATCAAGATGCAAATTGACACATTTTCCATGAATGACTTGTTGATATGGCTTCCACTGTAAAACCATTGTTTTTTGGGCACATTCCATTTTTTCATTACATTTACAGTTGCTAAGCAACAACTGGCATGAGTGCAGAAATCCCTCCTCAGAAGTAAAGTTGTTGTTGTTGTTTTTTCAAACTTGGCAGTTACAGATTTTTTGCTAGTGTAAATGCCCACTGCCCGGCTCGCCAATTCTTTTCAAGTCTTTGGTCACATGATGTCTGCCTGTGGGGGGGGGGGGGGGGGGATCTCCTGCCCCCCTGTCTACAACACTGATCTCTATTAACTCGTTGAGGACGAGTCCCCGAGTATGCTCGGGCAAGTGTCTATGGGAAATGTGGGTTGTAGCAAAACCAGTCCATCCTCAACGGGTTAAGAAGCACATGCATCAGTAGCCTCCGCTCAAAGACAGTGACAAGTTGCTCAGTGCACACAATTTCCCAAAACAAAAATGCAAAACACCAAGGTTAACATTCTGGTATTTCTTATGCATATATATATATATGCATTTCCCGCCCAAAAACTGGTAAGTTTTTGTTGTTTCTGGCAGTGAAAATGGTACATGGAAATGTAAATGCTCCTAAAGGTCATGTTGTGTGTGTTACTGTCACTGGACAGCTTGTGATTTGAAACTATGAGGAAACCTGATCCATGCTAGCATCACCTTACCTCCACCACCCTCATCTATAAGTTTTAGCATCCTGGATCATGAAATCTGATTGTTTGTCGGCAATGCTTGAGAAGTCTTCAGTCATTGTCATTGTGTCTGTCTGTCTGTCTGGTATTGATATTAACTTGTGTTCTGGTCTTCTACCTACTGATCTGTCTGAGCAATATATTTCTCTCTTTTTCTCTATCTCTTCTTTCTCTCAAATATGCTAGCTTTACATTCTGCCATATTTTAACAACAGGGAATTTTCTAGTCCGTCTCTGTGTTCCTTTGTACCTTACCGTTATTGCTTTTGTAACATTAATGCAAAATTAGCCGAGCTCTAGACAAAGGGGAGAAGCGGTGCGCAGGGAGAGAGAAAAAAAAAGAGGGGACTCTGGCTCTAATGGAATAAACATGTCGTCCTCTGTAAACCCAATCAAAATTGGTGGATGGCGGCCCAACCTGAGTCAGGCGGTGGCTTCTCATATCGGACGAGGCAGTTTGCCGAGCGGAGACATGAAAGCCCGCCGCGGCACAACGCAAAATTGAGTCATGCACGTGAGGCAATCAGCCCTGCATACTTGTGTTTGAAGCAGGCGGCAGGATAGAGAGAACGAGAGATAGAGAGAACGAGAGATGGCGGGAGAGAGAAGTGATCTATTCGAGGTGCTCTTCTGGAGGGATACGATCCAGTGAGTTTAGAAACATAAGGACAAGGTCGGGATGGGGTGGGGTGGATACAGCCTCATGTTCAGTCAAACATAACGAAAACTGGCACAGCTGTATACAGTCAGGCTATTCTTCCTCCTCTTCCATGTTCACTTGCATGTCCAGCGGAACAAAAGATGTTTGACTGCATCTTACCAGTCAGCTGGTAAAGATGCATTTAATACCAAGAGGATGGGTGGATGTTGGGGTGAGGATGGGATGGGGTGGGGATGGAGGGGGGGGGGGGCATGTCCCTAGTATAGACAATACATAAAAAAGAATAGAGTCAGAAAGTGTGAAGAGAAACATAATGACCCTGTAGCTGGAAAGATAGACAGGATACGGAGGAGCATAGTTCTAAAATTAGATCAACATTGGAAGATATACACCACTGTTGCCAGGTGCAGTATGCAGACAGCATACTATCACAACACACATATCATGTGCATGATAAATAGAAGGTTACAACCTTGATATATTGGTGTGATTATGATAGAACATTTGGAGATGCATGTTGGTCATTCCATTGTGTGCTGCTTGGCTAAAAAAAAAAGAAAACATGGCAATAAAACATGTTATATAGGGGCAATTGAACCAGCCACACAAAAATGACAGCTGTCTGTGATGTGCTTCGCTGAAGACCCAATTACACAAACTTCCACCAAAGGTTTATGACAATGGAAAGGTTCCCTCATAAATATGTTTAGGCAATGTGGTTGAAATACAGAATGGGAAGAGGGAGCATAATGTGTAGGCCAACAGCTGTACCTCATAAGTTTTCTAACATACAGGGAATGCAGGTGAAGATACTTGTAAACATCAATATTTTATGAGGAGTGTGCAGAAAAGGATTGAATTAGTGGTCATTAAAATAGACCAGCCACAAAATTATCAATTTGATTAATAAGCTGCTAGTATTAGTATCATTTCATTCTTATTTGTAGTAACGGGATTGCATTATATCATGTAACAGATATAATACACATTATTTATTGGTATGCGAAACAATACTTGTTCATTTGGAAGAATAGTGAGATTTAAGATGAGTATCAGAAGTTACTTTTTTGTAATGGTCAGATCTTTTATGTTTAGTCATGTAGAGAAAAGGCCAAACTCTGTCTGTAATATTATGCCAATGTTTATGTGCAAGCCAATAGCATGTGTTGGTTAGGGGAGACTCTCTCACACAAGAGCAGTGCAGTGGGGACTAAGAGAGAAAGTCAAGTGCAACAGTATTACCAGCATCTCTCTCCTTGCCTGGAGTAGTATTAACTTTTAATCTCTCAAATATCTGAAGGTTACAGCAGCATTTCAGACGTTGTTAAAAGCTTTGGTAGTGACTGTAATTGTGCCAAATTATTGGCGTTGTTAGCGAGATATACGCCTGATAACTAATACACCTGGCTTCCCGAATTAAAGGCGTCTGTTAATCCAGTTACCAGCACAGAGTGCGCCACGGAGACGAGTGACAGTAATTAACGTTCTCGCGCCTTTAGCGCGGCTAGAAGCCAGCTGCGGCGCTTCTATGTCGCGACCAAAAAAAGCTCTAGGGTACAAGAGATGCCAGGATAAGATAGCACACTATTCCATAGGCTGTAGGGGAAAGATGATGGAGACTGAAAAAAAAAGAAGGAAAAAAGAATAAAGAATAAACTTGACGGTAAATAGGTACACAGATAAGGCTCAAAATTGACATGCAATAAAAGCACTATTGTGCTCTTGCCACCACAAAGCCGAGAACATATTGAGTCCATGATCATTTGTGCGGCGCGATAAACAGTTTCATTTGAAAACGCAGCCAATGCGACCACGACATGCCTGGCTAGGCAGTCGGCTCGTAAAGATGTGAGAATGAGATTGTTGCCTTTGTTAATTTATCGCTTGTGAGGAAATAATGGCAATAAGTGATCATAACAATGGGGAGAGGGAAAAAAAGATGGCGGCGTGGATGAATCAACCTTGGCAGGAACTCTCCCAGATTGGTTAGATTGAGGTACAGTCAACCTCGCGTAAGTCGACATAGTCGGGACTGAGCAAAACACGTCGACTTACGCGAATGTCGACTTACGCGTAAGTCGACATTTTGTCGACTTATAAATGAAAACTAATTTCCCCTGTACAGAGTAAGATTTGGATCACGATGCGGATCGCTACCCAAATCTTACTCCTTTTGCCACCAAAACATGCTTACTGACATCAGCAACAATAATGTTTTAGTTCATGCATAAATCTCGCGCGGGTTAGTAACGACAACGCACAATTCCCAAATCTCTAGAGAGACTTTGAGAGAGCGGGATCGGAAACCTGGGCCCGTTTCTAGACACTTTACGTTTTAAACTTGATTTGAAATATCAAACGCAAATTCCCCAAAATTGCATTAAACTTTGCGATTTAAATGCAAGTGCGTTACTGCGAAGATATGCGGGTGATTTCGCATTATTCTGTCGAAATAATTTTTCATTGCCGACCGAGTTGAAATATGTGTCGCCATATTAATTTTGTTCTGTTTAAATTTGAATTGCCATACTCTGAAAATGAATTGTTCTCGCGCTCCGATTCACAACATACCGCTCTGTACGGCGCGGGCCCGTCTGAAATAAAAAGAAGAAAAGTTTGTTTGAAAACGACATCTTTCGGACTACTATAACCTTCGTAAAAACAAACCTCTTTCCATTGTCGGACTAATTTAATTTTGGACTGAGATTTAAACCTTCGGCATAGCGAACTTTAACAATAATTCGTTGTCATTTTTTCATTGACATTTTGTGAAGCAGCATGCGTTTCGGCAGTTTGAAACGTGTGAATGTTGCAATGTCTTTCCTCTGCAAGTGCAGACTAAGTTCGGTCACGGCGAAAGTTCCGTTACGAAATAAAAAATAATGCGAGCCTTTTCAACCATAACGCACTTCCGTAAATTTTTATGCGTTTAAACGCAGTTTCTGGTTTCGGACAAAACCTGGAAGTCTTTTCTGCAACGCTCTTGCTTTTTAAATACAGCGTTGCTTGTGATTTGACGGACTTGCATTTGATTTTTAGAGTTGCGTTTAAACGCAATTGAGTTTAAATGTCATACAATTTTCTAGTTTCGTATGATTATCAAACGCAAGTCTTTTCAGCGTTCCGTGTGATTTCATGGACCTGCATTTGATTTTCAGAATTGCGTTTAATTTTTAATTTTGCTTACGAAATGAAAAATAATGCGTCTTTTAAACAATAACACATTTCCGCAGATGTTTGGAGATGCGTTTAAACGCAGTTTCGTATAGTTTCGTACAAAAACCGCAAGTCTTTTCTGCAACGCTCTTGCGTTTGAATACAGGGTTATATGTGATTTGATGGACTTGCATTTGATTTTTAGATTTGCGTTTAAACGCAAATGAGTTTAAAAAAGTTCCCTACAATTTTCTAGTTTCGTGTGATTATCAAACGTAAGTCTTTTCAGCGTTCCGTGTGATTTGATGGACTTGCATTTGATTTTCAGAGTTATGTTTGATTTCTTATTTTGCTTACGAAATAAAAAATAATGCAAGTCTTTTAAACAATAACACAACTCCGTAGATGTTTAGAGACGCGTTTAAACGCAGTTTCTTAGTTCTGTACAAAAACCGCAAGTCTTCTCTGCACCGCTCTTGCGTTTAAATACAGCGTTACGTGTGATTTGATGGACTTGCATTTGTTTTTTAGAGTTGCGTTTAAACGCAATTGAGTTCAAAAAAAATTCCCTACAATTTTCTAGTTTCGTATGATTATCAAACGCACGTCTTTCAGCTTTCCGTATGATTGATGGACTTGCATTGGATTTTCAGAGTTGCGTTTAATTTCTAATTTTGCTTACGAAATAAAAAAGTAATGCAAGTATTTTCAACAATAACGCACTTCCGTAGATGTATAGAGATGTTTTTAAACGCAGTTTCTAGTTTCGTACAAAACTGCAACGCTCTTGCGTTTAGATACATCGTTGCGTGTGATTTGATGGACTTGCATTTGATTTTTAGAGTTGCGTTTAAACGCAATTGAGTTTCAGGTTCGTACAATTATTTTCTAGTTTCATATGATTATCAGACGCAAGTCTTTTCAGCAAGGCACTTGCGTTTAAATGCAAAAGTTGCGTGTGATTTGATACACCTGCATTTGATTTTTGTTTTAGTTGCATTATTAGTTACATTGTAATAAATTTTCTAGAAAGGGCCCAGCTTTTAATACCGCTTCGGAATAATTAACGTCAGAATATTTGGATTTACAAAAACATTTCATGTTCGGATAATGAATACCTACTGGGACATAGTTAAGTGTACAAAATTTTTGCGTTTTGGGGAAAAACGAGAGGGAGAAAAGGGATAAAGTGAACTGCCTTGGGTACTACATTTAATACTCCAGTCAATGAGTGTATGCCCTTTCTATTCTGGCATACAAGACAATAGACGCATGGCGCGAACGCTACCGCGCCGTACACTAGCGAATTACCGAGTAGAAATGCAGCGAATCGGAGCGGGAAAACAATTCTTTTTCAGAGAATGGCGATAAGATTTTCAGCGAAAAATTATGTCGACTTAGACGAGGGAATTAACACGTATTTCAGCTCAGTTGGCACTGAAAAATCAGGTCGACTTACGCGAGTTGTCGACTTATAAATGTCGACTAAGACGAGGAAATTTTCAAGGAATAACAAAGGCAAAAATCGGGACTTTTTTATTGTGTCGACTTAAGCGAGTTGTCGACTTATGCGATGTCGACTTAGGCGAGGTCTACTGTATTCATGTGGTAGATAAATATCTTGTGGAAACTCTAGAAAGAAGGGGGAGACTGAGGGGTATAGATCCAAACAATCTACACCCATCAGACCAGCGGTCTCACACATCCTGTGCATCCTTGATTTCAAAGTGTTCCCCTCCTGTTTTTTGAATCTCAAGCAGCATTTATTGAGGGAGCCAATCCCAAGTTTGGTGATTTTATCAGTATTCTCTGAATGCAAATTGTTTTCAAATGGCTTCAGATATGGGTAAATGACTCCAAGGGTCTAATAAAAGCATTCTTTGTTTAGTGTATCAAATGCCGATAAAAATTCTCTATAGAACCAAGCACTAATGCTATGGCTGCGGCATTTGATTTTAATCAGTTGATTGAAGCTAGAATCTCAAACATCACTGGCAAAATAATCACACACACCTTTTTGGAATCTCTTTAGAGATTTCTGAAGAATCATCTCATAATACAGACCTTCTATTTGATGGCAACAACTAAAGCAGATTTTGATATTTTTTTTCAGCAGTGCAAAGCTTTGGTTGAAATAAAATTTTCATCTACCCTTACTGGTACTTTTCACCATTGGGATTCGGCATTGGCATTTCGGGATATCACATTTGATGCATATGTGTAGGTCAGTTGTATCACAAAACATCCTACTATATAAACATTTTGCCATAAAGCCTAAAATGTGTTAAGGAAATGTCACTATTTTTCTCAATAAACCATAGCTGTAGACGGTTTAATCGAGAAACATTTCCATCATAACTAATGTTCACATTTTGTTTATTTAACAATACGTATCATTGATCATACTGATTCAAATTTTTGCATTGGTTGTTTCTATCCCTAACTCACATATTTATAGAACTATTTTGAAGCACTACAGCTGGGTTTTTGTTTCATCTGCTAATGGTAAATTATGCCTTTAAATAGTTCCTAGACTTGACTGAAGTGGGGGAAGTGTTAACTATACATGAAGTATCTATGAGAATCATTTTTGGTTTTATTACCATTGATAATGCTTTTACTAAAATACTGTCTGACAGTGATACTCTGGGTTATATCTGCTAGTAAAATGTAGACAAAATGACAAGCAACGTTGATATGGATATATGGGACTAGGACCATGCAAGTAGTCACTGTGATGGATGAAAACAGCAATATTGTTTAAAACCATTCCTCCTGTTTCTCCACATTTGTATTATCTGAGTGCTTTTTTAGTTGTTTTTTTTCTCTCCATGAAATTTCCAAAATGAAAAGAACATGCTATTACATACATATTTCTGAATTTTATTTGACTTGGTATACAGTTATAACAATTTAGGGGGAGTTACAGAAATATCTAATTTCTGTATGTATACCCAACATCACAGCAGGCAATGCTTATAAATAACTAGCAGTAATCATGAATAAAACAACTACTAACAAATCAGAACATTAATACAATTGCTAACAGTAAATCCTGTGAGTTATAATGCCAATTCCATACATATTAATTGTGAATTTGTTGTTATTAGCAGCAATCATAATGCCTTGTTAATTTAGACATAACTTTGGCACACAGCATTGTGTATGCATTGTACTAGCAATTACCACTTCTGAAGCAGAGAATTATTTTTAGACAAATTTACTTTGGGTATTCTCCATTTGCAAGAGTAAAAAGCCAACACTTTATACATCAATGAGGTGAGCAACCTATACGAGAGTGACCTCCAATGAGAAAGTAAAATGGATCTGTGAGACATTGAAGACAAAGGGATAAATAATCAGAAAGTTATCATCAGAGTCAGTGTGAGCAAGTCATGTGACAGAACAGCATAGCCCCCCCCCCCACACACACACACACACAACCAAAGAATAAAGAAAACAAACAAAAAACAGCAACTTGTCTCTATCACATGTAGTGATGCAGCAATGTGTGTATAGAGCAGATGCTCATCTCTTATCTTCACCAAAGCCATTATCACTATCATTGCTATTTTTATTGTGTTGTCCATAACGAATGATTGATATTGCTGTTCCGGAAATGGGTTTCATGGGCATTTTTAAAAGATTGATTGTCTTCTGACAAAAGCAATTTAGAAAATAAAGGCTGTGGATATTCATCAGCGTTGCCTTGAATGCAGTGGTTCAGTGGACCATCCAAAGTCAAGCCAATTGACAAACAGCCATTATGATATTAATATGATTGATATTAGTGTGAAAAGGCATATCAGGTGTGAGAGAGTGACAAAACTCTTTACAAATTCATGACTTTAGAAAGTTTTATTATGTGTCCTTCATATAAAAATGTCCATGATATTCTAGTGGATCCGGGGTCTGATCTTTTCTAGGTTTTTGAGGCCATCCTATCTCAAGGTTTGGCCTTGCTTCCTGCTAGTTGCCTTGTTACCTCCGCCAAGGAATGGGGAGGTTAAGTGATCATCGGCGTTGGTTTGTCTGTTTGCAAAATAGCTCAAAAAGTTGTATACGGATTAAAATGAAACTTACATAAAAGGTTGAAATTGACACCAGGAACACCTCATTCAATTTAGGTAGTGATCTGGGAATTTTTATGGATTTTTGAAGGATTTTTCCTCTTTTTAGCATGTAAGGTGAACGAACTTGGGGTTCAAGCTGCGTATACTGGAGGTTTACATACGTGCACTAAAGCGCACACTCTACTTGGGCAAGGCACCGTGCATTGACATATAAATGCTTCTATTTTGGGATATTGCATGCGTGTAAGGGTGGAAATGAGTTGCTGGCTTGGCAGGCGTCTGTGCTGTCCGAGTGCTTTTCTATTTGGTTTGTTTTCTGTACAACCAGAAATTTTTGCATACATGAAACCTTCACAAGTTTTTGCAAGGGGCCAAGATTTGCAAAAGTAAAATGCACGTAGGAGTAATTGTTCGCACAATGCATTGAATGCTAGTGGCAGTTTGTGGCTGCATTTATCTAAAAAATTTTCTGAGGCAGAATCACGATCCTAAACGCGTTTGAGGCGATTTCATGGGTTAGATAAACGCAACCATGTTTTCAAACACGTTTACAAACGCCGTTTTGAAACACCTTTCAAAGGGTATTTTGAAACACGTTTGAGACCACGATCGCTGTTCTGTGAGTAGATAAACGCAATGCCGTTTTGAAACGCGTTTATATTTCACGGTCAAATCCCAGCTGTTTCCGGCTGTGCTCTCTGCCCATTATTTGTGTGTGACTGAGGAGGCATGTTTGGTGGTATGCAGTTGACCTTTACTTCCCGGGTCAAACGGCGCAAAGCAGCTGCGCAGTGACACCACTCGAATCGCGATTGTAGAATGGTTAGATAAACGCGGCTCCCCGAGAATCGCGTTTCAAACTACGTTTGCAAACACCGTTCCAAACGCGTTTTGAAACGTGATTCTCTCTCTCAAGTTAGATAAACACAGCCTGTGACAGTTTCATGCGGCAAAATATTATGTGGGCTTCAATTCGTGAAAACTTCATGCCACAATTGTTTCTAGTTTCGCAGTATTTATAAGCAATGTTGATTAAAAAAGTTATGAACAGATTGTAATGAAAGTTTTAGGATATGTTTGTCATGATAAAAGGAAGAGGTAATCAGTTTGTGGTATTGTTCAGGCACCTGATAGTGATTTGAATCTAGGAATATTTTTGAAGGTACATGTACAGTTCCGTGGATTTTGTGAACCAATGTCCTTGGTAGAATTTTGAGCTCTTCAAGTGCTTCTACTTTTGAATGCATCAATGCCAGTCTCATGAAAAATTTGTTTCGCTGGCACAGACCTTGAATAAATGGTGTAAAACCCAAATGCCAAGCTAGCTTATTGGATGTGTGTCTTGCTATGATGCCATTTTACAGAGGCAAAAACCAACAATTTACCATCTAAGCTGCATTTAGATTCAATTTGCCTCTGAAATGATAAATTGAGGAATCTAATTTAGATGAGAGGATTGTTTGGGCGTGATAAACTTGCGGTAGCTTCAGGGGTAATATCACGCTCTCCCTCTCTCTCTCCTTTTTCATATATCTCATTATTTTTACCCTTTTTTGGTCCTCGATAGATTTGCAACTTTCGTAGTTTCTCCCTTGTTTGATTTGCAGTGTGAGCTCCCCGTGGTGTGGGAGCTCTCTGTGTGGGCTCAATGATACGATGTAGAAACTGTTGCAATTTACGTTGTAACGAATCTCGCATACTCAACAAATATTGCCAATTTGCGTGCGGCATGGGGTCCAATGAGAGCATCATCACGGAGCTGGAGCTGGGGGGGGGGGTTGAAGGGAGAGAGGGGAGAAGGAATAGCAAATGAAAAGCAACAGCAATGACGGGGGGGATGAATTGGCCACCAGATTCAAGTTATGAGAGAAAACTGCAACGTAATTTCAAGCATGGTACAAACTGTGGAGGTATTTGTGTGCTTTTATTCAGCGTCAAGCCTCCTGTTGCACAACTTTGTCTCCTCATCACGTGGCCAGCGCTAAAAGACTTCAAGTTGATGATTCATGCCAGACCTTCAGAGTATCAATGCTATAGAAAATATTGCATTTATGAGGTGCCTCTTCTCTGCAGCAAAGGTAGTTATCATTTCGATTGGATTTACTGTCCTTCAAACAATGATTTTGAGCAGAATAGTTCAGTCAAAATCATTTGAGGGTGGGGGATCAAAGCTGAGGCCAGAACGTGATACAGTCAAGCAATTTAAAAACAAGTTAGGGCTCATTAAGTGGGCAGGGGGCATGTTTGTCAGTGTAACAACTGCGCCGATTGTGACCGACGAGCGACTGCAGCCACAAATTCCCAGAGAGAATTAACCCCCGGTGGCATGTTTCCAACTCATCGAAAATTTGTGAAAACAGCTTCTTTCAAATTTCTTCCCACCCCCCCCCCACACACACACACACAAACATACATACACTCGCACACGTAAAGATAACATGCATATCTTTTTCTCACATTTTATTTTTTGGTACGCTCCATCTGTCCCCTTTTTCTTTCTCCCCTTTGTAATGGCACCTATTATTGCAGGGTCTCTCAATTCTAACAAATATAACGTAAAATGATGATTCAAATGACACAGACCTGATGATGCTGATTATGATCATGATAACAATTTCTATGATGTGAGGTATCACTTGAGATCAAAGTGCCCCATTTTAACTATGACAAAACAAATATTTGTTTTTCACATGCTTCTGAATACTCTTCTGGTTCTGTAGGTTGGTTTTTTTTTAATAGTTTTCTTTTATGATCTTGAAAACAAACAGCGAATGTATTTTATATTGCTGATATATAAAGCTCATGTGTGTTACATTCAACTTTAGTTACAACTATAAACCAGTGTTCAGCGGAAACTTTTCACTTTGCTTTCAAAATTTTACAAATATGTTGGGACGTGATATCTGCCTAGCTATAAATTTCTTAGAATATGATGGTTTGTATTGTGCTAGCTGTTGCCTTTGCTCAGATATTTGTCACTTCGTCAGTTAGCAGCATTTTTGGTATACAAGAAATGAAAAATGATCACTCATTTTTTTTCACTCTTCGAAATCTAACATTAGATTTCATATCTGAAACAGGGATGAAAAAATAGACCTAGAGATTAGAATGTTGCATAGAGGGAGGAGGTATAGTTATATTCACAGGCTACCAGAAGGAGAATATACTATTTTATTGGCTTTCACCGAGCCCCAAATGTTTATTTCTGAAACCAATCAAATTGAGTCATCATATTTTATTAAGGAAAGTGATGATATCTAGCTGTTCCGGCTCTGGTCCAATCATAACAAATTCTTGAAGCTGTTTCCTTCTGAAGCTATCTTGTTTTTCTTTCACTCAGTCTATCTGTCAAATTGACGACGTTATTTCTTGGTGAATTCTTTTATTCCTTCAAGCAAAATGATTGATGTGTTTGATGGAAGAGTTCTGTGTGTTCAGTCATTGATTACTGGATGTTTTTATGTTGTTTTGCTTCAATTTTGTTTTTACTGTGACTCAGCTTTCTCTGGGCAGAATGATTGTATCATAAGTGCGTCAGTGGAGCTATGAAATTGGATGTATTGTATGAAATCGTATTGCATCAAAAACCACTCGCACACACATTGCCTCTCTCTTTCTTCTTTTGCCTTTTCTTTGTTTCTGGTGACTTTCAATAATGATGCCTCCTTTCAACCCCAAAAGTACACTATGAAATTCTTCCGTCATGAAGTATAAAGCCCACATAAACAAAACCAAAAGGATTTATACCAAACTCAAACATCCTATGTCATTAGGATCACTTGATAAACTTGTTCATGTGGTGAATAAGTGTGTGAAAAAAAGGGGAAATTTCCTTGTAACAAGTATCATTAACTGATTTTCTACTCTTGTGTATTTGTCCCTTTCATAAAAAAGGAAACAACAACCAAAAACAATGGAAACTGTTTATGGGTGATGCTTGTCATAGTTGGAAAGTCAGCCATTTTCTCAATTCTGGAACCCACTCAGGGCCCCAGCAGGGTACCGCCAGGCCTGTAATGCGGGCTAGCAGGTGCAGTGAGGGGGCCTGCTGCGCCCCAAACCCAGCCCCACCCATCTCCCTACTGGTCTCTGTGGAAAGTCAAACTTGACTCCTTCCTGGTTCACTGTGACTGTCCTGTCACAATGTAGCAAGATGACTTGCTGGGTGTCAAGTGGAATAGTGTAACCTGTCAGAAAGTGTCCCCCAGGGCAACCACATCCCTCTGGAAAAGAATACAGTCAAGGTATCAAATAACTGCCTTGGCTTATCTGTTCTGTCTTTGTCAAGTTTGTGTCTATTGTACAGACAGAGATAGGTATGAATCATATAGCGCAGTCAGAGAAGTATTAATAATAAGTATAGTTTGAAAAGAAATACAGAGAAGAATGAGAAACAGTGAATTGGAAAGAATTTTGTTGGATGATGGGGAAATGTGAGCAAATAAACCATCTGCCTATCCCCCCACCCCCATCCACAGGCCCACCCACATTTCATGTAGCACCCTACATTTTTTTTTTTTAATGAGAACTTAATGTCAATGTAAGGACACTAGTCTTCCTTGCACCTTACGCTAGGTTTGCCTTTCTTGTCTGCTGAAAAGTACAAGAGTTTATGGGATTCACAATTTGTTAATGCCTTGCCCCCTTTGATCTCTTACCGTAGTCTGAAAGAGATCCTTTTCTTCTCTCGTGGAAATCAATTATGCGGTTGTTCCCCCACCGAGGGGATGTACGAAGTGTTCTCGCGATGTTTGTGATCTCAAGTGAGAATTTGTCTCTGAATCCATGTGCGTTTTGGCGGTCATTAAGAGGCGAGGTCAGACATGAACTTTTCTACACCTGTGACTCCTCACCAAGTGTCTGGTCTTCCTGATGACTCCTTAAAGGTTGCATCCATCCTTGTCAAGATGGGGGAAACCTTTAACGGGCAGTGATATCAGTGTTAGATACCAGAATGTCCTCTTAAAGGGTTTAAAGCTTTGTAGGTTGGGATAATGGCCTTTATGCTCTAACCATTTTGGTGAATCCGATTCTATTATTAGAAATTGCTTCCGATTGTTTGATTTTTTGAAATCACATTATAACTTTACTCAAAGCAACATTTGCTCAGAAGTACCAGCAGAGATAGGGGTATGTGAGAATTATATTATTGTTGCAAAATGCTGTTTGCTAAAGTTTTGGTCTGTGAAAATATAGCTTTCTTGTGAGAACTTTCCAGCATGCACACACTGTATGAAAATATTATGTTATGAAAAAGTAGTTTGACCAAATTACCCTGTGATATCCAGAGCTGTACGTGAGCTCTAGATTCATCGGTAACATGAATGAAATGCTTAGTAGTCTCAGGACTGCAGGATAACAATGCCATTATTAACATTTCTGAGAAAGGGCTAAATAGATTGATTTAGCTTTGTTTGAAACTAAAATGCCTTGTGAGCTTATTATTATGACTCACTTTTTTGGGCGATATCCTAGATATTCAGATATTTTGCTAAGAGAAGGTTTCACTCAAACAGTATTGACTCTTTAAGCATGTCAGTTTAACTTACTTGATGTGAAGTAAAGCAACAAACTCACACTGCAACAAGTCCGGTGTTAAATAGTGAACACCGAGCTGGTGTTAAATTTTCGGTGCTCATTTATGGTATTAAATTAACACCTCCGGGTGTCATTTCCAAATATAAAACTGTTTTTTGAAGAGTTTCTTAGTAACTGCACTTCTTGTTGATTTTTTATTTAAACAAGACAATCAAGAATTTTACATTGAAATACTAGATTTTTGAAAAAATGTGAAAATAAATTTACACCACAGTAACACCAGCTGGTGTGGTCTCTTATTGAAGCTGGAAGGGTGTTAAACCATTGATATTAACACCAACAAATATCAAATCAACACCATGTGGTGTCATTTTTGAATTAACACCAGTACAGTGTCAAAATAACACCAGGTACAGTGTCAAATTAACACCATGAAGTGTCAGGTGAACACTTTTCAACACCATCACAGTGCATTTTCTACACCTGTGGGTGTGGTCCTTTATTGAAGTTTGATCGGTGTTAGATTTAACACCCATGGTGTTAAATCTAACACCGATGTTTTTACAGTGCAGTGAGAGTTAAAACATCTCTACCGACAGAATGTTTTATAACACTTTCATTGTCAAAGTCATGTGAAACACAATGTAGTATGTTACCTATGTTGAACAGCCATTATAAAAGACACACAAAAAACCCCAAACAAATAGAAACAAGTTCCTGTGAATGAGAACTTTAAGAAAGTTGAAATGTGAGCATGCTAATTAGGAGAGATTATCGCCTGGAGACGCTGGATGGAATAGTCATCAGATGAATTGGAATTAATTTCAGCTTATTACAAGAAGTTTCTTGGATAAGATGAGTACTCTAGTGCGTAATTAGTGGCTAATTCATTTGAGAGCCGATAATGAGAAGTAGGAGTCTAATAAATGTGTCACAACTGCTGAGTATAAAGGGTTTGGGTGATTACAAGGGAAGTTAGCTGTTAGAATGGTTAGTTATTTAGAACTGATGTATTACAATTACAGCAGTGAATGTTTCAGCAAATTCAACAAATTATGCCAAGTTATATCTATTTATTATAAAGTTATCTTCGTGGTTGATACATCAGAATGGTATTTGGAGTCTCAGACTATCATACATTAGAAAATAGTAAATAGCATTTAATTAGTAAATAGTGATCTTTATAGGAACAGGGATAGGAATTGATTTCAACAAAGCCAGTCTGTGTTTTTCTACATGTTTGTCAATGCAAATTCAATTGGCATTCAAGCAGAATAGCTTTCGTTGTAAAACACTGCAGACAGAAGACAAAATATTCTCAAGATTTTGATTCAGTGTTGGATTAAGAAATTAACTGATTTGAAGAATATTTGATGAATAACTTTCATGCACGACTAATATACTGTTCTCTCATCTTTGAATGCATATTGTCTTCATGAAAAAAAACCAAAGTCCAGAAGGGTAGTGATGCTATGCAACATTCATGGATTTACTGTACGTGACATATATTTTATGAATTACGCAAGTTGGTTGCTTTTCATGAATTAAACAACACACGAAAATGTTAGCTCTGATCCCGACACAAATGCCATCTTGTTAACACACATACATTTCTCTATTTTATTACTTTACCCCGAGATCACAAATTTAACTGCTCACAGAATTTTCTGGAAGTCCTGACTCACAAAAAAATTGGACTTGCTAAATATGTGGTGGATACAGCATGCCACTCTTATCAACATAGGTTACCTCAATTCTGCAAGTGCTGAGATAATTAACTGACAACATTTTGTGAAGTTGAGACACGGGAATTGTCTTGTGTATTGGTTCAGTTCAAAAGTATAAATACACTTTAGTTTGGCTACAATACCATCCTCTTTGACCTCCAGGGATTTTTTGCTTCTTTGAAAGTAGTTTCATATCTTGGCAGATGTAGGGGGCTGTCAGCTTGAATGTGAGAGCGAGGCAATGAGATAAGCCTCTCATGTCATTCTACCATCATCAACCACTTAGGGAGGTTGGAAGTCTTCATCTGTTTTTTTCTCCTCAGAGAACAGCTTGGCTTCTGGAAGCATGCTGTTACTGGGACGACACAGAGGAGAAGTTAAGATGTTCTGTGTCACAAAGTGGGTCAGAAGTCAGTTGTGTGAGATAATGGTCGCTGTTTTCCTCCGCTTTATCAGTCGGCCGGAAACGGGGGAAAAATCACCGATATGACCAGAGAGAGCGGAGGAGGAGCAGGAATCCGGACAGATTTATGAAACAGTCTGTCAGAACTTTGGGAGATATATAAACAAGAGAAGGGGAAGGATGGGGGCAGGGTTAGAAGGTAGGAGGAAGAATGAAGCAGGGAAGTGGGAAGGAATAAACAACTGGATCTATTGGGATAGGAGACATGATTTACCATAGTCCCTCTTATTATACTTTGACATTTTAAAATGGCTTTCCAGATGAAGGGGACTTGCTGTGGGATTTGGCTCTGTCTTCCTTGTTCTTTACTTTTGGTTTGCTTTTATGAATTATGTACATGTTCCACACAATGAGTGTTTTCTTTTAAGATCAAAGACTGGAAGAGAGGGGAAAGCCCATTTTGATATATGAAAAAATGATAATGAAGTAAGGAAAGGAGGAGGAAATGTTGTTACAGATGCTGTTCCAGGACAAGCTACTGAGAACATCTATCGTGACATTTGATGCAGTAAGCATACAGTTAACTATTCTTTCTAGGAAGAAGAGAGGGTTAGGTTGGGGAGACGTGGAGAAGGGAGAGGGGAGGGGGAGGGGAGGGGGAGGGGAGGGGAGGGGGAGGGGAGGGGGAGGGGAGGGGGAGGGGGAGGGGAGGGGGAAGGGGCACTGGGGTGGAGTCACTTGGTAATTGGGAAGGGTTGATTCATCAGGTTATTGGGGAGGAGAATTACAAAAGAGAATTATAAAATCCCCTCCCTTCCTCTTCCCCTCCCCTCCCCCTTGACCCCCCCCCCCCCCAAAAAAAAAAAAAAAAGTCACAAATGTTAAGCTTCATTCAGGCTAAGAGATGTTGGACTGGCTGCATTGAGGCTGAGGGGTGCTGGACTGGTTGTAAATTATTCTTCCTGTTTGTGTGCCCTTGTTCACCAATGGCAAATATTTGGAGGGAAATGTCAGCTATCTCAGCCAGCGAGGATATGAGTTATTCCCCTTTGGATTCATGAGGCATTACCCCATGGCTAGTCACTAAACAGAACATCTTACTATCACTTCAGATCCAGAAGGGTATAACTTCGTTAACTGTTTAACATGGTCATGCACTCCTGGTTCTTAGTGAAAGATATAATAGCCATTTTCCTTGAAGGAAAGTGCAGTGCTGTCCTCAACAACTTTTGTCAATCTTTATTACTATTAGTCATTTAGCAAAAGTTTGTCATTTTGTATCAGTGTAAATACCTCATGAAATTTATAGCCAGTACCCTCTGAGCTTCTCTGCTTACAAGCCCCTGTGCCCTTTTGCCAACTGGCATCGTAATACAATGAGGAGAGTAAACTCACACAGACTGTCTGAGCAGTTTGGACTTTTAGTTCAAGTTGGATCATGTTAAAGGGCAAGTCCACCTTCATACACATAAGGATTTAGAGAATGCAGCAATATTAGTAGAACACATCAGTGAAAGTTTGAGGAAAATTGGACAATCCGTGTAAAAGTTACGAATATTTTAAGTATCTGGGCAGTCACTGCTGGAAGAGAAGACTACTACAGTGTATGATGTCACATGCGTACAACTATATAAGGAAAATAAAAAGAGAATTTTACAAAACTTTACTTTTTGAATAAAGTGCACATTTCTTTGACTTGCTACTGACGTATGTTAAGGGTAATATTATTCCCCCTGCCTTCTGAAAGAGAGATGTCGAGTGTTCTTTTGTTATGCGAGAAAAATGGAAATATGTTGAATTTTCTTTATTCTTTCTTTATATCGTTGTACTCATGTGACATCACAAGCTATAGTACTCTTTTCATCCAGCCGTGACTGAGCAGAAACTTCAAAAATTCATAACTTTTGAACGGATTGTCCGATTTTCCTCAAACTCTCACTGATGTGTTCTACTAATATTGCTGCATTCACTCAACCCACATGTCTATGAAGGTGAACTTGTCCTTTAACTACTTCCTATGTTTCTGACTCATCGCTAGTTAAAAGGAACATCAAAAGCTGTTGAAAAAACAAATTACTCTTGCAACAACAGGGAATTGATTATTCATTCATCACTACTGAGTTAATATAAGCAAAAATCTCCATCTAGGTTAAGTAGTGTGGATGATAAAAAAACCAACAACTTGAGTGCTGCCAGCCGTAACATCAGTTCAATTATAACAAGTAGATGAAACCTTCAGCAACAACAAAATGACATGCAAGGGGGGGGGGGGGTATACTTGACCAGGAACTTGTCCCTGAGTGCAGTTGGTCTTCTAAATGCATTTTATTTAGTCCCATGCAAGATAAATCATGTTCTTTCTGCGGAAATGCCTTTGAAGCTGCATCTGTTTATTGTAGCAGTGAATATTATAATGTACTACCAATCATAAACAGACTCACACACTGCATTTGATAACATATACATGTATAAGAAAAGTTCAGTTCTCCAGAAAGTAGCAAGTATTGTATTATCACCTCTCTAAACTAGTTTCATCTTGTGTGTTTCTTCATCTACAGAGCCAAGGCACGGAAGGGCATTTCAGCAGTATCCGTGAGGTCAACGTCACAGGAGCAGTGGACGGTGCTGTCCATGGTCAAGCAGAGAGGGACGTTTGCAATGGTCACTGCTGAGGGCCTTGGGGGTGCTTCAGGTAGCAGCAGGACTGACAGGTATGCACTGAGCCAACGACTGTGATAGTAGCAAGTGGATGGAACTTGTTAGATCATAGAAATGGTAGAATTCACTCGCAACAAAATGTTACCATCAGTTAAACCTTGTTTCACCTGGAAATATCCCTTCAACACAGCATTGTGCAATGATCACGTAAGAGGTAGATTTTTCCTCCGCATAATATTGCATTGTGTACAGTCTTCTCACTTGTAACAAGAGATGCTGTTTGTCATCCTGTGCTGAGGAATCTAGAATTCTGCTCTTAGCCAGTAAATTCAATTCACTCTGAATTTCTCAAGTCTAGATAACTAAGCAATGTAAAAAAAAAAGTAATATTCTATGAATGTCAGTTTGGAGTAAAGAACTCATGTCATGACAAAGCAGGCTGCATTGTGCATACCACATTTCAAATGCTGTCCCTCCCCCCCCCCCCCCAGAAAAAAAGTCAACAAGAAACCAAACAACAACAAATGCTCTCTCAACATCATCCTTTTAGTCCAAGAAATTAAAGAGTTTGCCTCCTGAACTCGAGGAGAACCAAGGGTATCAGCAGCAGTTTTTCTCTGGTGCTCTACAATTTAGAACTTTTTATTTAAATTTTTGGCATCAATTTTTGTCAAGCATATGAAGACCTTGCCATAGGCATTCCATCGGTATCAACAGCCACAATGATATTTGAAATTTGACCGAGTGTAACATTGTTTGTCTGCCAGCCAAATTAGGCAGAATGGAAATACTTTCAATCGCTATAAAGATGAAAGTTGTCAAAGTTGGTTGTGCGTGAGGCTTAAAATGATTTATGAAGACATAAAAGATGTAAGAAATTTCTCCTGCTGGGAGATAGGTTGTATAATTTATGCCACTTGCTCTGCTATTATAATATTTATTCAACATTGTGAGAGTTTCACAACAAGCATTTGTTGACACAACAAATCTGTGTGTAACCATGAGACAAGTGTTTGGCTAATGCTCCATGCTGCCGGCTTGACAGCTCGTTAATCTCCACTGAACCTATTAAACTTTGAGGTTTCGTCGTTCTATGAAGGAAATCAGCATCTCGGCATTTCGGCAGGTGAAATCAGAGATGGAGCCAGCACATTTAAGCTCCGCGGAGAGAAGCGTGAGCACACGATGCTCCACTCGTATTATGTGAGCAGGGGGGTCGGACACGTAGACTGAACTCTCATTTTCATCGGCAAGAAATTGAATGTTTGAGGGGACTTAAAGCTGGAGAGAGAGGGGGGAGAGATTGAGAGCCCAAGGAGCTGAAAATGAAACCATATGTTGCAAAGTGTGCAGTGGAATGGGAGAAGAGTTTGTCGGTCAGCAATGAGTGCTAGCCTCGCTTCAAGACACCATTTTGCTCTGCCGTCTTCCTTCTTGCGTTCACCCAGTGACCTAACTTTGTGGTATCATAGTCATATGGTTGGTTTAGAAGTACTGTATATGCCGTATATTTCCTGTCTAATTTTTCACAAAATTAGGACTTCCTGGCAATTTCACAAGTGGTTAAATTTGCGATTGTGGAGTATAGTAATGAGCAGAGAAATTAACATGTACACAATGCCAATATCAGAGTTAATATTTTTGCTTGTTATTAATAGATTCACTAATAGCACTTGATGTGTGAAATACGTGAAAATAAAAACCTCACAAAATTTATATACAGTATAAATAGATCTGTGAATAGAGGCTTCTAAACATTTCATACCATTTGATTTGATCAACCATGTCCAAGTTTGATAATCTATTTATCTGTATGCATTTATAACACTTTATTTTTATAAATGATTCTGGGGAAAATCTATGACCTGCTATCGTACTATCAAAATGATAATAAAAAACAAATCTGAGAAAATTTGTGGAGCTGGTATTTGCCATTATCCAAATACAACATTACCAGCATGAATTGATGATGGTCATCAAAGAGGAACAATGAATGTGGATGGTTTCCATAGCAACGTGGAGCTTGGCTTGGCAGTGGAGATGAGAAAAGTAGAGGTGTTGTTTGGACTTTTCTTTAGATTACACATCAGCTCTAGTGGATGTTCAGTTTGGGTTAGCTTTAATAGGAGCACTGTGGCAATATTTGTCAAGCCATATAACAAACATCCAGGAATCAGTAAGGTAGAATCCAGCACTAGTAGTTTCTCCTGAAGATAATTTTTGGGATTCATGTGGAAAGCAGGTCCTAGCTGGCAAAATAGTTAAAGAAGAAAACTAGAAAAGGGAAAACCCTGATTTATCATCTTGATTAGATCTACTTGGAATGATTTAGGAGATCTGCAACCTTTGACAGAGTCTTTCACTGATGTGGGTAGAGTAGCTATGGGGTTTGTCCACGACCTTTCTTCAAATATTTAGTCACTAATGATTATATTTCAGAGACTAAATTTAAGATGTATCATCCCAAACACCTCCTGCTGTATGAAGAGACTACAACTCACCTGGTCCGTGTTACTGCTGCCAGCTTGTACTGACCCCCCCCCCCCAAAAAAAAGTACCTGTATCTATGAAAGAAATGAATAATACGGTATTTTAAAGGAAAAAAAGAGGATGACTGGAGAGAGGGGAGAGAAGAAAGGAATGGCCAGCTCTCAGTTTCTCCCCTTGGCGTAACCCAAGCCGAGCCAATCAGAGAGAGGTAATTGAAGTCACATGATCTGCGGCTGGGAGGGAGGTATCGGAGATGGCCGCTGGGAGATTGGGAAATGAAGAAACAGAAGAGAGGAAAGAGTAAGGAGACAGGGAGAGGGGTGGCGGGAAGTTAGATGATTTATAGTAGAGAGAGACGGAGAGATCAGAGGACAGGAACGGACAGAAGGAAAGAAACAAGAAGGGAAAGGAAGAGAGGAAGGTGGATGGAGAGCGACGAAAAGAAAGAAGATCAGATGGAGAGAGAAATTGAAAGGTAATATTAGGTGGGATTGGGGATCAGAATTCTGCCCCAATTTTGTGGAACATGAAGGAGAAGAAAGAATGACAAATGTGGAAATTTGTGTCCCCCTCCTCCCTTCCCCCCCCCCCCCAAAAAAAAATGGTATGATATAACATGGGCATGAAGTATACAGGACATACTTAAATAAATGTAGAATATGGATTGATCCATCCCAACAAATCCCAGCATCTCAGTTTGTCACCCGTATGCCTCCCAAATAGAAAAAAACAAAACAAAACAAAACGCAAACACAAACACAAACACAAGCCCGAAAAGTTGCTGCTTACTGTTATGTGAGTCGGAAGAATAGAATTAGGTTGAATGTCAAGTCTGTCTAACATTCGCCCTAAAAATCTTCAGTTTTATACGAATAGACATAAATAGAATGTGCAGAAGCTATTTGTAAGAAGAATAATGAGTCCAAGGTTAGGGGATGCCTGTACTAGTTGATTGTACCTGCGGTACACTAGACACAACGCTCTGTCTGGATGATTTGGTAATTAATGAGATTTAGATCATTTAGATCATTTTTATAGTCAACATTCCTTGACCCAGATTGGACTGATTGGATGCTAAGAGGAGGAGGCTATGAGGATTTTTAGACTGTCCAAAAACTTGTTCGTAAATTTTTCTAGCAACATGTTATTTTGAAATGCTCTCAAGTTAATTTTGTATAAAAGTCTACAAGCAAATTTGAACCCATGCATACTCACAAAGATGTTTGTCAAATCATGTTTTGACAGTCACAACTCACCTGTGTTTATCAGCCAAGTTTTGCCAAAATTCTGGACAATGGACAGGTTGACCTCTGAAACACAAAGAGGTCAAACTTGGCCATGTATTAGCTTCAGTCATAGTGCATGTAGGACCTATATCACACAAGTGTAATTGTATCAAAGGTTCCATGGGACAGTCATGTTAAAGGTCCTGTTTATCTTTGGGAACAGTGATTTAAAAAATTTTCAAGATATGACATTTAATGCATATATGTAGGTCTGTTGTACCACAAAACATCTTATCATATAAATTTTTTGCGATAAAGCCTAAAATATTAGGAGGTATCTGTATTTTTCTCAATAAACCGTAACTGTGGACGGTTTAGTCCGGAAACATTTTTATTATAACTATTGTTCACATTTTGTATGTTTAACAATACTTAACATCAGTTTTACGGATTCAGATTTTACCAGTGGTTGTTTCTATCCCTAACTCATGTTTCAGAATTATTTTAAAGCACTTATGCTGGGTTTTTGTTTCATCTGCAAATGGTAAATTATGCCTTTAATGTCTGAACACTCTGTATTACTCTAAACATGGTTCCATAGTATTGTGTAAACACTCAGTGACTCAAAAACAAATTGGTTCAGAAGTATTGTGCTTGAGATATATCATTCTGAATGAGTTGTTTTGAAAGTCTGAAACCTCTCAAGTAGGAAGCGGAAGAAGGGTGAAAAGGGGGTGAGGAGGAGGGGGGGTGGAGAAGGGGGAAGGGGGGGAAGGGGGGTGGGTAAGAAGAAGGAGAGGGACTGAAGAGGAGTAAGAGGCGTGGTGACCCGGCTCTCTTGGCTTCACAGTAGGGGTCAATCAGAGCTCACCAACCATTCCTCTCTCTCAGTCCCCTCATCCTAAACTTCGTCTTCTTCATTTCATCTGTTTTTCCTCGTCCTGGCCAGGTGAAGAGTGAGCGATTATTTGGTGGGATGCGTAGTCCTCTAGTGTGCCAGTGAGAGGGGGGATAAGGGGTCAGGTAAATTACTTTGCCACGGAACGCTTGCTGCAGCGGTTACAGTAATTGACTTTGGAATTTTTTCATTCGCAGATATTTTGCGGATAACAAAGTTTGTGATGACCATTTCGTCCATACTCATATGTCCCTGCAGTCAAGTATTGGCCCAATCAGAAATGAGTGAGGTGACAACAGAGGCTGGGTATCTCGAGATGCTGAGGAAAAAATCAGAAAATAAAGAAAGAAAGAAAGCTGCAAACTTGATATAAATGTGATGCCCAGATTAAGGCATCATCTTAATCGGCGCTGCACACTGGCACTGGTCCGACGGTCCCTGACCAGTAAAAATCATTGTCGGACCAGTAACTTTTTCGGGAATTGATCAGTAAAAAATGGAAAAACTGGGTATACCTACTGGTTTGACAGACAGGTCGGACCAGTAGAAAAAATGGGTTAGTGTGCAGCCCTGTCTTAATATTGATTTTCAATAAATTAAAGCCAAAATATAGTTCTCAGAAGGGCTCAAAATTCATCTTCCACCATCTCGATGTTGTTCGCGATCATTGAAAGGTCTAAAAGTAGGTAGGTAAGTATGGCATAATTTAGATTTTAGTGGCATTTTCATCAGGGTAAAATATTCACATAATTTGCTCAAGTTTTGAGTGTTTTTGAGTTCACCTACTGTATACTGCACCTGTACTATAACCTAAACATTAACATTTATGAACCCATGGTCCCTTTAGAATGTTTCAGAATATCTAGATACAAGTGTACATATTCCTTTTCAATTTTCAGGAAAATTTAAATTCTTCTTTCAATCCTTTTACATCAAAATGTAGATTTCTCTTGTAATGAGACACCATCTTCTTTTGCTTGTTATGTTTGCTGTCTTTTCCTTGACAAACAATATGGGGGGACACTTAGTCAAATATCTTATGATACTTTATACTCAAATGTGTTCATTTCCCAGAGAGACTCACAAAAGTTACGTTCAGACAGTGATCCTTAACCAGTCGAGGACGGACTGATTATGCTATAACACGCATTTCCCATAGACACCTTTCTGAGTATTCTCGGGACCCGTCTTTAACAGGTTAACTTCGAGGATTAGCTTGTAGTAAAGTATGGGGCACTTAGTGTCGTCAAAAAATTTTTTTTTAATCGTTGACAAGTGATAATGTCAAATTTTGTCACGAAATAAGAAATTTTGGCAATGAAATTGATGTTGTCACTTGTCAATAAACAAAAAACAATTCGTCACGAAATGACAATTTTGCAACGAAATGACAATTTCGGCAAAGAAATTGACGTTGTCACTTGTCAATGAAAAAACAATTTCATGACGAAAGAGACCATGCGACACTTGGTGCCCCATACTTAACTACTAGCTCATCCTGGAAGTTAGCTTATTTTCACAATTCAGGATCACCGTCTGAACGTAACTACACGAGTTTGTAAAGACTTTCCAGTGAAATTTGCAGGATTTGGTTTGTTCCAACCTGCGAGATAGTCCTCCCATCTCACCCACGCTCCATGCATGCCAGAAAACACACAACCAGCAATACCTCTGACTGGATTATTCTTGATTCTCATGAAGTGCGTTTACATTGGAATTACCATGGTGATATATACCACAGTTATTTCTTGGCGCCTGTCTCCCAGCCAACCTGAAATGAACTACAATCTCAAATCTTAACTGTGTGACTTTTTATTTGACTTAAAACTGATAGAGCAATCAGCAGAAGTCTGCTTAGTTCAGACTAGCTACACCAGTGCATGTCTCTACTTCTTCTTTTTTTGACTTTTTTTTTGTGCTCATCTCTGACTCTTCACTTTTGTTTATTTAATTTTTTTTTTCTCTCGTCTGGTTGTTATCCCCCTTCTCTCCCTTTCTCTCCAACCTCTGTCATGCATCTTACCAAACGATGGCAGCCCGGAGGAGAATCCACTGCTGTTTGTGATTGAGTTTGAAGTGCTGAACGACACGGCCACCACGCGTGTCATCAACTGGCGCATTGACTGCAACCTGGGAGGGGAGGCGAGGGCGTCCCGTTTCGGCACGGACATCACAACCTCAGACAGCTGGATCCAGGCCGTAGTTCCCATCCCAAAGGTCAGAGGTCATCACTGGTTTACTTTCGTTGATTGGTCAAGCAATTTGCTTGACTTTGCATCTCCAAGCTAGAATCATGATTTTTTTTTTTTTTTTGGGGGGGGGGGAGGGAGAATGGTGAGGGAGTTGCTTTATTTCTATTATTTTGTTAATGACATGATACCATCTTTGATTTTTTTACATCTTTTTAACTGTACATCAGTGTGCTTTTTTTTTGTCAGCAAATGAATGCAACCTTGTAAAATTTTAACTTTTTTTTTTGTTTTTTTACAACTGAAACTCTTTGATTGTCAGTGGCCAAATGTTTCTTTTTAATAGTTTCAGGTTTCTTCTTAGAGTTTATGATAGCACTTCCAAGTCTTGAAGAGATGAAGTTATCTGATAACTTCTGGTATGAATAATACACATTGACTATAATATCAGATCTGAATCTATGTGTACAAAGAGTAATGAATGTAAGTTTTGTACATTGAACAGAGAACGCTTGGGTGATTTGGAAATAAAGATAGCTGCCCATAAGGGAGTGAAGATTATAGAAACAGGTATGGACAGCAAAACTGTGGAAAGCAACATAGAGATATTCATTAGAAATAAGAGTTTTCTTTGGCAGTTTCCACGTTCAATATTCAGCATTTTGTATCATCTAGAATAAAATTCCAAATTCTGGGGGGTTGATCCAAGTTAATTTCTTTTCTTTTTTGTGTGTATGTAGGGACGTGGGAAAATGGCAGTTGGCACCTAAACTCATTTTCATTGTTTATTTCGACGTTAGAGGATCTGTGTAGTATTGTTCTGCCAAGTAATAAATTCTTGGAAGAAAAAGAACATAGCGTAGGATGTAACCTTGAAATGCTATGGGAATACTGCTATTAGAAACACATTTTAAGAGGTATGCAGTTGAAACAGTGTATTGTATATTCCTTTCTTTCCTTTTATCTGTATGTCTGGCTTCATTGCAAGATGGCTCCTTTTGTAGAAATTAGTGATGAGATCGTATCAGATGAATTCTATTACAGCCATGGAAGAAAGCATTTACAGCTGGCATATGCCCAATACAAATATCATCAAAAATGCTTTAGCTGTGGCATATCCAGTATGGATGATTTGGTATGATTAAAAAAAAAAGGGGGGGGGTTTAAAGAACATGTTCAAGCTTCTTCTTGTTAAGCTTCTTCTTCTTCATGTTAAAGCTTCTTCTTCTTGCTTCTTCTAGTGGCAGTTCTTCTTTTCTTGTCATCATCGTCTGCAACTCAAAAATTCTCAGGCTCATATAAAGTTATGGAGTATTGAAATGCATATGTTTTATAGTCCTTTTTCAACATGTCTACTACAAAAAGAAGTTTAAAAATCTCAAAATGTGTTGTCTTACATGTTAATTTCATTATTGATAAACACATGTAAATGCTTTTAGTATTGTTCTTTCGTCTACTTGCACCTGGCATACATATCATGGAGAAAGGCATTCATTATGTTTTGAGTCTTCCCGAACACGACCAATACAAATTTATAATTAAAAAAGGAAGGATAACAAAGATTTTGTTATCAATGTGCATGAAGTTTTCACAGGGAAATCACAGATTAGTTTTATTACTTTGTGCTGAATGAGAAAGATATTTGACTTAAGCCCTTTTTACACTTGTGTTTCTTAACCCCGTACTTTCTCTGACCCAGGACTGTCGTTAGTCCCGTACCAATTTTTTCAGCTTTTCACACTCGCCAATAAATCCCGTACTAAGCTCTTGTCCGGGGCTGAGGAGAAAATTGACCTTTTTACTCTCATATTTCTTAGCCCCGTACTTTCCAAACCACATGAGTATTCATGATTACACTGTGCACTGTACAAGTACACGCACGCACCTGCAGGACTTGATTATCTCGTTTCTGATTGGTCAGTGGGGGGGGGGGGGGGGTCGGACTTCGTCTTCGTCACTTAGCCCCAGATTATTTTGTCGTTCTGTTTACACTCACTTGCTTGGCATCGCAATTGCGGGGTTAGCACCGCAATTGCGGTGCTAACCCTGCTATTTTGCAGGGCCAGATAGTACGAGATTATCGGTGGGGCTAGCCCACTTTTGCAAAAACAAGTGTAAACAGAAAGTGGGCTAAGGAAAGTCTGGTACCAACGGTGGGGCTAAGGGGGGGGGGGGGGCCCTTAGCCCCACCGTTGGTACGGGACTAAGCAAAAATGTGCAAGTGTAAAAAGCCCTTATAAGTCCGGGGCTCTGAGTGTATACCAGCATTATGCACAGGTGCTATTTTGTCCAAATAGTTTTTTTCCAAAAACTGATGCAGTCTTATGCAGTTCAGTTTTTATTGGTATCATGATTCATGCATGGACTATCATGTGTGGGAGCATAGTGCCAACCATGCAGAAAGCATTTGCACTAAAGTCAAAGCAGATAGTAGCTCTGAATCTTTTCTGCTGTTTGTCGGCAACCCCTGCAGATTTTCTTCTTTTTTTGTCAATGGGAGGGTTGCCAGAAAGATGGTTAGATATCTTCCTTTTAAGATATAAATGTCAACAGCAATCTTGTGCACAGGTGTGACCAGCTCAAGTTTCAGGTGATATGAATGTTTCATGTACGCTCCATGTGGCTCTGTCGACTTTAACAGAATGCACAAGAATACCTTAACATTGTTTTAGGCTGTGACAAAAATGGACTGTCTATCAGAGTTAAATTCTAAAATTTTATAATAGTTCAATTAGGTTCTTCATTCTCCACCAAAGATATGCAGACTTGCATTCCTTCTTTTAAGTATAGCCATTGCTCACAGAGCTTCTGAATTTTGCAAGAAATTAAGGCTGAATATAAAATATGGCCTGTCTGGACCTGGTATTTTTGTTTAAATCAAATTCTTTCCTGGGTTCACTCAAGATATGATTTGTTGTTGTTGTTGCTGTTGTTGCTATTGTTGTTGTTGTTGTTGTTGTTGTTGTTGTTGTTGTTGTTGTTTAAATGTCAGTATCAAATGTCGCCATCTAGTGAAAAGTATGGTTTTGTTGGCATGACATGACTTATGAGATGCCTTCTGTAAAGATTTGACGTTTTTCTGTCTTCATTCCCATGACAGGAGACAAGTGTGACCAACACTGCCATCCTGACAGGTCGGGAGGTCAGCATCCCCCTGGCTGTAGGGGTCGTGACCCACGTGGGTGATGTCATGGATGCTACAGGTCATGCCAGATGTCACAGTGTGGACACTGAAGTCTTGAAGGTACCGCCATCTTTTTCTCATCTCACAGGATTCGTCGAACAACACTCCTCACATAGGGTGGTTTAAGGGGTGACTCGATATTTGCTCCTGCGACAAGTGCTCCAGATTGACTTTCTCAAAGGACTTAGGGTTAGGGTTTGGGTTGTGATATGGTTTTAGATTTAGTCTGATATGAAGATTGGGATCTCCATTGATCCGTTGTTCCCCAGCCAGTAATACAACTAGTGCAGAGATGCTTATATGCATCCTCTCTACAGGTCAATAAATCCAGTCGCGGTTTATTTTTGGTGTGTTTTTTTTATATATCACCTTTGATAATTAACCAAGAAATGAAAGGTTCGTGATGAGCTCAGTAAGTCAAGTCAGGTGTATCAAGGAACTATGTGTATATAATGCACGTTCATGTAGACTTATGCTGATTCATGATACCCTCAAAATCATGTGTATGACCAAACGAATATCTAAATTCATGCGATGTATTTTGTAATAATGTTTCTTATATCTTTCTTCAGATTGTTTGCATACACCCACAAAAATCCTTCCAAACAAAGATTCTACCAGTGACACCATCTGTCAATCATTGCTAAAGTACTAATAATATGATTAACAAAAGACATTGGAATGCACCTTTTTATAGACTGAGCATAAATTGCATGTTTCCATGTTACAAATACGATTAACAAAAGAAACTGCAGGGAAATATGCAAGGTGTGTTCAGTCTCGGGAAAGGTGCATTCCAATGTCTTTTTGTCTTTTTGTTAATCTTATGAGTACTTTAGTAACGATTAACATATGACATCACAGGCAGAGTCTTGATTTGGAAGATTGTGTGTGTGTGTGTGGGCGTATCCAAGTAATATGAAGAAAAATAGTCTAAATATTATTATATACATGACACTTATGTAGATACTCATTTGGCTGCATAAGTGATGGTCAAGATATGATGAATCAATTCAAGGCAACCTGTATTTGCATTGCATAGTTGCTTTCATTGAAAAACAAAAAGAAAAAAGAAAGATGAACACTTCCGCTGATTGGGTGGATGCAGGGAATGTTGTATGCAGCTTGTTCACGGTGGCATGAATATGGCTGTTAATGGGTTAAGAAGAATTCTCCAGTTTGAGTGAATAGGTCAGAACGTACTATTAGATTGCTATAGAACACCACAGCGAAGCAGGGTTTGCTTGCAGACATGCAGAGTAGAATGTTAACACACAGATGTTCCATCTCCATTTCTAACCTGGAAGTCAACCAACATCAGCGAAGAAAGACACCAGGAATGGCTCATTGATAAGGAATAAAAAAACATACACAATGTGTGGAAACTGAAGACAGAATTTTCACTTATTGTAAGAATGGAAGAGGCTGCGGAAGGACAATTCTCTTGACATATCACAACTAAATGGAGCTTCAACTTAACTTTATATTTGTCGCAATCTTCCCTCAACCGATGAACGTTTTCTATGTCAATACTCTTGACAGTTCTTGACACTCTTATCTCTGTCTTACATAAAATCTCAAGATATGTTTCCACTTGCAAGCTGTATTTCCCATAAAATGAAAATCAAGATAGCATTTGACTTAAGGTACCATTCATTTGCATTAGAGCAGTAATAATGGATCTTCAATTGTTGTATTAAGTCAAGTAATGACTGAATAAAGATTCAATTGCAGCTGTATTCAAGAAATGATTCACCACACGCTCTTGTACGACATATCTTTGTTGATGTATAAAGGTGAGACGCAGCTGTAGTAGTGTCTACCTGGACGGTTCGGAGACGTTAGGGTCAGAGAAAGTGGACATCCAGGTCAGTCTACAGGGTCACACGGCAACAACCTCCTTCAGCGTGTGGGTCCCAGAACTCCCGCTGAGGGTGGCTCTCTCCGACACCAAGCTGAGCGCCATCCGGGGCTGGAAAGTGTCAGCGGGTCGACAAGACGAGTGAGTCATGAGCCCATCATGATTGGCTTGCACAGTGCAAACTGGTTTAGATTCAAACCAATGATTTGATTTGAAGGGTGTTTAAATACAGATCAATGGTTTGATTTAAAGGGATTTAGATACAAACCTGTGGTTTAGATTTGAGGGGAATGATACCTAAATATATACAATCGTGGATTGAGTGAATGCAGCAATATTAGGAGAATTCATCAGTAAAGTTTGAGGAAAATCGGACAATCCAGACAAAAGTTATGAATTTTGACAGTTTTGGTGCCAATGAGAAGACTACAACAGTTTGTGACATCATTGCAGGACAACAATTAAAAATGCAATATTTAGAATTCAAGATTTTCAATTTTGTAGCATAATGAAAGATCACTTGACATGCCTCTTTGAGAACACTGAAAGTGTTTGATACCTTTAACATATGTAAAGCAACAAGTCAAGAGAATGAGTACAATACATAAAAAACTAAATTTTGTGGATTTCTCTTTAACTTTCTTTTTATCATTGTCCGATCACTGTCCTGCAGTGACGTCACAAATCGTTGTAGTCTTCTCATCCACCTATGGCTGCACCAAAACTTGAAGATTCATAAAATTTGAATGGATTGTCAGATTTTCCTTAAACTTCAGTGATGTGTTCTTCTAAGATTGCTAAATTTATTCAATCCACATCAGGTATTGGGTATCATTCCAACTTAACTGCCTTCTTTGACATAAACGCAGTTGGCATTAGACTATTTTGCAGTTAGCACAGGTTCAAGTGACCCCAAATTTTAAACCATCAAAACAAAACAGTTGCCAAGCTAGATATCACACACTTTATTACATAATCCAGCTTGCTTTTATGTTAGCAAGCTGCTTTGAATATGTGGAAATCTTTTTTTACTTTACCATAAAGATATCATTCAGCTACTGTACTCTGTTTCTCATTGTGTTGTCTACCGCATTTAAAATGACCTTTATGTGCTCGTGCACAACATGTAATTCTGAACTGGCGTATAGCTGGCAAAAAAGTAGGCAGTTTGAATAAATATGTCAAGTTAAACAGGGTCTGTGCTATGTGCTATGGAGACTACATACCACTGTATTAATTTGTTCCACCTGTCAGAGAACAAACCACTGGTAACCCTTTGAAAATCACTGCTACAATGTGTCATAGACATTACAGAGAACCGAGTTGCCAGTGGCGTTGGCAGGGCTCTGTTTTTAGTCTTGGCTGGTAGCTGAACATAAAACGAAGCTGCCATGCTTCAAGGGTTTAGCTCTTTGAAGAGACTACATTCTTCATCAACAGCGTGCTGAGAAGCAACATGTGGCCTTGAATATGTTCCATCAACCATATCAAGGAACATGGCTGTTTGAATGCTGGAAAAAATATCATAAACATATAAGTTCTGCAACTCATTTGTACTTCTATTTTTCTCTCTTTCCTTCCCACTCTTTATTTGTTACTCTCAGGGAGAAATATGTGCATATAAGTATCATCAGTTTGAATTTGTTTGTTTGTTTGTTTGTTTGTTTTTTATTTGACCAAGGGACAATAATTTCCAGGATTTGATTTCAGGATTTGATTGCCAAAATGTTCTTTGTACCTCTATTGGAACAACAAAACCTTTTATCTCAAAAATGCCAAATGTTCAGAAGAGTAAAAAACACATGGCAGCCAAAGCACTATAACAAATGGGATTGCATTTCCTTTGACATGCTGTGGTGGCTTCATTTTGGGGGTAAGACAGCTAGGATTTGGACAGGACACCACTTTAATAAGTGATTATCTGACCATTAATCTAAAAAAAAAAAAAAAAAATGACTCTCACCATAATTTGGAATACAAGGTCTTGTCTCACTAGCAACAAAATGGTCCTCAGATACCGATGATGGTAAGAGTGGATGATTGCTAGCTGGCCCCATGAAAGATTGATCAATAGGATTTCAGCTTTACTCCTGCTATAAAGTTTATTTGATGAAAATCGTTTTTGGAATGGCTGAGATATCAAAAAACAAAGGAAAACAAAGCTAAACAAAGCTATCATAATAAAAGGTGGGTCCAACCTCTTATTACAAATTCTCTGTTTTGGATATCTCAGCCATTTCAAAACCAATTTTCATCAAATAAATGTTGAATTCCTCTTAGAATTACATGCTCTTTCATATTTCATTAGAGGTTTCTCATTATCTCACCAAAAGAATAACAGAAACCTAAAGTTAGGTCTCAACCAAAGCAATACAATCCCTCTATCTCTTTCCAGTTTGCTCCTAATAGAAGCTGTGGCTTAGCGATAAGACCACTGCTAACTATCAATCAGTAGGTCCTTGGTTCAAATCCCCTGGCAGCAGCGGATTCTGCCCCTAGGCAGGGCACTTTGTCCTCATTTCGTAGTCCTCCAAAGAGAATGTCATACTCATGAAATATATGGCATAGATGTTATTTATTTAGGGAATAGTCTCAGTTCAAGACTGTTCTAATGTGTTAATTTAAGAGATGGAGTGTACTTGAAACTAGGCTAGAGGGTGAGATGTCTAAATGGTTGCCACATTTGTTTTCTCTTTGTGATGCAGTGGCATTCCGGAGCCGGATCAGATGCTGAATGGAGGCGGAGACTCCAAGAAGACAAAGTGTCGACTCAAGTATCAACAGTCAAAGGTCAAGGTCTACACCAGATTCTACGCCCCGCACGCAAACTCCAGTAAGTGTCGGGAAATCCATTGGTGTATTTATTTTGTATTATGTGAAGCTGTGGGCTGGATATTTGTGTTCATGTTGCACATTCTGCTGAATGCTACCTCAAATGGAGTTGCTTTTCAAAGATCAAGCTTACAGGGAAATGTCATGCAGACATAGCCCCCCCCCCCCCCCCCCCCCCCCCCCCACCCCACCACCACCACCACCCAGGGGAAATCTGTCTGGGACCCATAAATGGAGAAAACTGGAAATCTATGGCAAGATAAACTTGTTGAAGCTGCTCCGGAGAAAAGGGAATAAGCTTTAGGTCCATCTGTGTTGGATTTTAAACATGTGAAATGACAAGAAAGTTACCAAATGCACATCCATGGCTGCTGTGGTGTTGTTATTGCAGCAGAAATGTGGTAGAAAAGCAACTGTCCAAATGCAGTTCTCTCAGAATGTAACCATACATCCAAACATACTTCTGGAACTGATAGACCTGCCAATATGAAGCGTAAAATTTGAAACTTTTCTGGAAGGCCATCACTGTCAAGACTTTTGCCACTTATTTGTGTATATGTGTGCAAGTTGTCACTGGAGATAACTTGTTTGTTGATGATGAAATGCAGTGCACTCCCATTATAGCGAACACGGTTATTACAAAATTCCGGTTACAACAAAGTAAAAATTCATGCTACAGCATTATCCACTCTATGTCTTTTATTGCCAACTTGTTATGATGAAATTTCAATATAACGAAAGAAAACTGCCAGTCCCGAGGATTTTGTCATAACTGGAGTCAACTGTATATATTTTTGAAATTTACAGAAAGTATTATTTTCTTTGACATACTTAATTATTAGTATAAAAACGTTTTTATATGGCCTTAAACACCATCACTTTCGTGGGATGATTAACTTTTGTAGTGTTATCATCTGTTTTGGATTGGATGGGAACAAATCGTTAATCTGTTCATGTGGTAACCAAAACCTATCTACAAGCTGAAATATTGGACCTTGCATTACTTCTGTTTAAAACGGTTGTGAAACATGAAAGAAATTGTCATGAAGAATAACATTCATGTTCACTGCTTTTTCTTGTTTGCTGCAGTGTCAAGACCTGACGGCAAGAGGATCTACCTATTTGGAGAGAACTTGGAACAGTCCGTCACTCATTTAGTCAAGGACCAAATCACAGTACTGGATCGTACCATCGCCCAAGTAGAGGGGACCAATATCCTTGCTAGGATGCCTGGGAATACCAAAATACAGGTTTGTTTTTCTTAGGCAATGTGATAGCCAGTTTGTACATTACATAAAACCAAATAGCAGTTTACCAGCAGGACAATCTATGCTTGCCAAGTCCAGCTGTAAGAGCATTTTCCACTGACCATTTGAATGATAATTATCATAATTCCATTATATTGGAGAAAATGTAAAGTTCTGTTTGTTATTTTAAGGAGGGAGAGCCAGGAGTGAACAAAACTTTTCTCAAAACATTGTTGAATGCTGTGTGCCATGGGACTGGTCACTATTGGCACGTATATTGGTACATTAGATAGAGTATTCTTAAAAATCTCTTCTTATATTGCTTCTTCTGCAGTAATTGATTATATGGTTATTTTGTCTGTCCAAATATTAGTATGCTAAACTTCATGACTTTTTTACATTTCTGTCTGAATTCTTTCCAAGTATTCACAGATATGTTTCAAAGACATCTTTGATGAAAAATCTAAAGGAGGTTTCCAAAAAATTGATGGTGAGGTAGGAGAATGGCCCGTGTGAAATATCTATATTTCACAGTTAGAGTGAAATGAGCTGAACAGAACAGTGACAATATGAAGAAACTAGTGCAAAGCTGTAGAAAGCTTGGAAGGCTTTGAATACCAGGAAATCTTCTCTCTATCTGCACACTCCTGATGCCCCTCTCCTTACATGCTGTAATTCAAGGGCATCCTCAGCTAGAAGACTGGTCTTTGAGAGTGGTGCTCTGGAAGAGAGTGAAATTAAAAAAAATTGGTTTAAAGGGTGCGTACAGTTCTGGTTGAGGTGAGGATTTAGCTTTTAACGTTTTGCGAGATATTCAGAAACCACTCTATGAGATGTCAAAGAGCATGCAATTCCAAGGGGTATCAAAAGTTTATTTGATGAAAATCGGTTTTAAAATGGCTGAGATGTCCAAAAACAAGGTGAAACAAAGAGATCCTGATAAAAGGCATGGCCTGTTGCCTTTTATTATTATCACTTTTTTTGATATCTCAGCCACTTGAAAACCAATTTTCATCAAATAAACGTTGAATCCTTCTTAAAATTACATGCTCTTTCATATTTCATAAGAGGTTTCTCATTATCTCACTCAGGAATGTTCAAAACCTGAATCCCCACCTCAACCAGTACTGTACAGTCCCTTTAAAATGTGGCTAGAAATCTTTTATTAATCCTTTCTGTACCAGTGCATCAAATGCATCAAATGCCAACAAATTTCACACGCAAATCTGTGGACAGGTAATATAATGTGGCATACAAGGGTCAAGATCTATGAAGTGTGGACAGACATTGCTTAACCAATGATAACAGAAGAACAATCATCCAAGTTGAACTTTGAGAAAACTGTATTTGATCTGTAACAAGTATTAAGTCAAATGGGATTTTTCTTTCCCTACAGATTTTGCACCCCAGGAGCAGAGATATCCTGGGTGAGAGTGGACTCTTGGTGGCAGCAGACAAGGTCAACGTTGCTACCTACATGGATGTCACACTGGTCTCGGGCATGGCCCTCAGTGTCAGTGACATCACAGGTCAGGGGTCAAGAGTCAAGCTTGCCAGTGTCACAGCCCTGAGTGACCTCTTTGTGGAACATCAGGTACGTCTGTGACTCTTGTGTGTAATTCCACAAAACAGATGATTACATTGAAAGTGGGTAATTGTAGAGTAGTTTAGTATTAATTGTGATGTGGATCCTAATCAAATGATTGGCTGAGAGCTATCACATGACCAGTCGTATTATTTTTCCTAAAGCCCCAAATGTACTTTTCTCCGGGCATTAATATACTAATGACCAGTACCAGTGGCTGCTCCTGTGCACTCAACTACTGCCTTGGCATTATGTATGCTTCGCAAGTATTTGTGGATGCAGTTCAGTTAGCTTTTAGCTGGACTGGGAATCTTGCGAAAATGGCTGCCGCTTTATTCAAATCATGTTGCCTAAATTTTATAAATCATATAATGCACATTACTTGCTTGGGCATTTAGTAAAATTATCCACCCTGTGTGGAACAGTCCAAAACACCGTCAGCTTTGTCTTATATGTTTTGGACTGTCCCAAAGTAACTATCTGGTGGATAATTCTTACTAATGCCCCTGTGTCGTGTGCATTACAGTAGACTCCCGTCATAACGAAGTCCTTGGGACCAGCAGTTTTCTTTCGTTATATTGAAATTTCATTTTAACTGAACAAATAAACAATAAAAAACATAGAGCCTATAATTTTCGACCTGGATTTTTATTTCGTTGTAACTGGAATTTTGTTATAACCGTGTTCATTTTAACGGTAGTGCACTGTATCTGCATAATACCGGTATCCTACTCAGTACCCATGATACAATCATTCATGCTTTCATCTTATCACCCACAGGAGGCCTTCCTAAGTGCAGTCATATTCTTTGACGATGGCTCAAGTCTCGCTCTCCAAGATATCAGCACCAATGATTACACCATTGCCATAACAACACTGGATCCCAGCATCATCCTAGATAGTCCAGATTCTCTGCAGGTGAGCGTAGTCAAATTTACCAAAAGTAAAAAAGTTGAAAGGCCATGTAATCATTGTTTGTGCATGGAAAAAGAGATTATCATATAGAAAGTTTGTTATGCCTGGATTTTAAAACTAATAAAATGCAAAGAAACTTTGGGCATTCTCAGAAAAAAAAAACTTTGTTAGAACAAGAATCTATTATATCAGTGTTAACGAGAGTCAAGTGTACTAATGAGTAATATGTGAGAAGTAAGTGAAACAGTCGGTATAACAAAACTTAAAGCAACTCTCTGCTGCATTCATCCAACAGGCGTACCCCGGAGTTATTGCTATGGGTCAAGGGTCAACCACCATCACGCTGGAAGTGGAGCTGCCGGAGCCATGCATGAAGAGACGAGGCAGCACCATCACCCGCGGCATCATCCCCATCAATGTCACCCTCAACAACCCCAAGTATGCCGGTCTGGTTGGCTCTGAGGGCGAGTCACCTCCACAGGGTTCCGACAGCCTTTGGAGGAGTCTAACCAAGGTGCACGGTGCGGTGGATTATGGGATTGTTAGGACCAACTTCGAGTTGCAAGATGACGCCAACGTGAAGAAGGGTTCCAGCGTCATCTCCTCTATCCCCATCGATATCGATTTCAATCGGGTCTACCACGGGCCACAAAATGAAAACAGGGAAGAGAATGGTGCAGACGGTACAGTTGGACCCGGAGATGGTGACGACACAAATGATTACAGCAATGATGCAGAACGCATGTCTGGTATCGAGATTGGGATGTATGTACTGCTGGGTGTGTTCTCTCTAGCCATACTGGCGTTCATGGTGAATTGTGTCATGTTCATGGCGCGCTATCGTCGATCCAAGAGAATCCCAAAGACCCACCAGGGGCCAGCCATGTACCCCCAGAACTGGGTGCTCTTTGGGATGCATGAGGAGCATCCACGCATCTCGGCCGAACCGTCGGAGAACATCCCTCTTAGGCACAAGGATGAGGAGGAGGGGAGTAGTCGCGACGAGGCCATCGGCACCGAGAGTGAGGTGAGCGTGGAGAGACACTGCCTAGGAGAGTGTCGCAGGCTACGTGAGGGCGCCCTACAGGAGACGGTGCTGTCTCAGTCAGCGGAGTGTCACCCTAGCAACCAAGACTCTCAGGAACCAGATTGTGGTGTGGTGTTGGACTGTGATGACAACGAAGATGATTCATTACCTGACCTTGAGCGGGACTGCCACATAGCGGACAATTCATGCAGCGATGAATCACATACCAAGAAAACTAGCATTAACCATTCACCGAGGCTGGAACCAGTGTCATCCAATGATATTGGCAGTCAGTCTTCAGTGAATGCACCAACAGTGTCAAACACTAACCAGTCTAACAATTCTTGCGATGTCCGGATAACTTTAAATCCCTCGGATGAAAGCTTGCATCTGAAATCAGGATTTGAGGGAATGGAGTATAATCAGATTGTGAACTATTTAGACAGCCTGAAGGAGAGCTGTACATAGCAGCGGTAGGACAGGTGGTCTCTGGACAGAGTGCATGCGGTGTTTGTCTCAGGCGGACTCGCGGTAGCCTTCAAAATATCTACAGCACTCTTCTACTTGCCATGGAAAATTCTCCCGCCAGAGTTTTTGTCCAGTGTGTGCAGACACTGTGCGATGATGTTGGAGTGTACTGCTATGTTTCTTTCAGCCAAACAGAAATAGTTACGCAAAATACTGACCAACATCCAATCACCGACGAACCAATCTCAACCTTGTCTGTTGATTATCTCAGTCAGATGTGGTTGGTGTCTTTTAACTTACAATATATTGTCGCTGGGGTGACAAGACCTCGTATCTACAAAATGTCAAATGTACAAGAGAGCAACAAGAAAAAAAACCAAAAAAAACATGGCAGCCAAAGCACTATATCTTATGGGATAGCCTTTCCAGTGACATTGTTTGGGTATGACAGCTAGGATTTGGACAGGACATCACTTTACTGATTATCTGACCATAAATCCCCAAAAGTCATTTTCACCAAAATTTGAGATACAGGACTTGGCACCCCAGCGACAATATGTGGGTGTTGAAAAGCGTGTGTTAACTATCTACGAGCCACAGATTATATATGATGATAACTGCACTAGTCATTGCTCATACTTAAATGAGACATTATCTTGCGCAGTATGTGTTGTTTGTGTGTGTGTGTGTATGTGTGTGTGTGTGTGAGTGTGTGTGTGAGAGAGAGAGAGAGAGAGAGAGAGAGAGAGGAAATGGTGATAGAGCAATGCATGCATTGCAGATATTTAATGTGAACACAATATTAATGTACATATGAATATACAGAAAACATTTCTTTTCTAACTTGAATATATGTCTATGCCACCGTGAGTCAGTAAGGGGAAATGTGCCCAAATTGACCAAAATCTCCCACTGAAAATGTGTGTTTTTCTGTTTTGTTTGAAATTTGAAAGTTATGTGTATATGTTTCATACGGCACGCAGTGCATTTGTTTTCGTCGCATATCTTTGTTCCTGGCATACAAGTAAGAAAGATTCTTCAAGAATATGCTAAACTCACATGGAACGATGTCATGTACCTGCAAAATTATCTACAATGAAATTCTTTTTTCAATAATCATGATTTTAGTGCCTCCTTGAATGAGACTAGCTGATGAAAATTAGCTACAGTGTAGTCTCTGTGAGTTGGGTCATGCTATATTATGTTCTAGGCTATGCAAAAGTTGTAAGGCTATATTTTGATAGTGTGCTATTTTTTATTTAAGTGGAGGCAGTATATACTGTACTTGAGAACAGGACCTTCTAATTTTTTTTTTTCATTTTTCAGCATTTCACCCGTTGAGGACGAGTCCCAAGTATACTTGAGAAAGTGTCTATGGGGAATTCGTGTTGGAGCAAAATCAGCCCATCCTCAACAGGTTAAGATCTAATGTTAGCCCATTAAATGCATTAATGCAGGTATAATGTGATAGGAAATAAAGGGAATGAAGCCAATGGAAAGCAAAAAGAAATATTTCTATCCCTAGACAGAGTAGATATGAATGCTCATCCATTCCCAATCCTGAAACAGTGTGTGCTATGTCTTCAAAGAATAATGTGTTGCTTTTTTTTTTAAATATGAGAACAGATTGTAATAGTGCACTAATTGTAGACATTGACTGATGTCTACCATGATGAAAAGCTGATAGGACATAGGAAAAAGAGAATTCTACCTATCATATATAAATGTAAACATTTTACCACTTGCAGTTGGGTTTGTACACTGGCTGTACGCTACATGCAAATGAAGGAGGTGATCTTACACACCTATGTGCAACACACAGAGGTCCAGTGGGGTCACTTCTGCTGTTTATTTGTCCCCTTCCGGTAATGCCAAGTTACTGTGTAGCAGGCACAGGCAGAACCTAGATGCAGTAATCGGTATAATTTTCCCCTTTTTTATCATGACTGAAACATTGTTACTTCACAATAGAAATACAATTTCAGAGCTTGCAGTTGATATTTCTTTTCAAGACATGCAACAATTGCTGTGAAAATCTACAGAACTATAATAGTGTGAGATAGAGATAGTGCTTGGTGCTTTTCATATATGACCAAATAGAGCTCGCGCTTTGCACCTGCACAGCACTTTCAACACATTATTATGGAAATTCAATAGCGCTGCTGACGTTTGAATTTTTGACAGTTATATGGGATAGGGAGAATTTGCCCAGAACACGAGGTGATATATAAGTTTGTCATCATGCTGTTGTTGAAAAATCTTGCAATAAGGGCTTGCTTCAATGAAAATTCAGCAATGTTTCAAACATTCTGTAACTACTGAGTGTGACTAAAAAAAAGTAGCCACTACTTTAGTAGAGTAGCAAGAAGACATTCCAAAGTTTGTCTAACTTTGCTATTTTAGTTGTTATCGTTGAAAGTTGCTTTTATTGATGTCCAGAAGGATAAGATAGACCAAATAATCATGCACAAACTATTTCTATTTACGATTAATTAAGTCCAAATGTATCATAGTGTCTTTAGTATGGGATTATGTTGCATGTAATATTGCGGGGTAAAATCTTGTTGGCAAAGACCTGAAACAATACATGTATCTACAAAATGTTATAACAATGCTGCCTTTTGTTGTGCCTCAAAGAAGTCAAATAGGGCAACCACATTGTGACTCATTAACATCTCATATGTGCAGATACCATGATTTATTTGAATGTAAGGCAGCCTAAGAAAGTGGGAATGTGTATGCCACATTCCAGAAAGTATTGATATGATATATTACAAAATAAAAATGAAACTTGATATCTACTGCTCATAAAAAAAAAATAATGATAATATGTGGAGCAACTCAACTTCTCCCAGTCATTGACATTTGCCAAAATGTATGTAGCAGTAAAATGAGATGCATGCCAAAAATCATGTTTGAATACAGATAGATTTGAATAATAAATGCATTTAATACCACTCAACCCCCCCCCCCAAAAAAAAAGAAGAAAAACACACTCCGACAGACAACAACAACAACAACAACAACAACAAAAATGCTTCATTACAGCTTACAAAACTTTATATTGCTTTGTTTAAATGTGACTGGAAATGAGTTTGCAAATGCAGTACGATTTTTGCCATTCTTTTTATGATGTGAATTTCATGTACTTGTGAGTATGTAATTCACTTGTTGATATGACTTTGTTTCTCAGTGTAAGTATTCACAAACTTGACCATTTTCTTTCTAAAAGAAGTCTGAGAAATGTGAAACTTTATCCTTTATTTCTACATGAATTTTCTGTACAGAATTATTGTATTGTGTACCTGAAACATATTTGCCAACCAAACTTTATATATGAAGAATATAAATATGAATATTTCGCCATATGTATTTCTCCATTGGGAGTGAATAACGGAATTGAAATATAAACGTGGAAAAAATCATAACTTCTTTCTTTTGATGCTTCTTAATGACTGTTTTATCTCTGAATCAAATTGAAAATTGCTGCAAGTGATAACATCCATGAAGGGAGAGGAGATGACAAAAATGGAATGATAGATAGATAGTTGGGCAGACATAGAGAGAGAGAGAGAGAGAGAGGGAAGGGAATAGAATTGATGGAAGCACTATAATTTGTATATACATATATATATATATCTATATCAATATGTATGTATATATATATATATATATATATATATATATATATATATATATATATATAGAGTCAGCTGAGAACCAGAAAGGTGCTATCGCATTCTAAGATTTTGTGGCATAAATTCAAACAAAACAATCAATTCTCATGCAATCGTAAACGTTTATCAAATCAAATTGTATAGGGTAAAAGAGTGCCCTTGTGGTTTTGATCTTCAATATTTTACTTGAACCAGAAGAAATTAAAATTAACACCATAGAGGGGATATAAGATAACTCAATACCCCCCCCCCCCCCCCCAAAAAAAAAAAAAACAACAACAACAACAACAGCAGCAGCAACAACAACTTTGATAAAGGCCTCTGGTTCTCAGCCAACTATATATATATATATATATATATATATATATATTATAAGTAACAAAACTGCAACAAAGTTCATGCTGTATCAACACTTGAGAAAGGGCGGCGAGACGCTCGAAAATTTGTGTGAAGAAATAAACCGTTGGTGAATACAGCATGAACTTTGTTGCAATTTTGTTACTTATCTTTTTATCTTGCCAACACGTGGACTACCTCATCAACATATATATATATATATATATATATATATATATATATATATATATATATATATATATATATATATACACTCAGCAAAAAAAGTAAGTTCCCCCCTAACATTTTTGGATATATCTCAGAAAATATTTTACGGATGTTCATAATTCAAACGGGAATGGATAGGGAATTTCATTACTCATAACATGAATGGCATATCATTGCCACCAGATATCATTATTGGTGTAAAAAATCGCATTTTACGTCAAAATGCATGGGAAAAAAGTTGCACTTTAGGCCATAGGAAGCATATTGATCTTTTTAAATTGTGTAATATTCTCAGAAATTTCTTCAGGTACAATGTGCTTCCCTATTAAACAGATGATATGCATACTTTTTGAACAATAGGCCTTCTCAATATGAAAATATTGGTAGAAGCCATGTGATTTGTAATTCCAATTTAGGTCACATTAATATGCCAGTGGGCATTTTGCATCATGCCCTATAGATCAGTTTTGCTGAGGGAAATGGCATCGAACGTATGGAGTGGCCTGCAAGATCCCCTGACTGTGATCCAGTAGAGAATATTTGGGATATCATTAAGTGAAAAGCGAGCAAGAAGTTGAAAGATGACACTTCACTGCAAGAATAGCGCATCTTGCAGAGGGCATGGGATAACACTGAGCAGCGCCGAGTACAAACTTTAGTTAATGGTATGAGGAGAAGATGCCGGCTGGTCATTGAAGCGGATGGTGGACATTATCAATTATCAAATACTTCACCGTATGCTCATGAAAAGAAAGAGACAGAGAAATATGCAATAACCCATGCTTAAATGTTCAGAATCATGAGTGATTGTTTGATTATTTGTGTAAAAGTCATTGCAAATCACTAAAGTGCAACTTTTGTTTCCATGCATTTTGACATAAAATGCATTTTTTCACACCAATAATGATATCTGGTGGCAATGACTTGCCACTCATGTTATGAGTAATAAAATTCTTTATCCATTTCCGTTTGAATTATGAAAATCGGTTGAATACTTTTTGAGATATGTCCACAAATGCTAGGGGGGAACTTCCTTTTTTTGCTGAGTGTATATAAACTCGTGCTCTTTTCCCCCAAAAAGGAAGAACAGTAAGAGGAATATTAATTCCAAGCAATGCATCATATTCTCCATCGTTACGTCATATCTGATGACTTTAAACAATGCCCCAAATGGGTCCTTGTTTGCATTAATTGAATTCATCCCGCAAAATACTGAATAGTAATCCCGAATACATGTACACGAATGCCGTAATTTAAATCTTTTAAATATCTTCTCGTCAGCTGTTTTTCATATCTTCAATAGGCACCCCAAACAATTCGTATTTGTATTTACGAAACATCTATCAAGATCGAATTCTAATCCATTAGCTGGAGACCCTGGAGATCTGCACTTTCGTCCTGTTAATTGCGATTTATTAATCCGTAATTTTTCACAATAATAAAACAAAGTGTTCCACAAAATGATAACACTGATTTGTTAAGAAACTAATCAGTCGTTGGTGGTTTTTTTTTAGGGGGGGTTTGGTTTTGGTTTTTTGTTTTTGTTTTTGTTGTTTTTTTTTGCTTCTTTGCTTGCTTGTTTGTATTCGAGGTGAATTGATAGCCAATATTACGAGATAAATCGTCTCAAACTCTGAAAAACGCGCACCGATCCGATAAACCGATAACCGCCTGAAGAACTTCTTCGGGTCACTACTGTTGAGGGCGTATTGCAGTCATTGGTAGCACTCACTGGATAATGGCTCCTTCGGTTTGTGTGTGGTAGCTGCAACTTGTGTGTTGTGTTGTGTGAGTGGAGAGCTTGGTGTTCTGAAGTTGAACATTAGCTGTTCGCTGCGCCAAGCGAATTAAATGGACGAATTAAATGGCTTTGTATAATCATGATTGATTTTTCTTAACCCCTGTGACACATTTAGACAAAAGGTCTCATACTACGTCTTTTCAGGGAGGTGAGAGGAAACTGGTCTTTTCAAAGGGCAATGGTATCCCCCTCCCTCTTCAATCGTTGGTGGAATTAATGTGGTGGGGTTTTTTTTCCGATATCAGAACGGATTCAAAACATTTCAAAGTTCCCCTTTATGTATCTTAAAGTACGAATTTGATAGTGCCTGTTGTTACGCCGTTTTTGTTTTTGTTTTTGTTTTTTGTTTCACCAATACGCCTTTCCGTAATTTTGTGTGGTAGAATGATCTACAAAGGCATGTGCGATTTTTGGGCTCTAAACTTTATTTTTCGCTTTCTGCTATGGCATTACTCAATACACAAACGTTAACCTGAATTTTAAAAAACAAATGGGGGGGGGGGGGTGGGGGCTGCAGGTGTAGAGGGGAGTTGGGGTGAAAATGTAATATGAAGCATTTTACAATGCTTGGTATACGTGCTGCAGAAGTAATAGACCAGGAGCTGGCTGCTGGTCAATTTACCCCATCAAGCCCAAAAGGTTTGACCCCTCAAAGTTACTGGGGCCACCCCCCTCATTACAAAACTGCGTGTCAGCCTGATACCTGAGGGCGGGGTCGTCCCCCAGGGACCCCCCCCCCCCCCCAAAAAAAAAAAAAAAAAAAAAAAAAAAAATGGCCCCCGGCGGGTGTAATTTACCCCATGGACCAAACCTGGTCTAAAAGAATGGCCTAGGGGTGTACATAATAAAAATATAAAAACTGACAAAATATCTGGTCGGGAAAGGGGTTGCCAGACCGTCCCCCCCTGCCCCCCCCCCCCCCCCCCCTGGCGGATGTAATTTACCCCACGCAGCCCATGCACCAAACTTGGTCCAATGAAAGTACTATGGGTGTACATAATGAAAATATAAAAACTGACACGATATCTGGTTGGGAAAGGGGTTGCCAGATCCCCTCACTCCCCCCCCCCCCCCCCCCCACCACCGCCCATTACGCCCCTTCGTGGGTTTAATTTAGCCAACAGCACCCATGGATCAAATTTGGCTGGGGGAAAGTAGGCCCCACTATGGGTGTGCAAAAAATAAAGATAAAAGCTGACAAAATATCTCACTTACAAAGAGTAATCAAACATATCCCCTACCTTTGCTACCCCCCCCCCCCCCCATTTTTTTAGTGTGAAGGGCCTATACCGTTTGGAGAGGTATGAATGAGCGTGTCATAAAAAGTAATAAATGGAACTTCTTGAATTAAGAAGAAGTTATAACAACAGAAGCATTGTGTGTGTACATATATCCACATGCCCCATCCCACTCCCTCCCCAAAAAGAATGGAGTTATCGATATCTACACTAGAAACATACTCAGACAGTGCAGACCTTTGCCAAGCAGCTCATTTCCACCCATCCACACATGCTAAAAACTGCCAAATTTCCCATATAAAAGCCTTTTGCTTTTAAATGCCATCAACTTCCAGCTGTGTGGTAGTGCATTATACCTTGAGCACATGCCTTTACCTTTAGTGCGCATGTATGCAAACCTCAAATTCATGCAGCTTGAACTCCCAATTCCATTGATCTCATCTGCCATAAGATAAAAATCATCAAAATTTCATAAAGATTCCCGGATCACTACCAAAATTTATATTTATCATCTGTTTTTAAAATGTAATTGTGTTATTATCATCTTTTCATACAAGTTTCATCCAAATGTGTTCTCAACCTTTCAAGTTGTTTTACATACAAACAATAATGCAGACAATACTATATATAAGTAACATAAAACCTCAAGTGGCAGAAATAATTGCAACTGTATCCAACATCCTACAGTTCAACTGTGTTACCATGCATGTGGAGCAAGCTCATGTACAACAGTACAAGAAACTGTATACCTGTGATACAAAATTGTACATGCAGTGGGTGCATAGGCCATAGTGTGGTTAATTGCATGCATATATTTGTATGTTGTATACATTTTACTTGTTGCATGCAATTATACATTTCGAAGATCGGCGACACGTGTATCATCAGTCTGCAAACAATAAAAAGGCGGTGTTTTCCTGACCTTGGTAAGTGAACTGGGCTTTCCTGTTGTAGGTACTATACTGGTAGGCCCCTATGACAGTAGTACGCCCAGTTTTGTAATGAGGGGGGGGGGGGTGGCCCCAGTAACTTTGAGGGGTCAAACCTTTTGGGCTTGATGGGGTACATTGACCAGCAGCCAGCTCCTGGTCTATAATGTTTTGATAAATCTGCGTTATTTTCCTGCCGTTGAGCAACATAAACCATTTCAATAGTGCAAAGTGCGTTTCGTGCAGCCGCAGGAAATATCGCTTGACCAAGCAGTCACGGGCACTCTCGTGGATCAGGGAGGGTTCCATTCTGCAGGTTCTCTACTGGAGGAATAGATGTTTGTCATGTAACCTACCCTTGGTGTGATCTCTTCGTCTGCAACAGCTAAATACTACCATGTTGTCCTATGATGTCGTTGTGGTTGGGGGAGGCATTATGGGTCTCTCATCTGCCTATCATTCTGTACGAATCGGAAAGAAAACTCTTCTGCTGGAACAGGTAAGGTTATACAAAATTTGTCAGTAAAGTGATGTTATAGTTTTGCGTGACCAAAGCTTGAAAAGTCATAAGATTTCCATAACGCGAGATATTGACATTGTCTTTTCGTTCTTTAAAGGGATGGTACAGTATTGGTGGAGATGGGAATTGGGCTTTTAACTTTTTGCGAGATACCAAGAAAACACTTATGATATAGTACAGAGCATACCATTTTAAGAGGAATTCAAAGTTTATTTGATGAAAATCGGATTTGGAATGACTGAAACATCCAAAAACAAAGTAAAACAAAGCGACCGTAATAAAGTGTGGGTCCCACACTTTATTAGAACCGGAATCACTCTTTTTTTTATATCTCAGCCATTTCAAAACCAATTTTCATCAAATAAATGTTCAATTCCTCATAGAATTACATGCTCTTTCATATTTCATAAGAAATAACAACAATCTTTCTTATTTCATAAGAGGTTTCTCATTACTCACACAAAAAAAAATGTTAGAAACCTGAAATTAGGTCTCAACCAAAACTGTAGATCCCTTTAACACAGGAACACGCAAGGGTTATTGGAGGGGAAATGGGGGTGGACTTCGGTTCACTTGTTGGACATGATTGTGAGATACATAATAGGTCTAGTGTCAACAGGGAGGTCGAGGGACGAGAATATCGCCACCTGTTATGCATTTTTCTGCTTCGCAAGCTTCCTTGGGACATAGGGCAAAACCTATAAAGTTTGAGATATGCTTATTATTGATACAGCCAATTCACAAACATATCGCTATATATTTCACAGTTTTATCGCACTGTCTCTAACTGTATATTCTTCCCCTCTCCTTTACTTTTATGACGAATTAAGTCTTTCGTGGAATAAAACGCCGAACATCATGCGTCGCTTATGAACAACAACTTACTCTTTAAAACTGTTTTGCAACATCCAAATCAGCATAGGCATGTTCATATTGTGTGTGTTTGCAGATATACCTATACTACACCTAGCCTATGGGTGCTTACATAGGACTATATATTTGTGCCATATTATCATGAGTGTTAGCATCATAATTATTCATTATTATCATCACACGCATGTAATCAATATTGGCAGTGCTGTTACGATTTTTTTTTCGTCATCTTTTTGTAATTATTGCTATCTATAGTATTATGGCATTTCCCCAGCGATATAAACGTCTTTCATGTTTCCTATAAAGCTTTTTCTTTCGTTCTTTTTAAATCAGAGACAATCAATTATAATCTATTAGACCTTTCATACTATTGATATTTTCCCATTTAATGCTGATTTTCAGTTTCCAAGTCTCCACTCCCGAGGTAGTTCTCACGGAGGAAGCCGAATCACATGTTTTGCGAACCAAGATAGTCACTATCAAAGACTGCTTGAAGAGGCGTATCCACTCTGGGAGGCCCTAGAGAAGGACACCGACACGGAAATCTACAGGTGGGAAGGTTCAATGGACCTCAGTATTTTTTCCCTTCTTAGTAGTTCAGTTCAGTTCAGTTCAGTTCAGTTTTATTCACCATCATAGGAGTATACAATAAAAAACATACACAAAGATACATAACTATATACAAAGCAAACAAAAACAAAGCAGAAAACAATTAAACTTGATGGTTGGAACCCCAGGAGAAGCAGTGCTTATAAATAGGGGCCCCAGTAATGCTTAAATATTAATATACATGTAAAACAAACAAGCAAAAGAATAAATATACATTTCAAGGTTGTACATTTGGTTTGGTGGGAATGGGAAAGGGAAAAAACAGCATGCATATATAAATACATATATATGCACATGCAGATACCATGGAAAACAACAGCGAAAATCCAGGAGAGATGAAAGAAGAGTAGAAAACAAGGTGAGTATGATTGGAAAGGTGGGAGTATAAAAGCGATAGATGGACTATAGACAATAGACGTAGTGCTCGCAAGCAATGATTTTCATTCATGTGAGTATAAGTGTGACTAGGATGACAATAGATTGTTTTTTTCTTTCAATTTTCCCTCGGAAGGAGCAAATTAAAGGACAATCTCTTAAATCGTGATAAAGTAGAGCTATGCTTTATATCTTCTGGAAGAGCATTCCGTAATTTGGGGAATTTTACTTGGAATGAGTTCAGGGCTAATGTTGTGCGTACCTTTGGTTGTCGCAGTGAGTTTCTCTGACGGGTATCATACAAATGAACAGAACTATTTAATACTTAATAATAATTTAATAGTAAGACTGAAGAGAGAAAGATAAGGAGTATGAAATAGATATTTCGCCCTTGGTTGATTTACTCACTTAAATATGATACTTTGTATGTTCATAGACAGACTAATAGTATGCAAGCAATATTACTTAAGTGAGTGTTGATAACTGTTCCCCTTAATCTCTCTAGGAATTTATAAGGACGGTATCTGCATTTTTTCTGTTTCGCACTCAGTCGGGTAAAGTGTATTTCGCGAGCTTTTAATTCCGCAGAATTAAAATATGAAGTAGTATCGCGTATAGAAAGCAAATAATTATTTTCGCGTGCTTTTATTTTCGCGGTAGGTGCACTATTACGATTGCCAGAATACTACTGATCCAGGTAAGCCACAAATATAATGGAATTACACTATCCATAACCAATGGACTGATGTAGGGCCTGCATAGTCCAATGTGAATCCATGAAATTCAGTGTTTTGTCTATTCTGAGGTCAACTATTTTGCTTTTCGGCAACTAATTCTCCTCCTTGCCTCACCAGGGAAACTGGAATGCTGTTTGTCTCCATGGAGATGGATGAGGGATACGGAGCGAGAACCTTACAAGCCATGCGGTCATCCCCCTATCGCTGTGAGAAGATCGACCAAGAGGAGCGGGCGAAGAGATTTCCATATTATACACATAGCCCAGAATCAGAATGGTTCTTCTATGAGCGAGCTGGTTTACTGAGGGCTGACAATGCACTGGGGGCCTATCAAGTAAGTGTTTAACCATGGTTGTGAGTGTGTGTGTGTATGGTAAGATTGTGTATTACGAGAACTGATTTAACTGCCAATGAAGACATTTGGCTATTTTTTTGTATACATATTATTTTTAGTGAAATAATCGGTAGGCCTAATATTTAATGTGCGCCTGTGCGGGTGCTGTTCATTATTCCGAGGGTTCGTTATTCCGTAGGTTCGTTATTCCGAAGGTTTGTTAATCCAAAACACACAAATTCCCTAAACCTATAGAGGTTCGTTAATCCAAAAATGAAAAAAGAGTTCATTAATCCGAACATTTGTGGCGTTATTACAAAGGGTCGTTAATCCGAAAATGATATAGGATTCACTATTCCTAAGGTTCGTCTGTCCGAAAATGAAATAGGGTTCGTTATTCCGAAAATGATATAGGGTTCGCTATTCCGAAGGCTCGTTTATCCGAAAATGAAATAGAGTTCGTCATTCCGAAGGTTCGTTAATCCGAAAATTAAATAGGGTTCGTTATTCCGAAAGTTCGTTGATCCGAAATTAATAAAGGGTCCTTAACGAACCTTCGGAACAATATGAGCCTTATTTCATTTTCGGATTAACGAACCTTCGGAATAACGAATCTTCAGAATAACGAACCTTCAGAATAACGAACCTTCGGAATAAAGATCCTTTGGAATAACGAACCTTCGGAATAACGAACTGTAACCGCTTGTGCTCTCTTTACAAGCACGCTTGCTATAGAGCCATCCAGTGTATCTCACAGGGCAGCAGAATTTTTTTTAATGTTTTTTTTTTTTTTTTAAGTCTGTGCTGGGGGGGGGGGGGGGGGGGGGGGTAGGGGACGGAGGTGTCAAGTGCATGTAGTGCTCGCTATTTTGGTGAAGGGGCAATGCTCTCCCTCCCTCTCTTGTAGGAAAAATATCGGGGTTGAACTCAATATAAAGCGTGGGTTTTCTGTTTTGTTCATATTTTCCATATTTTTTGTCTTTTTTTTTTCTTTTAAGCCAAAAATGTGGGGGCTTTCTCTAAAACAACGAAATACCGATCTTTCTTTCAGCCAGGTCAGTTTCTCCAGTAGTTTTATTATATCTCACTGTCACACGTGACTATAGTCATCGAAGATGCTCCAAACAGATACCTTTACCGGTTACTTTTAGTGTCATTATCACTTTTTATGAATGGTTATGATAATCATCGTTTACATTCTTACAATAACCCATGATAGTGCGAAAATTTATAAAGTATATAGATGGGTGGAAACTCTCCCCAGGTTCTTTAGACTCGTGAGACTTTCCCCGCTCATTTCCTACATAGAGTGAATACGAAAGATTAGGTGGCGTCCTGCAAGATAAAGAAAAAGTGGAGGAAATCATTCCCGGTGCCATGGTAACCGTAAAGACTCATCGTGGATCTTACCAGACCTCTAGTCTTATCATCACGCCGGGACCGTGGGCCAAGGATCTGCTGGCATCACTAGGTCTACAGCTACCCCTTCAGGTACACCCAGATGCTGTAACAGAGCTATAGCACGTAGATTTTCCTGTGTGTCAACAGGTCAACTATAATCATTGAATATAGCAAGTTTTGTTTTAAGAGGGACAACCTACAAGGGAGTACTGTAAACTATACGTCGATCGATATACACGAATATTAACTTGTGTAATCAACTGAGTATTCACGTGATGCGGTCTTCACATTAAGAGAATGAATTTGATGATGATTGTAATAGTTTTCAAATAAACATGATTTTTTTTTCGAACTCTTTCTTATATCAGGTACTTCTATATAAAAGAAATTTAATCATAGCTATTAAAGCTTGCTTTAATTCCTCACACACATTAGTACCAACTCAACAATAAATCAAAACGTTCACACAACAGAAGGGAGAAAAAAAAATCCCTTCCATTTGAAAGACAGTTGAAATAATTGATTTGCTAAAAACGTAACAACGGCTGGACATTTACCATAATGCTATTCCCATGAAAAAAAAGGAGCTTGATGAGTATTTCTCGTGTTCTTGTTGTCAATCTTGATAACCAACTTCTCCATACATTTACTTATATGATAATTTCTTGCGAAGCCGATTGCGGCGTGCCACATCTACTGGAAGGAGAAATCCCAGGGAGCCTACCAAGAATTCCCGGTCTTTAACGACGTCGGTCCTGCGGGAATCCTATTTTCTGGTCTTCTGTCACCCAATCACGTCGGGACTGTAAAGGTATCGCCAACATCAATTGGTATTGTTTGTCAAATATCCATGCATCTATATCTTGTCATTTCAGATTTTTCTCATTAGAACACACGACTGCTTTCAAAAACCTGCAATTCTCGGTCGTAGTGTATATAAGATGCTCTTTCTCAGTCTCGACAACTAACTTCTTCATGGAGAGATCGAATAATCATGGTATACATTTCGGTCATGCAACCAATTTACCGTTTACATTATACAGTACATGATATGAAAGAATATCACGGCGATTATCTTATCATTAACTTTACTGAAGCCTTTATACAGTCATTATGATGGTGCGTACGTGTTAAGTGTAATGCATTTAATACAGAGCAAGATAGATAATTATTATCAGGTGAATGTTTAGTAACTACAGTCTGCCGTTATTATTCATTTCAATTCAATTCAATTCAAATTTCATTTCATTTTTTCGAAAAGGACATGAACATTTCACTTTGCAGCAGATCTTGTGTCTTTTGGTTTGTATCAATATAAAGATGTATTTGTACCTTTCTTGCTGTATTATACACTACCAGCTTATAAAAAGAATCTTTCTCTCCAAAGGTTACACCAATTGAGGGCGCACAACCACTTGACCCGAACAGGGAAGATCGTCTGCCCGCCGAGTGGCACATGGAGAAAGCCAAAGATTACGTGCGGGAACATTTCCCGGGTCTGATGAGCGAGGAACCCGCGATTCTCGAGCCTTGTGCCTACACGGTAAGCATGAATAGATGACAGGATTGGTGAATGGTAGGACGATACATAGGAGGATTGATAGGATTTGTTGGGAATCATGGTGCAATGTATTTTCAATTACATAGGCATTTGAAAACATCCCTTTATTGCAGTCTTATTGTTGCCTATTCATTCCCAGTAAATCCGCCCGGTTTTCACTTTTAACTCAAAAGCAAGTATCTCAGCTTTCAAAGCTAAGTGCGGTACATCTTGACACTATGAACTTTTACTGCCTGTAGCAATTGGGAAAAAGATCAGGATAAAAGGTGCACAGACATAATAATTAACTTAGAATCTGTGTTGAAACCGATTTACCCTCTCTATACCTGACATTCCATCCTGCAGAACACACCAGATTACAATTTCATTATCGACGCACTGCCGGCTCATCCGAACATAGTCTTTGGATGTGGATTTTCAGGTGAGTTAGAAAACCAAATACACTCTTTTCTTGCCTTTTTTCTAAACTTATACACTTAACTTGTGGCCTCATCTTGATATTTTTATACCACATCTGATTACGTACGTCACTTCCGGTTAACTTTACATGTCTGCGGTATGGGAGCCAAATTTTAGAATTGCACATCAGCGGCGATCAGTCTGCAGATTTCACTGATCTAACTGTACATCAGATCAAGGAAAGTCGTGTAGCATTTTCAGTCCACATGTATGATACATTTTGGGTCATGCAATACACATGATTATTATGGTAACTTGACATAGAAAAATTACTAAGAAGATGATGGTTTGGTATGATTGATAATGAGCAGCTTCATATAAAATGTGTAAAATTTGTACACTTTTCATGAAGTTAATCGTACGGTGTTTTCTTTTTCGACGTCATGCTAAAATTTCTGGAATCCGAACATAAAATCAAAACAAACGGAAAGTCCTCTAATGAACTTTCTCTTTCTTTTTGTCTATATCTGTCTCTCTTTCTCTCCATCTTCATCTATCTATCCATCTATATCTATCTATCTATCTATTCATCTATCTATCTATCTATCCATCTATCCATCCTTCTATCTATCCATCTATCTATCTATCTAGCCATCTATCTATCTATCTATCCATCTATTCATTCTTCTATCTATCCATATATCTATCTATTCATCTATCTATCTATCTATCTATCCATTTATCTATCTATCCATCTATCTATCTATCTATCAATCTATCCATCTATCTATCTATCCATCCATCTATCTATCTATCCATCTATTCATTCTTCTATCTATCCATCTATCTATCTATCCATCTACCTATCTATCTATCTATCCATCCATCTATCTATCTATCCATCTATCTATCTATCCATCCATCTATTTATCTATCTATCCATTTATCTATCCATCTATCTATCTATCTATCTATTTATCTATCCATCCATCTATCTCTCTATCAATCTCTCTATCTATCTATCTATCCATCTATCTATCTATGCATCCATCTATCTATCTATCTATCTATCCATCCATCTATCTATCTATCCATCCATCCATCTATCCATCTATCTATCCATCTATCTATCTCTCCTGCTGTTGCTTTATACTTCCCTGCAGGTCACGGCTTTAAGTTTGCCCCGGTCATAGGCAAACTCCTCTACCAGCTCGCCACGAATACCATTCCCGACATGGACATTCTCGTTCCTTTCAGTATGAAGCGATTTACTGACTTCAATCAGAAATAGCATAGAAAGAAGAAAATGAAGTGCGATCAAACCCCACGTTAATTTGATGTAAACAGGGCGCTACCTCCATGATTTTTAGTGTGAAATGGAACAAACATGTATTGTTTAGTTCTAGAAGTTTTATTAAAGTCGAACATGGGATAAGAATCCTATCTACAAGCCCTTATGTCACTTGTCTCTTCGAAAAAAAGGGGGGGGGGTTGATCGTATTATAGAAACATACATGAAAATTATTTGAGATGATGATTTCACTGCCTCACAAGGCCTCCATCGGGTCTTTAAAAAAGAACTAACATAAAAGTTGATTAAAAAAACGCACACACCGAATTTACATCGTCTACAACAGTGGAAACCTTCTCATGATATCACTGCTGGATTAGTAGAACACGACTACCATGACTATCATTAAATGACGTTGATGGCGGATGCAAGTATAGACTCTAATTCATGGACAGAAAGGGGGAAAATAGTACTTTTGCTGGTATAATACTCATACATGAATAATATCATATGCACGATCTGTATCATCATGAACACCAAGTGAAAAAGAAGGAACTATAGCCTGGGCTTGATTACCTCCTGCTTGCCAGGCAGCGACCCCTCCCCCCAGTTCAAGGTCCTGAGGACACGATGATGAATGAACAATTGCCCAGCAAAAGAAAATCTCTGTTAGCTACGCTCTACACGCCCTTCACTTATAGCCCTTAGACAGCATTTACAAATACTTACAAGTTTATGCAGCGAAAGATACTATTATATATCAGTAATGTTACAGTACTATGCATTCATATTTCTGTAGGGCTAATATGGTGTTTATGTCGATCTTTCAATCAGCCGCAGGTGCAACACATAGAACTTCAAAGCCCAGCAACCTCCCCTCCTATAGTTCAAAAGACTAGTTCGTCCCGCGACATGTAATTGACTATTTTCTTTCATTCATTCTTCACATCATACTGAGCATTTGCTATATGAACACTATGTTATCCATTAAATCTGTATGCGAAATTATAATGTCAGATATAGCCCAATAAAGAAAGAGCGATTGCTTCAATCAGAAGTATTGATTTTGTGTTGACTATCTTGCTTTGGAGGTTAGGAAAGTTATTTGAATACCAAGGAAATCGTCTTTAGGCCCTATGTGGCTCAAAATAAGATTTTGATTCACAAAAGTCGCTGCCAAGCGAGGAGGAACACCGCCGGGGAACACGGCCGGGGAACATCGCCTTTGCCTGCCTAGATATCTTTCTATCAATCGTTGTGGATTTTCTCCACCAAATACTATAGGTTTTCCCGGCCAATTTCGCACTTTTGTCAGTCCAATTCCTAATGGCTGCATTCAATTTAGCAAAATTTAGCGTAGATGACATGTTCGGTAGTTCAATTTTATGATCTCTTCATTCAAATTCATTTTGGAGCATTCAAATTACCTTTAGCCTCATTCTAATTAACACTTTTTCAATTGAAATTCGCAAAACGAGCACCATTTCGTTATTCGTTCATTCAATTTAGAATGATATAGTCACGTGATCACGGACATGCCACACTCGTTCATTCAAATTCATTTTTGGGCATCCAATTTAACATCTTTTGCAGTCAATTTAGCACGCATGTTTATGCTTTGGTTCTTTCTTTATATTTTTTATTGTCAACATATTGATTTGCAAGCGTCATTACATTTCATATTTTCGTACTTATTTTAGAGATTTTGGCAACAGTTTTTTTTTTCTTCAAATTGCGCTTAGTGATTCTTCCAGTCCGAAGACAAGTGCATCATGTGGCCACAACTTATTTGGCCGTTGAGTGCTTTATTCCGAGTGTGTCGGCCAGTTAGCTAGGAAGTCAAGGTTATGATCATCAAATGTTCCTATAATTCTTTTTCTGTCTTCTTGAGAAATACGTCTGTATCTAACTTGTGCTGTCATGACTGTAAGAAGATGAATAATCTGTAGTATTGGTACATGTAGGCCTAAAATGACATGTATGAAAGAAAAGGGGCGTTGCGGAACAACAAACTCGAGTTATATATGGTTAAAAAAATGATACTTTTACTGCTCAACAGTGCGTGGATGAAACAAAATGTCACAGAGAAATACGCGTTTAAATGTTATCACCTTTTCAAAAAAGAAATAACATGACGTTAATTTGAATGAACATGTTATGAATTTGACTGCCCATACGCGAAATTGAATGACTGAAATACCCCTTTCGGCCAGTGTTGGCGAATTTGAATGACTGAAGAGCACGTGCCAATTTGAATGCTCGTTTTACGAATTCGAAAGGCACATGTGCAAATTTCATTGATCGAAATGCTAAATTGAACGACCAACTTGCAATTTTGAATGACAGAATGTGCAGTGACGAGGATTTTCGCTAAATTGAATGAACCTTTTATCAAATGGACTGACAAAAGTGCGAAATTGGCCGGGAAAACCTATATTAAAATCATATGTTACATGTAGGCCCTGAATATGATGATAAATTGAGTAAAGTTACAATCAATATTGCAGTAATGATATCTTATTTTATACACATAATATATAAAATATCAATAGTGTATTTACTTCTGGTGATTGCACTAAAATACCGCATATTTTCTTCCTTTCCCCACACAATGTGGTCATGAAAAATTACATATAGAAAAAAAAGAAATAATAGTGTTGTTCCATCCTAAATGCAGAACTATTCAAGATACATGCGGACTTTGATCGCTATAAAGGTTAAAATGCCTACATGTACTGAGCATGGGCGTCACCAGGGGGGGGGGGGGGGGGGGGTGCGTTGGGTGCGAACGCACCCCCTTCAGATCCTTTAAAAAAAAAAAAAAAAAAAAAAAAAAAACTTCAGTCTACGAGCGACCTCAACGCCGGACGCTAAATAATTATTCTTTTCTATTTTTTTTTTTTTTATATTTTGCACCAGGATAAAAAAAAAAAAAAAAAAAAAAAATCGTCGGCAAAAACAATTCGCACCCCTGGTTCTGGCAGCACTGATTTTATACATATCTACTAGTATTCTATACAGTGTTTACTATTTATCGACCGTACTGTACATCCGTACGATACGGAGCACGTACACGTGTGCATGTACGTGTGCTACTTAAATGTAGGGTCTATGTACGTTACTTCTGACCAATCCATACTGCCAGCCCAAGAGCGAGCCTTAGCCTCATTTTAAAAAAAAATGGAGGGGCAAGCATATCATTTTGCCCACCCCCCCCCCATAATTCCAGAGACGAGAAAATTTTCTTACCTTTTTTTTGACAGAAAAACAAAAAGTTACCACCATAAAAATATTGGAAGGCAAGCGTTACCACATTTTGATTTTGCCCCCCATAATTGATAATTCCCGAAATGAGATTTTCTTGCTTTTGAAAGAAAACAAAAATGTTGCCCCCATAAAAATATTGGAAGGCAAGCGCACCATTTGCCCCACCCCACATAATCATAATTCCCGCGATGAAAAGATTTTCTTGCTTTTTTGTTATAGAAATCTGTCTAATTATTTCACCCAAAAGCAGTGGCGTAACTAAGGAGGGGGGGGGGGGGTGCCCCCCCCCCCCCTCAATCCGCTGGTAAAAAAAAAAAAATACTTACCAAAATTGTAATTCAAGGGTTAGTAAACTGCTTTTGAATAAAAGGGTGATCAAAAATAAGATATTTTTCTATGATTTCTTTTAACCATGATTAAATAGGTATATAGTGTGAAACATTATTCAAAAAGCCCGGACCCGACAAAAGGTTGTAATTCAGCGTGATTCCTGGTTGGCATTCTGCATATAAACAGGATGTGCGCAGTGTACTCAGAACATCCGAACGGCAAAGAGAGTCGCTACAATGTTGTGCAATGTGATGTAGAATGTACACCTTTGTACCTTACGCTTCGTTATATCATGGACCCTAGGGTCCATGGTTATATCAAAGCTAGATCATTGATTTTGCAGTGTTGCTTTACATACTAGTCTATATAAAAATGTCTTGCATTGCCAATAAAAAGACTTGACCTTTGGCTAATTCCTAACTTTTCCATGTATAATTATACACACACAAACAAACACGCACAATTATAGGGGATGCTCTAAAGTGCAGATTTTGGACATCCTTCTCCCGCTTGGTCACTTCGACGCCACCTCGCTGGTCATACCTCCCCCAGTCATGAACATTAACCGACACCCTTGACTACCAGTGGCGGATCCAGGGGGAGGGGCGCACCGGGCGTCCCCCCCCCCCTTAATTTCCAAAGCGAAAAAACATAGCTTCAAACGGCAGTTTTTGGACTGTAAAATGTCAAAATATTTAAACTCGCTCGCTCCGCTCGCTCGCATTTAGTCGTAATGCCATTCTCCTGAAGTTGCTGCCAGTAATTGCCGGCAGTTGCGCCCGGTGCGCCCCCCCCCCCCCCTAATTTCCACAGCGAAAAAATATAGCTACAAACGGCAGTTTTGGGACTGTAAAATGTCAAAATTTTCAAGCTCGCTCGCTCCGCTCGCTCGCATTTAAATTCTCCTGATATTGCTGCCAGTAATTGCCAGCAGTTGCGCCCGGTGCGCCCCCCCCTTAATTTCGAAAGCAAAAAAGATATAGCTTCAAACGACAGTTTTTTTCACTGTAATATGTCAAAATTTTCAAGCTCGCTCGCTCCGCTCGCTCGCATTTAATTGTTATGCAATTCTCCTGATGTTGCTGCCACTAACTGCCGGCAGTTGCGCCCGGTGCGCCCCCCCCCCCCCTTCCTTTATTTCCAAAGCGAAAAAATATGGCTACAAACGGCAGTTTTGGGACTGTAAAATGTCAAAATTTTCAAGCTCGCTCGCATGTATAGTCGTTATGCCATTCTCCTGATATTGCTGCCAGTAATTTGTCGTTTCACACCGTCATTCCATAATCCATTTATAGGGGGACAACCCCCTCCCACAACCTTCCCCCCCCCCTTGCTCGTTCCGCTTGCTCGGGCTCGGTCGCGTTCATGACATCAGTGTAAGAATTGTTACTAGAAGTTTATTTAAATTATACCATTTATAGGCAAATTGTTCAATAACAATTTACTTCAAAATGTACTGATGCCTTAAACAAGTGGGACTGTTTCAAGTCGATAAAACACGCAAAAAACTTGCATCAAATTGCACTATTTACAACATCAAAATGCAAAAAGTGCTCACCGTGGGAGGGGGACACTCCCTCCCACATCCTCCCCCTCGCCCACTCCTCTTGCTCTTGCTTGGCCGCTTTCATGACATTCAGTGTAAATATTAAAACAGGAAGTTTATTTGGATGATACTATTTCATATGCAAATTGTTCAATAATAATCTACATCAAAATATACTGCTACCTTAAACAAGTAGGACTGTTTCAAGTCGATAAAACAAGCAAAACATGTATCAAATTGCACCATACAACATCAAAATGCAATTTCAGTTCTAACCGTGGGAGGGGGTTGGCCCCCTCCCACACCCTCCCCCCTCGCTCGCTCCGCTTGCTCGGGCTCGGTCGCGTTCATGAAATCAGTGTAAGAATCAATACAAGAAGTTTATTGAAATGATATAGTTTATAGACACATTGTTCAACAAGAATTTCCATCAAAATGTACTGCTACCTTAAACAAGTGGGACTGTTTCAAGTCGATAAAAACACGCAAAAAGCCTGCATCAAATTGCACCATTTACAACATCAAAATGCAAAAAGTTCTCACCGTGGGAGGAGGGGGGGGGGGCGGGACAACAGGCACTTCCACACCCTCCCCCCCCCCCTTCTTGCTCGCTCCCTCGCATACTAACACCCCCCCCCCCCCCCCCCAAGATGAAATCCTAGCTACGCCGGTGCCCTTTCCCCGCTTGGTCTCCCTCAAAAAAACAGTAAAAGTCTAGGGATTGAGAGCTTCCTATTTTCCAAATGCCTGTCCAAAAAATCTCGTTACATATAGCGTCAAAACGCACCCCCCTTTAGAAAAAGTTGGTGACGCCCCTGCTGAGCCACACTGACTGCCGTACCAGGGTAGAAGTAGGTCAAAGCTTAAAGTGCATGCATATTATGATATAATACATGCATTCAGCCAAGTTGATTCTTACGAGCACGCTGTAGTATGGAGCGTGATACTAGTGAGATTCGTTCTGAAGCTTACTGAACTTGATATTCTTTTGTCTGTGTAAATAATACCTCCGCCTGACCTTGAAAAAAGTCTCGTCTTTTCAACTGCGAAGCACCATTTATACTGCTGCTATACAGCTTAATATGTCGTCCTACGATGTTGTTGTGCTTGGAGGAGGCATTATGGGCCTCTCATCTGCCTATCATTCTGTACAAAACGGAAAGAAAACCCTCTTGTTGGAACAGGTAAGTTTCAAAAGTGTTCACTCTGTGTCATTGCATATGGAACTTCCGTGCCCATAGTAACTTTTTTTCTTTACAGCTTGATATAAAGACAGTCGTGTAACCTATAGGCAGCTATACAATATCAAACACATGTAACATTAACATTACAGTTAGATTCTGAACGAGGGATTCACCTAAAACATGTGTTGATTTAAGGAATTTTGTAGAATAGGCTAACATCAGTGATGTTTGAGGACATCTGACAATCCTTGAAAAAGTCATTTATAAGCTTTTACAGTTTCTGTATAATCCATGTGCCGTCGTCGCTGGATGAGTAAGACTAAAACAATTTGCCATGTCAAAGTGTGGTGGAACGATTTGAAAACGTAAGATGCAAATGTTGTTGTTCTTTTTGTGTGAAAGGTATACATTCTAAGATTAAACAACATTACTTCGGCTACTATAACTGACATGAGGTAATAGTGATAAAAAAAATGGTTTCATGAATCTTTACTGCTCTCCCCTATCTCCATGATTCTCCAACATTCAACTCCTTCCTCTTCCTCTTCCCTTCTATTTCATCTTTCCCCTTCTAACGATGTCCGAACATCCTACTTGATTCTCACACTATTCTTCCTTACCACTCTCTGTGTTCCTTTCTCTACCGTCTCCACTAGTGCAACTTCAACCTCTAGCCCATTACTGTCTCCCACTCTTCACTTTCTGCCCTCCTCACAACCCCCATATGTCGCTTCCCTCTTCGTTTCTCCTCTTTCTAGGCTCTTCTGCCAAACAGCGATCCGATTAAGGACTACATACACATGGTGTCACCGCAAATCTTTCTTCCTCATTTACTTCACCATGCAAACCTTCAAACAACACATAACCGAGCTCTACGGGGAGCAAACTCAACGATCTTCTCGCCTACTTCAACGGAACCTAGTCAAACAATCTAAACTCTCCAATCATCTCACCTTTCTGAAAAGATGCCGAGATCACAGTATCATCCCTCCTGGTCTACAGCTGAAATCAACCATACAAACTCCACGTGCTCGACGTATTCTTCACCAAGCCGGCCTCTCCCTCACCAGAGAACGCATAGCCCATACTCGACAAGAACTTCACACAATCGATCAACAAATCAACACCTCACAAACACACTTGTCACAAACACTACATCCTGCTGACCTCCAGAAGATACAGACCTTCAACTCTCACACAGCAAGGACCACATTTCTCCACACCAGAGACAAGCAGATACGGAAGTTCAACACACTACATAACAGCCATACCCGTACATACACACGAGACAAGCCGCCCGCCGCCCGTAACACCGTTGTCAATTTAAGCCAGCACAACCTCACACAAGCCGAACACAACGTGTTATCCCTAGGGCTTAACTCACTCGCAACACCACCCAAGAAGATTTCTTTCACAGAAATCATACAACAAACGGAACCCAAGCTCAGATACCTGAACAAAGCCGCAGCCGACAACATTCGACTCCTTGTTACTCAAGCTCTCTCCACAGCCAAGCCACCGCAGCCCAACCTCAACAAAGAAGAACGAACAGCGGTGAAGACTCTACAAAGCAACGCATCCATCCATATCATTCAAGCAGACAAAGGCAACGCCACGGTCGTCATGGACAAAACACAATACGAACAAAAGATACAAGACATCCTCCACACCCCCACATACACCGAACTGAAACGTGACCCGACTCCTGCCACCGAGAGGAAACTCAACGCCAAGCTCCTCGAACTTCATCGATCCAATGCCCTTCCTCAACAGCTTTATTTCAGACTCCGTGCCTCTTCCAGCAGATGTCCCATCCTCTTCGGGCAACCCAAAATTCACAAGCCATCAGTGCCTCTCCGCCCCATCATTTCTACACGAGGTTCCCCCTGCTACGAAACAGCCAAACACCTGTCAGACATTCTACAGCCACTCGTTGGCAACACAGAACACCACATTAACAATTCCAAACACTTCATTGACATTCTCTCTCAAACCACCATCAACCCTACAGACACCCTCGTCAGCTTTGATGTAGAATCACTCTTCACCAGCGTTCCTGTCAACGAAGCCTGTGACATCATCAAACAACGTCTCACCGATGACCCTTCTCTTTCTTCCAGAACACAACTCACACCACAACAGATACACGACCTCCTCCTCACATGTCTCAATTCTACCTCCTTCCGATGGAGGGACACACACTACAAACAGCAACAAGGCGCAGCCATGGGCTCCCCCCTCTCACCGATCATTGCCAACATCTACATGGAACATTTCGAAAGCCACGCACTAGCCACAGCACAGCACAAACCTTCACTCTGGCTCCGGTATGTCGACGACATCTTCACCATCTGGCCACACCAAGCAGATCAACTGGACGACTTCCTCTCACACCTCAACGAACAACACTCCAACATCTCATTCACAGTGGAAACGGAACACAATCATTCTCTCCCTTTCCTCGATGTTCTCGTCACAAAGACCAACGCTGGCACTTTCTCTCACCAGGTCTACCGCAAACCCACTCACACTGACAGATATCTTCACTACCGCTCCTTCCATCATCCAGCAGTCCGCCAGTCAGTACCGAACGCTCTCGTCCGACGTGCTCATCAAATCAGCGACAAAGAACATCTTCGACAAGAACTCGAACATATCACAGACACACTCACCACTATCAACCAATACCCCAAGCACAAAATCAACACTCAGGCACCTTCTCATCCCAACCAAGCAGCCAAGGAACAGCCCATCACAACTGTAAATCTTCCCTACCTCGGCGCCACCTCGCACAAACTACAACGCATCTTCAAGTCCGCCAACATCCAGGTCCGTCATACATCTTCCAACAAACTTCACAATTCATTGCACTCACACAAAGACAAGCACCCCAAACACAAACAACCAGGTATCTATCGTATCCCTTGCGAATGCGGCAAAGTCTACATAGGTGAAACAGGGAGATCGCTAGAGACCAGACTGAAAGAACACAAAACATGCTACAGACGTTCGGAATGGGAAAAGTCAGCCATCGTGAAACACGCTCAACAGTCGGAACATCGCATCAACTGGGAAGACAGCAAACTCATCACATCCATCAAAAACTGGAACACACGACGCATCAGAGAAGCCATAGAAATTCACACACACGACACTGTTACACAGGATACTGGACTCCACATCAACAACATCTGGCTCCCTCTCATCAACAAACCATCGAACACCAACAATGACAACAACAACAACAACACACTCTCTCCACAGCACATTCCCCCCTCTACTTCTTCCTCTCATATCTCTTCCCCCACCTCTTCACAACAGCGCCCACGACGTCAACCGCGCCTCCCACTCACGACCACACCTATCGCTGGTTCGAGAAGACGCCCTCACCGACACAAGTCATCCACACCACCGGCGTCCACCCCAACCACTAACCCGGACTCCAATCTCCGGCCACGACCTACTAACAGCCAAGTTAGCTCTCACAGATATACTCCGCCATCAACACACTCCGAGAACGATAGAACGCATCAACGACCGCAACACTCCACCAACAGCCGACGCTCAGCTCGCCTGCGAGCCCGCCTCAACCGACCACTTCCGTCTAGGTCCGCATTCTCCATATATAGCCCGCCTCTTCTCGGATCACGCTTCACTTCTGACGAAGGACAGTCAACCTGCCCGAAACGTCAAGTTCCTCGGTTCTCCTAGTTATTCTTATAACTAGATTTCTTGCGCTACTTTCACTAGCACCTTTACTCAGTGTTTCATTTCTCTTTCCTCTCTCTCTCTCTCTCTTACACTTTTGTCTGTTTCTACGCTACTTATCTTTTCTTTTCTTTTCTGTTCTCTTCTCTTCTTTCTTCTTTTTGTTTTATTTCTTCCTTCCATACAACCCAACGGTCCTTTTCAGGACCACTACTTAATTTACACATTTCTCCACAGGTTATTTCTCTTGTCTTCTCTCCTCAGGTCTACACTTTAACCTCATTTTGATTTCTTATTTTTGCTTTTCTCCCACAGGAACCTTTTCAGGACTTAACTGTCATCAATTTTCCTTTCCAATTTTTTTTTTCTCCCTCTCAGCAGCATTTCATTCTAGGATCCATACTAGCTCCCTCTGATTTACGTATTGAATTTCAATTTGTTCTTTTCTACTTCTTTTCTTTGTCCCCCCCCCCCGCCTCTCTCTCTCTCTCTCTCTCTCTCTCCCTTCTATCAACATATTCTCATCTCTCCTCTACTTACCCTTCCTTCGAGGGATTATTCGTCCTTTCTCCATTGATTCCGCATTCCATAGCCACACTGTTCGCCGACTTCGTTTTTTTTTCTTCTCTTGGTTTCATGAATCTTTGCTGCTCTCCCCTATCTCCATGATTCTCCAACATTCAACTCCTTCCTCTTCCTCTTCCCTTCTATTTCATCTTTCCCCTTCTAACGATGTCCGAACATCCTACTTGATTCTCACACTATTCTTCCTTACCACTCTCTGTGTTCCTTTCTCTACCGTCTCCACTAGTGCAACTTCAACCTCTAACCCATTACTGTCTCCCACTCTTCACTTTCTGCCCTCCTCACAACCCCCATATGTCGCTTCCCTCTTCGTTTCTCCTCTTTCTAGGCTCTTCTGCCAAACAGCGATCCGATTAAGGACTACATACACATGGTGTCACCGCAAATCTTTCTTCCTCATTTACTTCACCATGCAAACCTTCAAACAACACAAGATTTAGTGTTTTCTAATCACCTAGAAAAATGAAAATATATGGAATTCTGTCGATAATTTCCATAAATTGTTAAATTCTCATATGTAATATGACATAAGAAGCAATGCATCCATCTCTCTCTCTTTCTTTCTCTCTCTCTTTTTATAGATATGTAGGACTATATTTAAAGATATCAATAAAAATATGTAAGAAAGACTGTCTCTTGAGCCATTATCATTGCTATCTTGTATTATTACCATTAATGAAATCATTATTAGTGTTGTCTTCTTCATCTTTAAAACATCATTGAACTCTTGTGCATATGGACACTTCTCAGACCTAAATTCGTATAATCGTTTCTAACGCTCTCACAGGTTTATATTGAAGACAATTTATTGATGAAATATTACTGCTATACTTTAATCATATTTTCCTATCTAATGCTGATTTTCAGTTTCCAAGGCTCCACTCCAGAGGTAGCTCTCACGGAGGAAGCCGAATCACATGTTTTGCAAACCAGGACAGTCACTATCAGAGACTGCTTGAAGAAGCGTATCCACTGTGGGAAGCTCTAGAGAAGGACACCGACACCGAAATCTACAGGTGGGATTGCAAAAGTTGACCTCTATGTTTATCCTTTGTTTATAACTGAAAAGAAAGGGAACCAGACAGAAGAAGAAAAAGAAGAAGCACGATATATCATTCTTTGTCCCATGGACGTTTTATTCGCTTCCTTAGTAAACTTATTATTTTTTGATTACAATTTATTTTTGCGGGTTTTTTGTTGTTGTTGTTCTGTTTGCGTTTGTGTGATTGTTGGTAATAAAAGAATTAGGGTACAGTCATCCCTCGCCCATGTCGCCTCCTATACATATCGATAAACTGTCTCTTAGTCGAAGAAAATTCCGTTCCCTGATATAAATACAATGTAGCAACATAGCATGAAATTCACTCCGTATGTATTTAGTCCATTTTCGAAATAATTATTCACCTTTTCCAAGAATTTTCGGCAACTTCTCCTCCTTGCCTCGCCAGACAAACTGGAATGCTGTTTGTCTCCATGGAAATGGATGAGGGATACGGAGCGAGAACCTTACAAGCCATGCGGGCATCCCCCTATCGCTGTGAGAAAATCGACCAAGAGGAGCGGGCGAAGAGATTTCCATTTTATACACATAGTCCAGAATCAGAGTGGTTCTTCTACGAGCGAGCTGGTTTACTGAGGGCTGACAATGCATTGGGGGCCTACCAAGTAAGTGCTAAGCCAGGTTGTGTGTGTTAGTGTGTATCCACGCCTGTGAACTGCGAGAGCTGATTCTGCTGCCAGCGATCTATTAGTATAGCTATGATCTTTTGTTCAACAAAATATCTGATACATATATCCGGGAATTTGTCATTGAAATAATATTTCGGTGTGTCTACTGGAGCGATTCGATGTATTACGACCTTCTTTTCGACTAGTTTTATTTCCAATGGTGGCAATGGTTGACGAAGAAGATGTAGCTGATTGAAGATGATGGAATCAGATGTCTTAATACGAAGGTCACAATTATTATGATTTTAATGTTTTTATGCATGATGGTGTCAAATCTTGAAAACTAGATGAATAGAAACTTTGTAACAGATTTTTCTTGAACACGTTAGACCTTTCCGCTCATTTCCTAGAGTGAATACGAAAGATTGGGTGGCGTCCTGCAAGATGAGGAAAAAGTGGAGGAAATCATTCCCGGTGCCATGGTAACCGTAAAGACTCATCGTGGATCTTACCAGACCTCTAATCTTATCATCACACCGGGACCGTGGGCCAAGAATCTGCTGGCATCACTGGGTCTACAACTACCTCTTCAGGTAGGCCTACATCCATTATTATACTCGTGTAACTTGTAACACGTTGGGAGAGCTTGACATTTTAAGCTTCTTTTTTTTATTTGTCAAGACATAAACTTGAATATGGAAGGCATATTCTTCAAATGATATATCTTGCTGCAGATTAAGACATCCATACTCTGTAGCACTCGACACAATGTAAAGAGCAATTCACGCCACGTGACGCAGTCATCACTTTGAGCTTCTGATAAAATGCCGTCAAGATCATTAAATGCTTTAAAATGACCATCATCCAGATGGAACCTTCTCTCGGGGGTCATGGGTTTTGCTGTGATTTTTCTGGGTTTTAATATGATTTTCTCATTTTTTTCTTGGAAGAAAAAAAAAGCCAATAAATTGCAGGGGTTGCAGCCCCCCCCCCCCCCATTTTAAAAGTTATAAAGACCGAAAACTTGCCAATATTACATTTGAGTTTGACTTTAGACTGAAGAACTACGCGTTTCTTTACTCTTTTCAGTAGGCCTATACTTCGATACTTCAGTGACCTTTTTTCATTGTCCATCTTGATAATCGATTTGGTCGACCTTGTTCTATCATGTCGTATTCATGATTTCATGCGAAGCCGACGGCAGCATGTCACATCTACTGGAAGGAGAAATCCCCGGGAGCCTATCAAGAATTCCCGGTCTTTAACGACGTCGGTCCCGCGGGAATCCTATTTTCTGGTCTTCTGTCTCCGAATCACGCAGGGACTGTGAAGGTATTGCCAAATGTTATTAGTACAATGTGTAATAACGGATATCAAATATGTAGTTTTTCTCATCGTTCAGATTTTTGAATCCACGCTGACACGTTTGCCCATCAAAATACATATCTTCTCATCAAGGCTTTAATTTTCGACGTCAGTACGCTTAAGCGCTAGGCTCCCTCGCTTGTCCGTTTCGTAAATACTCTACCGCCCCACCCACCCACCCCCCCCCCCAAAAAAAAAAAAAAAAATGCCCCCTCAGAGATCCTACCACCTTCACTCCCTAAGAAAGGTTCACAATTTTCCATTTTGAACCCCCATAAAAATCCTAGTTACGGTTATGTTCAATGTGTCTTTCATTGCACGAAATTTCACTTTCTGCAAACATCTTGTCTTCTAATCATTTCTTTTGATTATTTCTCCCCTTGGGGAGGTTACACCAATTGAGGGCGCACAACCACTTGACCCGAATGGGGAGGATCGTCTGCCCGATGAGTGGCACATGAAGAAAGCCAAAGATTACGTGAGGGAACATTTCCCGCGATTGGTGAGCGAGGAACCTGCGATTCTCGAGCCTTGTGTTTACACGGTGAGGATTGATAGACGGGTGATGTTCGTTATTTCATAGATTCGTCAATACGAAAATGAAATGGTTCGTTATTCCCGAAACACACACCTTATATATAAGTCTGTTAGTCCGAAAATGAAAAAGGGTTCACTGGTCCGATCATTAATGTGGCGTCATTCCAAAGATTCGTTATTCGGAAGGTTCGTTAATACGAAAATGAAAAAGGATTCGCAGTATCATGTGGCTCATCGAGGGGGCGAACCGGCGCGCGCCTCTTTTTCATTCTTTGTTAAAACAAACCAAATGAAAACAAAAAAAAAAAAAATGGGGGGGGGGGACGTGGGCCTCCTTTGATTTTGTAAAAGCGCCTAGCTCCCCTTTACGGAGTTCCTGGATCCGTCCCTGGATTCGCTAGTACGAAGATTTTGTGGGGTCATTTCGAAGGTCCATTAAAATGAAATATGTTTTCTTACTTCGAAGGTTCGTTAATCCAAATGATGAACAAAGTTCGTCATTCCGAAAGTTCGTTAATCCGAGAAATGAGATTTATCTTAAGGTTCGTTATTCCAAAGGTTCATTTATTCGAAAATAAAACAAGATCGATATTCCGAAGGTTAGTTATTTCCAAGATTTATCAATCCGAAAACGAAATAAGGCTCGTTATTCCCAAGGTTCGTTTTTCATAAATTTCATCATTCTGAAAGTTTGTTATCACAAAGGTTCGTTAATCCAAAAATGTGATAATGTTCACTTTCTCATTTCTAAATTCTCGGAAACAGTATTCTGTTCTCATGTATATCTAATGCATTAGGATTCGTTTTTATCTCAAAATTAAGAAGTCCGTATAGTAATTGGAAAGTAATTAGAATACAATACGGTTGCCTACGTGACATTACCTTTTACAGAACACACCAGATTACGAGTTCATCATTGACGCTCTTCCTTCTCATCCTAACATAGTCTTTGGATGTGGTTTTTCAGGTGAGCAGTAACCAAAAGCGCACGTTGTTGGTTTTTTTTTCACTCATTTTATCCTCATTTTATACACATATATTGCATTTCATTGCGTCACTTCTGGTTGATTTGACGTATCTGACTATTATAATGGAAGCCGAAGTCTATAACCGCACATCTGTGGTGACCATTTAGCAGATTTCATCATGGATTACGAAGGGAAGTATTGATATTAATAGCCCAACCAGACGTCGTACAGCGACAGGGCTGTGTATAGTTATATAGATATAATACAATGCAGTCATTGTTCCTTATCAACATCACACGTGGTAACATGATGGGATAAATGATAAACTTCAAGAAATTACAAATCATTTGATAATAATAATTAACATTTTTACCGCTCTTAATACAAAGTTTCTATGTGTAAGCGCCTTACATAACATATTGTTTCATAATTTATATGCCAAAACATATATTATTAAAATAAATGGAAACATGAATCAGCGCATTTATGAATGTTCCTCAACGTCGGGGAAGATTAAATTCAATTGTCAAACAATCAATTCAATGATGTGGATATTAGAATAATCTATTTGAAATAGATAATGCTTCTTTTTCGTTGTTTGTTCGTTTGTTTGTTTCATTTTCCAACTGAGAAGATCGCTCCAAATAGCCGATATTCAGCTGTACTAGCTGGTTTTCCATGGGGTCCAGTTGGATGTGAGACGGGACCACTTTTCTTCTTCTTCGTCTCCTTCTCCTTCAATGATGCTGCACTGAAAATCACCCGACACCCTACAATAATCTTCTTCCACTCTTTCATGATGTTTGACTGTCTGTTCATCTCTCGTTCACTCAGTCTGTCTATCCATTTCTCTCTCCCTCCCTCTGTTTGTCTGTCTATCTATCCATCTCTTTCCATTAGTCTGCTTATCAATTTCTCCTTCAATCCCATTCTGTCTGTCTATCAAATTTTATTTCCGTCTGTCTGTCTAACCATCTGTCTTTTTCGTTCACTCTTTCTGTCTATCTATCTCTCTTTCACACCGTCTGTCTATCCATCTCAAAGCGTCTGTGTCTGTATGTCTGTATGTCTGTCTATTTATCCTTCTTTCCTGTTTGTACTCCATATCATTTCCCTGCAGGTCATGGCTTTGAGTTTGCCCCAGTCATAGGAAGACTCCTTTACCAGCTCGCCACGAATACCGTCCCCGACATGGACATACTCACTCCTTTCAGAATGAAGCGATTTACTGACCTCAAATCATAAGAGATATGATTATAAAGGCCCTACATTGTATCTCTATATAACATTATGCTCCAAAGTAGAAAGTGCAGTGTTGCACCATGTTCAAGTTTATATTAATAGGTAATTTAAAGGGATCGTATAATTTTGGTTGAGACTTAACTTCAGGTTTCTAACATTTTTTTGGTGAGATGATGAGAAACCTCTTATGAAATATGAAAGAGCTTGTAATTCCAAGAGGGATTCAACATTTATTTGATGAAAATTGGTTTTGAAATGGCAGAGATATCCAAAACAGAGCAAAGGTGGGTCCCACCTTTTATTAGGATTGCTTTGTATCACTTTGTTTTTTGATGTCTCAGCCATTCTAAAACCGATTTTCATTACAAACTTTGATTTCCTCATAGAATGGTATATGTTCTATACTATTTCATGAGTGATTTCTGTGTATCTCGCAAAAAGTTATAAGCCCAATCCCTGTCTCCACCAAAACTATACCATCCATTTAAAATGGAACAAACATCTTGATTGTATAAAGATCCAACAAATCGGATCTGATAGAAGACAAGTATGTTATTGAATAATGTCGAGTTTACATATTCACATTCGTACTATTATGGTACTACTGACTGCAGGCACATTTGAAAATTAGACCAGATGATTTTAATCTATTCTGTTTAAAAATTGTTAAGAAAAAGTCACAGAAATTGTTCTATATACAAGAGTACCAAAGCCCCCCCCCCCTCAAAACGATATTAATTAGGCCTACTGGTTTACAAGAAATACATCTGTGTTTATAATATCGTTGACATAATACACATGAATGAATGTTTGCTTGCGTGCATATTTTGCGTTTAAGGTAGGCCTAATGGGTGCGTGTGTGCATGTGCGTTTAGCCAAAGAGTTACCAATTTAAATACAGTAACAGTTCAAATGAAAACAGGACATGAATGAAAGTCAAATTGACAATTTGTACCGCTTTGAATCATGTTTTCTTTTTCTTTCTTTTTTGATGGAAATAGATAAACTATTGAATTGAATTGAATTGAATTAACAGAATGGAACATTATTTTCAGGAATACATTTTTCGCTAGAAAAACTAGGGAGGAGTCAAATTACAAAGAGATATTGAGTAAAACCAAACAGATGTTAAAAGGCTTTTGGGTTGATAGAAGCAGAGATCTGTATTGCAGAGATGAACAACAACAATAACAACAGCAACAACAACAACAAACTTTTATGGTTTCATTATGGAATGATACAAAGGACGGAATCCAAAGAGCGAACTGCTTCAAACTAGGACCGTAACGGTGTAGTAAGGATGATAGATTTGGATTTATTTGTAATAAATAAATAAATAAATAAATGAATGAATAAATAAATAAAATAGATAAATAAATAGATAAATAAATAAATAAATAAATAAATGAATAAATAAAATAAATGAATGAATAAATGAATAGATAATAAATAGATAAATAAATATGTGATAAATAAATAAATAAATAAATACATAGACAAACAAATACATAAATAAATAGATACATGAATAAATAGATATATAAATAAATAAATAAGTAAGTAAGTAAATAAATAAATAAAAATAAATAAAAATAAAAAAATCAAAGGGTTATGTAGGTTAAAACGCTGTTTTATGGTGAAAGGAAGATGGGTTAGTCACACTTCGACTATGTTTTAAAAAAATAGGTGGGAGGTTTCTCTTTTTCTGTGTACTTTTGTATGTGTTCGGCGTATGGGGTGTATATTATTGTTATTATTATCATTATTATGATTGTTATCATTATCATTATTGTTATTATTATTATTACTACTATCATCATCATCATCATCATCATCATTATCATGAACGATTTCGTTCACATTATATTGTTTAGTGTACTTCTAAATTGTAGGTGTATCGAATTTTGTATATTTGAATATTTGTACATTATTTTGTTCACTACATCCAAGTGGATTTTTAATGTGTATCCTACTGGCAGGAGAATCTGATATCATGTTTCGTATATTATTTTGTTTACGTTTGAACATTCAAGTATAGAATGTATACATTGTATATGGATAAAGATATTAAAAAGAAATTAAAACTCTTTGTGTGGCACGCACGAGCATGCTAAACTTGTTTGTGCTATAACTTTGCTAAGGAGTTATCATGTGCTGTATAAATCCTTGGAAATGTATAAGACTGAATATTGTCAACATCTTAACATGTTTTCTCAGGCCTATACTTTTTTTTCTCTTGTGTAAACATGTGTTTGAGTGAAAAGTTAAAGGAATGGTTCAGTTTTAGTTTAGATGGGGCTCCGGGTTTCCAACTTGTGTGTGTGTGTGTGTGTGTGTGTGTGTGTGTGTGTGATAATGAAAAACCTCTTATGAAATAATATCCTGAAAGAACATGTAATTCTTAGAGGAATTCATAGTTTATTTTATGAAAATTGGTCTTGAAATGGCTGAGATATAAAAAAGCGACCCTAATAAAATGCGACAGGCCATGAATTTTTCAAAGGATATCTTTGTTTTACATTATTTTTTGATATCTCAGTAATATCAAAACCGATTTTCATCAAATAATCTTTCAATTCCTCACAGAATTATATGCTCTATAACATATCGTGGAGTGGTTTCTAAATATCTCGCCAAACGTTAAAAGATGAATCCTCACCTCAATCAATACTATACTCATCCCTTTAAGGGAAACATGCTATCATTAAAGGACAAATCCACCTTCATAAACATGACAGTTGAGAGAATGCAGCAATATCAGTAGAACACATAGGTGAAACTTTGAGGAAAATTGGACAATCCGTTCAAAAGTTATGAATTTTGGAAGTTTCAGTTCCGCGATCGCTGGATATGAAAACTACTACACCTTGTGATGTCATATACAACCATAAAGAAACTATAAAGAAAATTCAACGTATTTTCACTTCTCTCGCATAATAGAAAAGCACATGACTTGCCTCTTTCAGAAGGCAGGTGGAGTAATATTACCCTTAACATATATCAGTTGCAAGTTGAGGGAATGTGTACTTTTTTCAAAAAATGAAATTTTATCGAATTCTCTTTATATTTTCCTTATATCGTTGTACGCATGTGACATCATCAATTGCAGTAGTCTTCTCATCCAGCAGTGACTGCACAGAAACTTTGAAAATTCATAACTTTGATCGGATTGTCCAATTTTCCTCAAACTTTCACTGATGTTTTCCACTTACATTGCTGCATTATCTCAATCCACATGTAATATACTATATGAAGGTGAACTTGTCCTTCAAACCCGTCTGTGCTAGCAATGATTAGAATGTGCACAAATATCACACACATACCCATGGGCAGAGGGTTAATGTGTCATGCACGCTGTGAGGGTGAAAGCGAATAAAATCAATGTGTGAACATGTTTTATATGCGAAACGGAATGTTAAGGTGTCTTTTTCGTCATTGTTTATATATATTTTTTTCATTTGTGGCTCTGTCTCTTTTCTCCACATGATTATGAGCACACACACACACACACACACACACACGTACAGTAATATCTGTATAGATAGGCCTATTCTTTAGAATATGTAGACATATACATTTGACACAGCCAGATGTACATTACGTGTAAGACGAGTCATGCAATGACGTCATAAAACTTCCACAATAATATCTCATTATTAAAGCGTATGTGTGCAATATCATAGGTATAACACATGCATATTTAGTCAGGATAAATTGTCCTTTATATGTATACATGTATGTGGGTGATGCTAAATAGGTCTCTCATGAGCTCCGGGGTGGATACTTATTTTTGTGAGTTCCGCTATGGAGACATTAATTCATTTTATAAGCTCTCACATGACTAAATCATTGTGCTAGATGAACTTCCACGCGGAGACATAATGATGGATAGTGAGGCCTAGTAGCATATAGGCTTGAATAATCATATAATTTCATTTTTTGATAACATTATTTTATTTAATATCAGTAAGACGTGGGAAAATTATTTCCAATATGACCCCATTTCTTTTCTTCTTTTGATAAAACAACATCAAAATAATTCTTCATAAACACATGTTAAATAAAAAAGTATAGAATACATTATGAAATATTCAAAAAGTTTCCTGTTTCATAATATTATCAAAGTAAGCAAATTTGTTTCAGTTAGTAGTCCAGAAACTAAAATTTGCGAGATTTTTTTAAAGTCATTATATTCTGCTCAGATGACCCTGAAGAAAGACCAGTTTCACCACTCAATGATTACTTTTTTCACGTGTTTTCTGAATCTCAAAACAAATTTAGTGCCCTTAAATAATAATAATGATAATAATAATAATAATAATAATAATGATAATAGTAATAATTATAATGATAATAAAAAGTGTCCATGCCAGCCTCTTATTGGGTTGTATTTTGTGAAAGAATTCACCCTCGTCAACCACACGAAATTTTTTTTGTTTTGTTTTGTCTCTAACGACAGGCTGATATAGAGCTTAGCTACACTGTTTGATTTTTTTTTTTTTAGACTTAAAGGGACATTCCGGACGATTTTCATAATTTCACATCATGTAGTACATAAATCAACAGCTCCATGTATAGATTCGTGGAATTTGTTGTGGTCCTTGAGCAGAGAAACCAATAAATTGAAAATCTTAAACAAATTACACTGAACAGTGTTGATGACATCAGAGCCTCATATATTTCAGAAATGTAGCAGTGCAATTCCTTTACAATACCACTTGCTCAACAAGTTCACCTGTGAAGAATCTATATGCATGCCTTCTTCTTTTGTTCTGCTTCCGTGAGCCCCAACTCATGCATTCTTATGGTGAGGCTGCATGTCATCATCCTTGCTCATTGCAATTTGTTATAAATTTTGAAAACATTCTCATTCCTCATCCCAATCACTACAAATTCTGAAACTCTGTACTCAGTTTAGCTGATTTATAGTTGTTCAAATTTAAAAGTCTGAAATCATCCGGAGGTCCCCTTTATTAAGCAAGGAGCTTTGAACCTCCCCGGGGAATACACGACTGTAATCAATAATTCATCATTTCGGTTCAATCCTGCGAAAGTTTGTGCTTTTTGGGTTTGAAAGACACCATAGAATTTGCCTCAACGGATAGTGGCGTGTACGTGTGATTTACTGTATGTATCAGGAACGCAAGTGCACACTCTTGGGTGCACACACTCGTACTCCTACGTCTACGTACAGTACGTAAACGTGAAGAGGTCAGTCGTCAGCTAGCAAGCGTGTCAGTTCAGAAGGTATTTCTCTTCGAAATGGACGAATAGCATCCACAGCGTCAGTTATTTCGTGATGGACGATTACTCTAAATTAAAAGTTCCCCAGTTAAAGGAGGAACTGAAGCGACGAGGTTTAAGGGCACACGGCATCAAAGATCAATTGGTGAGTATACAGCACAGCCAACAGTCAACGACTGTAGCTAGATAATGCTATAAATAAGTAAAATACAACGTGGATGTTTATGCTGGCACAAACACCGTGCCCACCCACATGAACCACACCAAAAAGCTAGCTACGGTTAGCTGGCAGTGCTGCTACTACTACTACTACTAGTGCTAGATGTGAGTAAGGTTTTAATGTATCTGGAATTCTATGGCATGGGATAAACGGTGTAGCCGCTGAGCTGTGGTGGGTAGTGAGGTAGTCCTATAGAGGTCTAGTTCTAACATGTTAGAAATAGAAACCTAAACTTTAAATGTTTATAGAGGTCTAGACTAGACATCTACTAATGGTCAGGATGGGGGGTTGTGTTTCCGGACTCTTAAGTTCGCGCGTGAAAACTTAGCTATTTTAGTTAAATTTACATAGAATATGCACCCTTCTTTACTTCAAAGACTTGATATAGACTCCTCATATACTACTAGATTACTAGACAACATACTCTGAAAACGGCGTGAGAATTAACCCGCTAAATCGTTGGATTTTCCCCTTCAAAGTGACTCCATATGACAATGTACGAATGTATCAAAGAGAGTTGTGCATGTGTTGATTTTGTACGGGAAATATATGGGGAGCGAGCGTGCACGGTGTTTACATTCTCGCCGTACAATCGACGCTATCGAACATTCGATCAAACTGGCCTAATCCAGTCATAACACTTTCCTTGTGAGACTTTCACTTCTGATATAATTAATACCAGCTGCGAGAACGACATGCATCGCAGCCAGCGGGAGGTGTACTAGTAAATTACATATATAGGTCTTTAGCAAGAAAATATGTTTTTTATGTGAGAAAATGAAAGAATTATCATATTTTATGAAATTATGAGACAGTTACTTTCATTTTTGCATCGCATCTTGTAGATCTATCCATGAGAATTCCATTACCAGGCAGGGTTGGTTTTATTCCTGGGTGCATCATTTTCATTACAGATGCAGCTGTACACGCACTTACAATTCGCGTCCGGTCCCACAATGCTTGGTGATACTACTCTGTACTAGAGACAGTAGATCTAGATATTAAAGAACCCTACTCCGAGTCTACGTACTCTCTGACTCTGTGCTAGCTGCCAGGCCAGGGCAAGTGAAAACGGCAAAAAAAAAAAAAAAAAAAAAAGTAGACAGGTCTACAGGCCACCATCAGATGTATTTTGTAGTAGAGTCTAGACTGTTACAGGTACTGTTACGATCTTAATTAAATAAATTACCTACGAAGGTGCCCAGTAAGTTGAAAACGTTTATTTTTTATTGGGTTTTTTTTTTCAGTCAAAATGTCTGATCAGGACTGATGATTAGACTCGTAGAGTTATCCTAATTGCACCAGCAACCCCAACATGTACCGGGCTGTTAGTGTTACTGGTTGACAGCGCCCCGCCGCTCCGGGGTTAGAGTTATCCAAGACCAGTGAGAGCAAAGACGTTTTATTTATTTATTTTGATATATTATAGGCCTAGGCCTTTCAGAGATTTCATTTTATTTATTTATTTAGTTTTTTATTTTTACTAAGTACAAGTAGCTGGAGTCGATACCTGTTCTAAAGCAGGGTTATTCAAAAGGTGTGGCTAGATCAGGCAGACGTGTTTAAGCATATTATGAACATGCTTTAGGGATTGCCATGGTGAACGAAAGATATGCTGTACTTTGAGGACCCCTTTAAAACCTATTGAGGACGAGTCCCGAGCTAATACTTGGGCAGGTGTCTATGGGAAATGCGTGTTGTAGCAAAATCAGTCTGTCCGCAACGTGTTTAAAAAAGCAGAAAGGCTATTCTTCAAAATTATTATATTTATTGCCCATGATTGGCTGATGTTCTTTAAGGTACTGCGTCTGAAGGATGCTGACGCCATGTTCCAGCAGAACAACTTGAATCCTGGGATTGGTCAGCTGATCAGGGGCTCGGGGACGCCCACCAATGAGGATGCACCGTCCACGCCAGAGGAACATGAGGCTCTGAGGGAGACAAGGCGAAGAGATCGAGATGAGCGAGCCAAAGTGACCCTATTCCGCAAACCTCTCACAACTCTACAGTACTTCCTTCTCGAGCTGTACATTATGGTTGTAGGATGGACACACAGGTACAGTATGCAAGCCCAAAATTTCATCAAATTTGGGTCAAGGACACTTTTTTGAGGAGGCGCAAGTGAGTAATAAAATGTTATTCTGGCCAGTGGGAAGGACATGGCAGCAGATTGCTGATGGTCTGTGGGTATTTCGAGCACAGAGTATGTTTGACCAAGCAGGTCCTACAGAAATTATCATCTTATTCTCATCAATTTGGAAAGTCTTAATTTTACTGCTAATGTCTTATATTAGAGAATGATTAGATTGAAGTTGTCAGGTCATTAATGGTATTATTTACCATATGATTTGGAGAAGATTTTTCAGATATGTTTGAGTTTATCATATTTGATACATATGTGTACAGTGTAGATCAGTTATATCACAGAACATCCTACCATATAAAAACTTCGCAATTTTAAGACCTAAGATATATGGAGATATCACTGTTTTTTCCAATAAACCACAACTGTAGAAGTTTTATTCTCTGAGAAAATTTCTTATAACTATTCACATTTTGTATATTTATTGATACTTACCATTGATTATACCGATTTTTAAACATTTTTAAACATTGGTTGTTTTACATTGGTTTTTACATTTTACATTGGTTGTTTCTATCCCTAACTCACACATTAGAACTCTACAGATCTATACAGTGAAAATGAAAATAAATTACTATGTATCTCATTTTATTTTTTTGTAGGTTATGGTCCAACAAGAGGAAGGTGGGAATGTTCTTTGTCTTTGTCTTTGCTATGGCAGTGATGTATCACCTTGAAGGCGCACATCAAGTGGTAAGCTCGGCATCTACTGCAGCTCCTTTCCACACAATTCGCATCACTAGATATTCTGTTTCAGCATGTCATCCACAGAATTGATGAACTTCAAGAACAATTTATGCTGCTGGGATTTTCTCACAGTGATATTTTTGCAAATGAGGAGGTCATAGACACTGACTGGAAATGTTGTGTTTGTGATTTGACACCGAGGCTATCTTAAATTTGCAGATGCCTGTGTGTAAATTCAATGCGATCAAGATCATGTGACATTATTTTGTGTTGTTCAATTCGCGATCCAACAGTGATTTGTGAAATTGGCAACATTAAACCCTCACAAAAATAACAGCTCTAACAATATTAGATTCATAATCATCAGTTAGTAACTCTGTCTCTTTGCGAGTGTAAAAGACATGTTCTGAGTACTTTTGGTTCAGTGAATTTGGTATTTTGTGTATTTGTCACTTGGTCTGCTGTTGTTTTGTTTGTGAGTCTTGCGTAGCACTAGGGTAAATGAATACTTGTAAGTTAGTGCCTCATCAACCAAGCACACTCACAAGCTGTGCATGACTGGTATTATTAAATCTTACTCCATTTGTTGTGTTTGTTTGGTCTCCTCCACCAGTATGTGCAGCTGTTCAGAAAGCAGCTCCTATGGTCCCTCTACTGGGTGGGCCTTGGTATTCTCTCCTCTGTTGGTCTTGGGACTGGATTGCACACTTTTATCCTATATCTGGTAAGTACTGGATCCTCCTTTCCTAAATTTTAACCTTTGCATAACAAGATCCCTTTATAAGCTTTTTCTGACGAAGGAAGAACAGTTTGCTTCTTTATACAGTCTTGTCGTGCGATTGACAGTGATTGATAGTTTGCTTGCTGTGCAAGGTTTTAGGTAAGTCTGGGTGTGTTTATGTTTCACTTTTTTAGGCATAATCAGGCTTTTGAAATGTGTTAAGTTCAAAACGCGGTTTCATCCAGGCTCACGTTGATATGAATACGTATGATGAACTGCGTACTACAATAGAGGTTTATAGTATTTTACCAGTGCACAATGCATGTTTGCGAAATCGGCTCTTTCTCAAGATAAAAAAATTTAGCCTAAACAGTATCCTTGTGAACAGCATTTTGAATCAACATTTTGGATCACTTCACTCAGTGTTTCCAACTGCTGATTTTGCCCTTGCAAATTGAGCATAAACACACCCTTAGTAGTGACATTAAAGTGTTTGTTGAAGCTTGTATGCATACAGTAATGGTCAACGCCTAGTCGATAGAGATGCACAAGAGATAACGGAATAGTTTTGTTTCAAGAGCAAACGGATATATTATGTTGCTCTGTTTGAAAGAATTACTGCAGATTTTGATTAAAACTATAGATAATGTGCTCATGTAGCAATTTATGATTTTGCTTTTGATAAAACGGCTATTTGATTTTCCCACTGTTAAACTTCTTTTCCTTTGCAGTGTTAAAGGACAAGTTCACCTTCATAAACATAAGGATCGAGGACATGCTACAATATTAGTAGAACACATCAGTGAAAGTTTGAGGAAAATTGGACAATCGATGCAAAAGTTATGAATTTTTTAAATTTTTGTGTTGGAACCGCTGGATGAGGAGACTACTACAGCTTGTGAGTCATATGCGTACAACAGTATAAAGAAAATGTAAAAGAAAATTCAACATATTTTCACTTTTTTTCGCATAATAAAAGAGCACTTGACTTGCCTCTTTCTAAAGGCAGGGGGAGTAATATTACCGTACCCATAACATTTGTCGGTAATGATTCAGGGGAATGTGTACTTTTTTCAAAAGATGGAATTTTGTGAAATTCTCTTTATATTTTCCTTATATTGTTGTACGCATGTGACATCTAAGTTGTTCATACACTGCAGTAGTCTTCTCATCCAGCGGGTACTGCACAAAAACTTCAAAAATGCATAACTTTTGAACGGATTGTCTGATTTTCCTCAAACTTTCAATGATGCGTTCTACTAATATTGCTACATTCTCTCAATCCTTATGTTTATGAAGGTGAACTTGTCCTTTAAGTATGTTCAAAGACTCTTCATTCTGTGTGTATTTTAATATTACAGGGTCCTCACATTGCCATGGTAACACTAGCAGCATTTGAGTGTCAGTCGGTAAACTTTCCAGAACCGCCTTATCCCGACAAGTAAGTTCATTTTCGACGAAATTAGAACTCATTAGCCACCACATAAACTGAGAAATTAAATCACTTTAATCATCATGTTTAGTTTGTCATGAAGGAATATTATCATGTCTTCTTTAGATTTTTATCCATGGTACTCTGTAGTGCTGTTTCTTTTGTATTACAAACTTCAGGTTGTTGCCAATATACATGGTAATGTAATACAAAGTAGTGCCAATGAAATTCTTATCTTTAAACTGTTTATAATCTATTCTGTTTTTTCCTGCATCCTTTCAGGATAATCTGTCCAGACTCAGCACAAGAGGGCAGTTCTGCAGTTTCCATGACGATATGGGCGGTACTACAAAAAGTTCGCCTTGAAGCTGTTATGTGGGTTAGTGTAGTGGAACTTCTTATCCTTTTATGGTTGCGATAGTAAATAAAGAAAGCAGCATTACAACTTCTTTTCCAGATTGCCATATTCAGTAACCAGTGACTGTATTTGTGTAGGAACGTCAGAATATTCATACTTTTTGTTTAAAGTTTTGATGGAAAACCCATTCATTTGAATGATGTGGGAGACTTTCTTATTAAATATATCATAGCTTATTAACAAACTCACAAACTTCTCATTACTTCTCATTATTCCCTGGATTTTTTTCTTTCCTCAGATTATGCCAAAGTGATGAGTCACTCATTTGATTTTGAATTTGAAATGTAAAAATATGGGCGGACGTCAAACAGTTTTGACTTGGGAGTAAACGTAGGTCACATTTCTAATGATATTTTAGATGGTTTGTATCATAATGTTTGCCAACATGCATGCTTATATATAAATGTTAAGACTATGTTGTACGTTGGATGTTATTATTCTTTGGTGTGCAAAGTTGTATATAAGCAGTTTACATTCTCCTCCTTGGGTTTCTCTCCCCACCTTCTCTTTGATTAGGGTGCAGGAACTGCCTTAGGAGAACTGCCTCCTTACTTTATGGCCAAAGCAGGTAAAGAAGACACCTCGTCAGATGTGTTTGTCATTGTTTGTACAGTTGAATGGTGTATACAGGTGACTCTTGTTGCTACAGAGTCCTTGGGACTGGTAGTTTTCTTTTGTTATATCAAAATTTTGTTATAGCCCAATAAATAAAGTAGATGAAGATAAATAGATGATAATTTTGGGACCTGAAGTTTTGCTTTTAACAAAAATTTGATACAGCCATGTTCGTTTAAACAGGAGTGCACTGTACAATGTATGTGAGTGTGTTTGTATGCTTTATGCAAAAGACAGAGTAATATCTTGCGATGTTTCTTAAGCTACCGCTACGCCTAAAATTATTCCTCCAGGCAAGAATTTACCAGGTGTGTGCATGAGGCATCCAGCCACACAACTCTCTGTTCGATACATGCAGTATGTCCATGCCACAAAGGGTGACTCTGATGCTTTTTTGACTGCAACATAACAATGATGATTTTCATCCATTTGAGCATTAAATTGGAATAAGATTATGTGGCTGGTGGAAGTCAGTGTATGATGCAGGAATAGGTTCTTACCAATCAGATTGCAGAGATTCTGATATTTCACAGCCTATCATACAGTCAAGTATTCACAAACCATCTCTCTGCTGGAATCACAGCTCGTCTCTCAGGAGTGGAACCAGACAATGAAGACTATGAGGAGTTTGAGGAGATGATGGAGCAGAGTCAGAGGGGTGAACAAGTGAGTCATGTGGGAGGATTGGTGGGAGGGTGTAGTCACTGAGACCTGGTGGTAACATCATCACCATCATCATCACCACTGTCATTGCCATCATCATCATCATCATCACCTCTGTTATTCTCAGCATCACCATCATCACTGATACCATTACCATCATCATCATCACCCCCATCGTACTGTATAAGCTGTTATTTTTGTGTACAGATGTTTTTGTGAATGAGGAGCTCGCAGGCATTTTCATGAGATGTTGTTTTTAGCGAATGACACCAGTGCTATCATATATACACTATTACCCTAGCACATATTATTATTATTATTATTATTATTATTATTATTACTATTATTTATAGTGCGCTTTTCCCACAAGGCCCAAAGCACTTACAATCAATTCAAAACATGTACGACAGTATGTATAATTGGATAAATGTTATATATACAGCTACGAACTAGTTGCTACTGAAAAGATGTGTTTTCAAGGCTTTTTTAAACACACTGACTGATGGAGACTGTCTAACGGTAATTGGTAAATTGTTCCAGTGCTTTGAAGCAGACACAGTAAATGTCCTATCACCGGCTAAGGTGCGAGTAACAGAGTATGTGAGACGAAGCGGATCACTAGATGACCTCAAATTTCTAGTAGGTGTATATAAAGTCAAACAGGCGTCTAAATATTTCGGAGCTTGATCGTTAAGGATTTTATAAACAAACAAAAGTAATTTGAAAATTATCCGTTGCTTCAAAGGAAGCCAGTGCAACGACTTCAGAAGTGGCTGAGATGGGTAGTCCCTAGAAACCTGAAACACTAATCGGGCTGCCCAATTTTGACAATTGTCACATAATGACATTTTCGCATGTTGTTAAATTCACGATCCACCTGCGGTTCACAAAATTCTCGAAGATTAAACCCTCGCAAAAATAATAGCTTATACATGTACAGTGATTATCAGTGATGGTATCACAACCCTTGCCACTACTATCATTGTTGCGATTGGCATCATCACTGTCCTGAATGTTACATTCATCCACACTAATACAATAGAAGCACTGATCAAGTTCTCAGTTTGTTTCATTCTGCACCTTCCTTGATATGACTGCTCAAAAAGCTTCCATCTAATGTTTATCAGATGTTCTAGAGGTTGAATATGAAGGAGCAATCCAGGGATCAGAAGTTGTGTAGATGTCTTAGATGATTCTGGTACACATACAGTAGTTCTTAATTCAAGTCCTTGTATTGTCAAATCTATTGTTTGTAGGGATCAACGGCTGTCGTCAAATGTTTAGATTTCATTGCAGACTTGATAACACAAGAGATACAAGCTGCAATATTACATGTTCATGTTTACTAAATGGATGTAGTGTGACTGTTCCATTAGAAGTGATCTAGCAGGGAGTCGGTGATGAAATAAAAAGTCTTAGTTTTCACTGCATCTAATTCCCTTTCTATGAGACTTGGTGTTGAGTGTGACAGACAGGTTGAAACACTGGCATAATGCATTTTGAAGTATTGTACAACACATGCAAACTTCTGTGCAACACAATTAGTTGAGTGTTCATCACTTGACATTTGCTAAAAAAATAAAATTGCAGGCTTTCACTGTTGATCGTTCAATTTTTGTAAAGCTGTGTGGATTGTGTGCAATAACAGCATCCTTGTACATTAACTCTCATGATCATACTCACAGTTTTGCACTGTTGCACTCTGACATCACAATGTGCAGTCGTTTGCAGCATGCACTGGATCAGACACTATTGCAAAAGTTACTTTTGTGATTTCAGTCAATTGCCTCATCATGCAACTATGTACCATTTGCCTTTCTAGAGAAATGGTTGCCATTACTGTACTGCATCCAGGCATGGCTAGGACCACACTCATGAATGTCTGATGTGATTTATAAAACAAATGTATGTGAATTGTTTACAAGTGATTTACAAAACAAATAGTAAATTGTTGACTAGTGATTTATAAAACAAACAGTGAATTGTGTACAAGTGATTTTGTAAAACAAATAGTGAATTGTTTGCATATGATTTATAAAACTTATAGTGAATTGTTCACACTTGTAACCATTCTCTGTTGGTATATTATGTCTTGCTCCCAATCATGTCTCCTTTTCAGGACTTCATAACAAGAATGAAAGTTGGTATTCAAAAGTTTGTCCAGAAAGTGGGTTTCTTTGGTATCCTGGCGTGTGCTTCGGTGAGTACCTGAGTCGTGTGTACCTTGATTATATAGATGTGCAGTGTGAAGGGCTATATTCTATTTTAAGTTTGGTTTGCAAAATGTCAAAAAAAGATAAAAATGATGTGTAAGGAATGTAAAGTGACTGGATAAACAGTCCATTGAAGTAAGTCAATCGAAAATCATGTTCTATGCCATTAAATGTATTGCATGCAAGGCAAATGAACAGCCCCATTCACATCTCTTTGGTCAATGATGATTTTTTTTTTTGTTCTCTCTCTCTCTCTCTCTATCTGTATACTGTAAAACAAGGAATGTTCACGTGCATTTTGATTTCACAAATTTCACGAGAGCCAAGATTCGAGAAATTAAAATGCACATAAAAGTTCTTGTCTACATTATACGCATTGAATGTAAGAGGCAACTCGCGAACATTTCATGCCACGAAAATATCATGTTTTACAGTATCTGCAAGTTTTTTTTTGTGTGTGTGTGTCTATGTGTATGTGTCCATTACAGTCTACAGAATAGTTTTCTTGGTCTCATGGTGATTGTATTGTTAGATTTTTTTTCTCTCTGATACATTCTTTGGTCTCTATTGTCTGACCTTTCCTGTGTAGATTCCCAATCCTCTCTTTGACCTAGCGGGCATCACGTGTGGTCACTTCCTGGTGCCATTCTGGACATTCTTTGGTGCTACCCTTATTGGCAAAGCTGTCATCAAAATGAGTATACAGGTAAGATCCATAGGCTATGCTTTAAAAGGAGACCTCCGGATGATTTTCAGACTTTTACATTTGAACGACAATAAATTAGGTATACTGAGTACAGAGTTTCAGAATTTATAGTGTTTGGGATGAGGAATAAGAATGTTTTCAAAATTTATAACAAATTACTATGAACAAGGATGATGACATGGCAGCCTTACCATAAAGAATGCATGAGTTGGGGGTCAAGGAAGCAGAACAAAAGAAGAAGGTATGCATAGATTCTTCACAGGTGTACATGTCAATCAAGTTGCATTGTAATGGAATTACAGTTCTACATTTGTGAAATATGTGAGGCTCTGATGTCATCAACACTGTTCAGTGTAATTTGTTTAAGATTTGTCAGACTATTGGTTTCTCTGCTAAAAGACCACAATAAATTCCACAAATCTATACATGGAGCTGTCGATTTATGTACTTCATGATGTGAAATGATGAAAATCGTCTGGAATGCCCCTTTATATATATACAGGCAAGGCCCATAGGCTATGCTCTGAGTATACGGTTAAAGCCCATGAGCTGTTCACCAAGTAGCCACATAAAGCCCATGGGCTATTCTTTGAGTATACAGGTAAGGCCCATACGTGTAGGTTGTGCTTAGACTATACAGGTAAGATCCATAGGCTAAGCACAAGCATTTTAAGGAAACTTCTACTATGAATTTTATATCATTTATTTCACAGGTGTGTGTGCAATATGGATTGAGTGAAAAAAAGAAAAAAAACTACCCAGAAAATCCAACAAAAGAACAAAAATGATGTGTGGGTGATGTGAACACATTGTCTCAGTTCTTTTGTCTTGAGTTGGCAAAACTGTGACTTTCCTTTTTGAATTTTACCCACATTTGGCACTCAATCTTCTCTTTGATAACTTTATCTCAGTGTGTCGATTGTCAATATGGATATTTTCTAGCCTTTTGTGTGATATTTCACAAATTATTGTCAATGCTTGTACGTACCTGTCATCTGACAAGTTTGTAACTGATGCCTAGATATAATTGGTTGCATTTTCAGCGACATTGTGCAATATATGCAGGTGCATTTGTGAGCAAAGTATCTTAACTATTTTGAGTAAAATTATGTGAAGTGAAGTTTAAAATAGCTACTGAGAAAAATGAATTTCGTATTAAAAAAGAAAGTAAACCTTATTTGACAATGAAATTTTATGGTCATGGTAAGATGTTTATAGGATTAAAAGTTAATTAGAATTTTTTTCAAATATGATATGCTGTGTGTTTCATTTCTCAGCATGGAAGCCACTTGGCAACAGCTGTTCAGTGAATGCTATCAAGATTAACTTAGTGTCATTTCATGTTTTTCTTTTCTTTTCATGCTTTTCTTCTCACACAGACAATGTTTGTCATCATTACGTTTAGTGAGCATCATGTAGATCTTCTTGTTGATTTAATTGGGTAAGTGATGTGTTTGTCTTATGTGTGAAATTCTATGCAAAATATCAGTTATGCTTCAAATTCATAATTATAGTTAATCACAGTAATTACAGAAACCTACCTTCTACACTGTATAATTGTCTGTCAAATTTATTCAGCTTTTGTCATGTGGTGTTTGTGTAAGTTATAGGAAAGTTCAGCTCACAGCAATTTCTAGCTCTGGAAGAAAATGCCAAGCTCCTTGAGATTGTCATAACTCCTGTTCAAAAACCGTCCATAGACAATTTGAAATCATCCAGTTTCACCTGACATATGAATGGTTTTGTATGGAAGTCTATTTACACTTTATGATGTGAACTCATTCATCATATTCATAGCATAAAATTGCTGTATTGGCCCCAAAACATTAATATACATGTACGTGACAGTTTTGGTGCCATAAATTTGGATACAATAAGAGGACTCTTTAGCAATTTCTTTCATACCACTTCGATGAAACTCTTCTATAATCATATTTAATTATTCGAGACAATACTGTGTAAAAAAAAAACCTGAGACAATGGTAACTTATTGAAGATGTCTGACCATAAAATGGTCCTGCAGCTCTGAGGACTTGTAGTTGATATCTTAACCCGTTGAGGATGGTTTGATTTTGCTACAACACGCATTTCCCATAGACACCTGCCTGAGTATACTTGGGACTCATCCTCAACGGGTTTATAATTCTGTTGTGAGTGTTGATGCTGCAGGGTGTAGAAGTCACTGTAGAATAGGATTTCTCCTGACACTTCTCACCTTCTCTTGTCAATATCCAAAGAAGGCTTTGAACCTTGAACCTGGAATGAATTAACCCTGTGCAGCAGCACCAGGAAAGCTAAATTGGGATGGTGCGTGCACTGCAGATCTGGTGTCAGTGACCGTGGTGATGCTTATCAAATTTGGAATAAAACATACTAAGGCTATATAAGACAAGGAACTGGTCCCATAAGACTGCATAGTTCGCATGAAGTAGGACTACATCATCGATTGCAAATCCATGTCTCTCTCGAATACAGTATGCTTCCACTGATTGGTCCACCCCTTCAACGACCCTTCCGTGACCTCCTGGTCAAGCAGAAGGCTAAATTACACCACCAGCCGGGCAGTGGAGGGACTGATCAGGTAAATACTATGAATCCATCCTCTTTTGTGCACTGTTGTGTTTCACTTTCTTGCTTGGCAGCTACTGTTTATGCCGAATATTTCGCGAGGTTTTTATATTCGCGAATTTCGCGAGTCAGGTGCTATTCGCGAAATTAAAAACACGTGAAAATATTGACTCTGATCCCCGATGCGAATGTGACGTACGCGTGTACCCTTCTCCGTTCCATACAGGCCTCCACGATCGCGAATTTAACCACTCGCGAAATTGTCGAGAAGTCCCGATTCGCGAAAATTTAGACTCGCGAAATATATGGCGTATACAGTATTTGAAACCTTTAGCTGCCTGCACAAGGCTACACTGCTCAAACATTAGTGAACAGCCTGCTCTCTGTATGCATAAGAATTAGGAACATAGGGGCAATGTCTTTGTAATGAGCAGTTAATAAACAGATGTATTCCTTTTTAGTTACTCAGTAATCAATATATGGGACTATTCAACACAAAATATTTGTAAGCATTGGAAATGCACATGAACAATTTCTTCAAGTGTGTTTAAAAGAGAAATGAAAATTATTGAATAAAATTGTGGTGACTCTACTCTCCTGAAATTATTTTCATACAGGGGACAGTGTGATAAAGTGCATAAAACCTGTCTTCACATGATTCATGCTGTAAGTTGCAGGTGCTTTTGACATGCATTGAGTTATACTCAACTTTATCCATGTAAATAGCAGTTGAATCCATGTTGATCTCATGTATCAGAATTGTTTATCAATGGGGCTGAGATTTATCAGATTTTCTTGTACAGACCTTTCCCGATAATTATTAGATCAGGGGAAAAAAATAACGGGGAGATCGCATCCGAATAATAGAGAGATCCAGATAAAGGGAGGCCGGATAAGAGAGGTCGGACTGTATATAAGGGCACTGATATATTTTGTCATATCTTAGTATATATTATTATCCATCTATTTCTCTTTCTTTCTCTCTCTCTCTTTACGACTATGTATCTTTTTCTCTCCCTATCTCTCTCTGCTGCAGAAGAAGAACCTCCTTGGCTTCCTCTTTGAGAAGCTGGTCATTGCCATGGTGATCTATTTTGTGATTTCCATCGTCAATTCGCTGGCCCAGCGCTACATGAAGCGGGTCCAAGAAAAGAATCGTGACAAGATGCATTGATGTCAGCTAATGGCAGTTATGTACAGCTTGGTAGCTAGTGACAGTTTTTGCATATATTTCCTCTTTATTTTATAAATTTTTATTTCTTTATTATTATTATTATTATTTTTTTAATCTTTATATTTTTTGGTGTGGGTTCAATTTCCGAGAATATATGTCGGTATACAGTATTTGATGTTGGACACCACCGGCCAGGTAATATCATTCCAGTCCAGAGTTTTCTGCAAGTTTTGCATGAAGTATGGATGATAACACCATTTGCATAAAAATGAATTCATTTTTAGCCGACCATTTTCCCCCCACCCAACAAATAGACAGCCATGGCAGTTGTGTAGTATAACACATAATTCATGGCAGTGTAAGATGATGTTCTAATCTTGATAATGAATAATAATGATGGCTATTTGTATACTGTAAAACGAGGAATGTTCGTGTGCATTTTAATTTCACGAATTTCGCGAGCGCCAATATTCGCGAAATTAAAATGCACGCGAAAGTTCTCGTCTACACTATATGCATTGGATGCCAGTGGCAATTTGTGAAAATTTCATGCCGCGAATATGTCATGTTTTATAGTAGTGCACATGTCAGCATGTCGATGCTCTTGGTGCTTTGATACAGGCAACTAACTACACGTGGTGGGATACACCTGAACAGGGGAGCAATTAAGTGAACAAAAAGCAATTAAAATAAGGCATGGATAGTTACAGGTTAAATAAGCGCGTTTTAAGTTTGGATTTACATTCGACTGTTGTGGAAATTTGGCAGAGTCTGGGGAATATTGTTCAAAAGATTTGGATTTGAATTTGAAACAGAACGTGCTCGATCATCTCATTGTGTTTGATTTTTCGTTCATGAAATTTTAAAACATAGATTCTGGGTTGGTTTGTATACTTTGATCGATTTACTCATATAACCAGGGATAAACGAATGTGCTTTAGTGTGCTTAATTTGTGTGAGGCTTTATATGTGATGGCCTTGCAGTACAGTGCCACTTCGTATTGAATTTGCTTGAATAAAGAGAGTAAAGTCACACAGTCAGATTAGTAGAAATTTCCTCAAAATTTCCTTGGACCCGAAATAGGAAAGTTATGGAATTTTAAAGTTTCACATTTTCAGTGAACAGTTATGCTGGTTACAAAACACATATCAAACAAGCAAACACCATTGCTATGCTATAACAATACAATAATCCTTTGTGCAAATGATGCACATTGTTCAGTCTCATTTCATTGCAAAAAAGGGGAAGTGGAGTGAAGGTTTGTTTGTTGGTCAAAGGACTTTTACTGTATTGTGAAAACATTGAATTTTCAGCTCAAAGCCTGCAATTGTTTACATTTTGTTTGTATTTCATAGCTAACTTTGAAATTGAGGGGACATTTTATGTACTCTCAAGGGATACATGGTAGCTGCTGCAGAATCAAAGGTGCCAAAGCTTCTTTTCTTTTCATGGTTTTTTCCTACATTTTTATGAAGATTCTCAATCCAGTGAGTTAATGAAGGAAACCATAACCCTCAATGTTTGATTACTTTTGATGTAAAGCTGGACAAAATGTCATTAAGTTGGTGAAAATGTAAGTAACGTCCAGTGAGGACTAAGTAGTTTCCATCAAATCCAATATTATTGCTCAGGAAATTTCTTACTTTACCACTTTTCCCCATTTGTTTTCCCCTTGATATAATCTGGCATTGGACCGTAAAACCAGACAAATCAAAAGAAAATGAAAAGCTATTGTAATTTTGTCTTAAATATGAATGGAGATTTTCTACAAGTTGTCAAATTATTTCTTCAAACTTTCACTAGTACATGTAAACTTCAAAAACTTTGTGCCATAAATGTAACTTAAAAGGAAGCTTCTTCAATCGGACACCCTTTTCTAGATCAAACCAAGCTCCTGTATGTGTGCATGTAATTGTAGAATATGAGTGACATGCCAGAAAAATATTTAAAGCAAAATGAAAATGAGTAGATGCTTTCTTTTCATCTAGAGGACCTCCTATGTAGACTGGTCATAAAGATCGACACTTGTTCTAAGCTATGTGATTGCAAATATTGTCAACTGTATAGCGCCCTCTTGCATCAATTCTTGAACACATTTTAACATGTGTCACTTTACATAGAGTTTCCTTAATATTATGTAGCCAAGATCTTTTGAGAAGTTTAGACCGTATCAGGGCAATTACCCCCCGAGGGCAATTACCCCCGGCTAAACACTGGTTAGTGATAAGGTTAGAGTAGCGGTTAGTTTTAGGGTTAGGTTTAGGGTTAGAGTTTGGGTTAGGTTTAGGTTTGGGATTAGGGTTAGGATCAGGGGAATGGTCTGGGGTAATTGCCCAGGGGGGTAAATGCCCTAGACCCTGTTCTGTTTGTGAGTGGTAATAGGTGCAAAGCACTTTAATATATTTGATAGATGCTTTTTCAATGATGTTTTGATACTGAGAAAATTAGATATTAAGGGAAGAATTTGCCAGTTTCCTTTAATCTATTTCTTTCTGTGAATTTGTGTGTCTGTTTGTGTCTGTGTGATTGTGTATAGGTTTTATGTTTTTTTATCAGGAAGAAAATAGTGGCAGGATAGATGTTCTAGACAAACAGAAGTTTTAGGAATCTTATACTGTTGTCTCCTGCTTTTCTGTAACAAAGACTTTGTTCTGTTGTGCCAGAAGAAAATAAAAATCATGGTATGAACATGGAAGGGAAGACTGAATTTATTTCTGTTGATTGTTGCTCCCACCTATGACTTGTGGTGCTAAGGATCATGGGATTGGGAGGGGGTTGGGGAGTTAGGATAGGAGAGGAAAGTGGGAAACATTTGTCTTTATTAATGAAGTGGAACCTCATTTGAACAAGATCCGATATAGAAAAATACCTGATAAATTGAAGCAATTTTGCAGTTCTCATTCCCTTTATATTCTTTTGTTTTTTATCCCTGATGTAAGGAGATACCCCATATAACAGGGAAATTTCACTGGTCCCAAGCAGCTTGTTGTAACCGGATTCCCCTGTAGTTGACATGGTTACTCTAGTTGGCATTGTAACTAGAGTTCATGGTAATGTGTGTAACTTCTTTGTTTATTGTTTGTAGGTTAATGACTTAATTCTAAAGAAGGTGAATGTCAGCACTACATTGGCCCTTCACTGTAATGGGAAACTCAAACCTTCAGATATTATCTTGTCATTACTTCAAAGAAGTGACATGTTATGGTCAAAAACATTGATATATATGAATATATAAATGTATATGAACATTGTGATAGTCCATTCTTATGCTGAAATATATTGACTACATGGTTAAATAAAAAATAGGAATGTATATCTTTAATTCTACATCACACCAAGTGTGGGTTTCAAAGGCATTTTTGTAAATGTAGACTTTCCTTTCATTTCTTCAAGTATGTCGGATGTTTACCATATACAGAAGAGAGTTCTGTGTGTTTATGATTACATGCTTGTAGTATAAATGTACATGATTTCCTCTGGTTTGCATTGTGATTCAAGTTTTCATATACATTGTAGTCATCACATTCGGCTGCAGTAAATTAATTTTAGTCTCTTGATTCTCAACAAGGAAGGAAATTAATCTTAAAAGACCGGGTAGTGTTGGGATACCATGGAGTGGGGAAGGCTGGGGATATATTCCAGAATCCCCGTAGCAAATTGTGTACAGTTTTATCACTTATCTCTGTGTATGTACACACACAACCAAAGAATTTCAGTTGGAGTCAACTGCTATCAATGAGCGTATGCTTCAATGCACACATTCGCTGACCAGTGCTATTCATGGTTTTTGGATGTACCCCAGTGAGCAGGGAATGAATTGGACCACCCATTAATCCTCACGCTACTGGGCCTTTAAGACAGAAATATGTTATCCATACAGAGGAAGAAGAAGATATGAAAATGTATTCTAGTATGATTGCCACAAGAATAGGCTGAATGATATATCCAGTAGAACTCAAATGAATGAAGAGTATATGAAATATAATTGGCTGATTTGTAATAATTCTATATAACATCAATTCCATCATAATCATAGCAGCATTCAGATAATAAAGTGTGATTTATAAGGTCCAGTCACTCAGGAACAGCACAAATCCTAGGTGTCTCTCATATCAGTTTAGTCCATATATCAAGCATACAAAGATTGACTGGTCACTACCCATGGATAAGAGTAATGTCCAGTGTGAACTGACCCATTCTCCATATGATAGATATACTGACCGTATTGATGCACTGCTCATCCAAAACAAACCTGTTCTAGCCTCACCATGGGAAAGCCCTTCTGCAACTCACATGGTTATGTGGCTATGTGTTTATGTGGTATGTGTATTTGATATTGGCAAGTATGATCTGTGCTTGCATTGCTTCATATCCGTAAACAACAAGACCTAGAGCAAAATACTGTAAAAGTAGATATTTTTGCGCGACTAAATTTTCGCGCTCGGCCCGGTAAGAAGAGTTTCGCGTGTTTTTAATTCTGCGGAATCAAGACAGTAAGTAGGAGAACATATGGCAAGCAAAAATATTTGCGTGCTTTTATTTTCGCGCTAGTTTCTCGTTACGCGAAATGCGCGAAAATTTCAACACCGCGAAAATTTCCACTTTTACAGTAGTTGAGGGAATGAAGAGCTACACTTGAAGTTTTATTTCTGATTGATATGTACGTCCTTTAGTTCATTTTTGTGCACAGTCGTATCAAAGAGTTCTTCTGAAGATTGTCATGGAAGGTTTGAATATTTGGAGAACACATACACTGAAAATGTTGCAGATGTCAACGGCGGAAAATCTTCTTTTTTTGGGGGGGGGGGGGGAAGTATGTTGTGAAAACTTTTAGACATTGGTTGTGTGATCATCTTCTCTATTTTGTGTCTTCAGTTCCACTGGTTGAAATGACAATATGCAGAATACAAGAGGAGTGTAAAGTATGTTTGCAGTCAATAGTCATTGGATGATATAATTTAATACACTTGTATTATATTGTACACAAAGCCCACAAGCCTTCCCCTGTACTTGCACAGCTCAGCATTGACTCACCCGTGTTTTGCATTGATAGATTCCTGTGTCTATATGAGTAATTAAGACAAGTGAGGTTGATGATAATTCATTAAATATCAATTAATCAACGTGAAGTAGGATCAATGTCCAGTGTTGTAATTTCTACACAAATGATGCACTTATTCAACTGTATGAAAGGTAAAGGTAGTGGTAACAATCGACCATAATTATTCTGCCTTGTTGTGCTTTTTCTGTTATACAGCTGGGCTCAGTATTTTCCTTCAGACTATTGCTAATTATGCTTTATACATATTCATCATAAGTAAAAGTTCTGATTGTTTACACTGATTTTTACCAAAAGAAATATCGTGTAAACCCATATCGTGATTTTTATGTCTGCATATACCCTCCATTGCTACACTGATGAATGTTCAGAGTCTGCATTTCAGTGAGATTATGCCCTTTTGTCACTTTAACGCATGTGCCCAGATTTTTTGTCCATAGTCCACGTTGCATATGGAATTGAAATGTCAGTGTGTATGGCCCCACAAACACCAAGGCCTCAATCTATGTTATTTTAGAACACATACCATTGTAGATATAAACTAATTACTGGAAAAGTGAAAAAGAACAAAGTTGATCCATGACACGATCATGTCTTGCTTGTCGCATGAACCCTCAGCGTTTGTTAAAAGTCCTTCATCTATCACGTTTGGTACTGCTTGCTGGGATTAAATGTACCATTTCTTATGTCATACCCAGTGTTCATAAGATGCAAGCCATGTACATGTGTCTATTAATCTCTTTTATTTTATTCTTCTTGATATTTTTTTTTTGATTTTTTGACATTGAAGTATTACCTAGGGTTTATTTTGATCAGTTTGGTTTCGCGCAATTCAATAGTTGAAAAGCACTGGGATTCTAGAGTCAACGTTCTCAGACTTTGGGGCTGGTTTTCTCTCCAATAACATTATTATGCAAAGCATAAACCTTTTACATTCATAAACAGAAGTGGAAAGTTGTGATGTTCTTAAAAAGCCTTGTGTATTGTTGGCGTAGACTTATGTACATGTATACAATGTATTGTGTAATTGTCAGGGTAAAATTGTTTCCATTCTTCGAATGCAACTTGACCGATGAATTTAAGGTAACGTAATTCAGGTTAAGTTGTATCTATTCCTCGTACAAATGATGTGTAAATTTCTTCAATGAAAGTTCTATGTGTGTATATCAGTGTTTTGCCTGAAAATAGCCAAGGGATAAATAATTTGTTGTGGCATTGTTTTGAGTTAAAAACATACAATGCTTTATTCTTCCAAACTTCTTACCAATGTAGATGGGCGTACCACCATGTGGTTCATATTCAACGTATGTGTTTGTAGCATGCGCTGGCATAAGGCAAGGATATCCTTGCTTTTATATTATCAAGGTAAAACCTAATGAGTTTTGTAATATTATTTTGTTTTCTTCAGATATTTCACGTACCAATTATTTTGTATATTTAGATATTTAGAGTCATTAAATTTATTGATCGGAAAAACAATGTCCATCTCTATGGTGTTGTACAAAGTCATGTGAATGTGTGTCTACTTTTTTTTTCCAGTCCATTTGATTTGCCCTCTGCATGGCTGTGTATAGAGTTTTTGGTATTATACATAAAAAGAGGAAAGTGAAAACAAGAGGAGCATCTGGAAAATTATGTCTCAGTCACTTTGCTGAAGTTATCCCTGTACCTCTGAACTTGGTTTTCTAAATAACAAAATTTACTATTATTCATTTAATGTGTATGGGTTATAATTATTAAATATTTGGATTTTTTTAATCTCTTAAGACGATACAATGGTACAGAAATTGATAAAATTTGATAAAACCATGGGTACATTGCCGCTCAAATAATGACTTATGGTAAAGATATGACTAACATACCACGCAGTGATGGCCATTAAGGTGTTTAATGAACCTAGTTTACCGAACTTTTGTCTAGACATTAAAAAAAAATGAAAGAAGAGAAAATTTCTTTTTTTTTAATTTTCGAAGGCATTTCCATAGGTTTTGTTAGGCCTAACAAATTTTTCATACTTTACTGATGCCACAAGCCGTGTATGCATCATTATCACAGTTGTGGTCATTTCCATTTATCGTATGTTTATTTAATAATCTTGTATTCTGTCCTTCATGTACTGGTTTATTCATTTGGTTATATATAAACATTTTCTCAGGACCTCAGATCAGCGAGTTAATGAATCTGTAAGTCCTATTGGGAAACTACCGTGATAATGATTGTCGCCAAAAGTCACCCAGCGTTGTTTCTCTTTCAGAATCGTACGAAAGGAGGCAACAAACATTGCAACTTTAAGTCAGTAGAGCATGTAAGTAAAAGGGTAAAGCCCACCTGCCCCCCCCCCCAAAAAAAAAAACACGCATTCCTAACATACCCTGCTTTCTTACTTAGCCTCACTTGTAGCCTTGTAGGTGCTTTTTCGTCCTTTACAAAGTTTTATTGAAGTTGTTGCAGTGTAGAAGAATAGAAATTTGTCGAGTTTGTTCCGAAAGTCAGTGTTGGATGTACAGTTACATGTATATTTTTATCATCTGAAAGTAAACTGTACACAGAGAAATATGAATTCATTTATACAAGTGTATAGATAGATAGATAGATAGATAGATAGATAGATAGATAGATCGATCGATCGATTGATTGATTGATTGATTGATTGATTGATTGATTGATTGATTGATTGATTGATTGATTGATTGATTGATTGATTGATTGATTGATTGATTGATTGATTGATTGATTGATTGAGATTGATTGATTGATTGAGAGATTGATTGATTGATTGAGGAGAGAGAGGAAAAGAAGCTATATAGAACTGCTGATACAGTCGGAGAAAATCACATAGAGCGACCTCATGTGACGAGAGGAGGAAAGGATCAACCTGAATAATGTAGAAAAGACCGAATGTTCCGCTGAGGACGGACGATATACAATGTATTGACATAATAATGATAGAGATAAACCAGGACAGAACGTCATGGAGAGCGATGAGGGGGAGACCGTACCACTCGTAAGGGGGGGGGGGGGGGGGGGGGAGGTTGGTCTGGGGATGAGATGACAATGAACGCTGCTCTCAAATCTGTAAAACTTATCAATCAGTTTAACAAAACGCGCATGTTCAGGTCTGAGAATAATATCTGCAGTGCATCATTTAATACTTCAGCCACATGAATACATTTGCAAATAATATATATCGACTGTAATATATGTACAATATACACAACATTAAAATTTTGATCTAGTACATTACACGTTGTTAGGAAGCGCACTCGCTCCTCACAGCTACTACATATTTTACAATAATCTCACAAAGTCAAATCCCTTAAAGAGTCACATTTTTAGTACTTTATAAAATGAAATATAATCATATCGTAATCTGATAGTAGAATCATATTTCAACTGCTTATGGTTATTTCTACCTTGAGATTTTTCGTCGTATTGCAGCCAGCCTCCCTGACGTACATCATACTTTCTTTTGACTTCCTTTAGTAGGTCATTTTATGATGTCAAAAACATTAATAGTAATCAGAATATTTGATCTTGTGGAATATTGCTTGACATATTGCGACATCCGGTTGAATTAGCAGGATTAATTGTCATCTTTATGCCAGAGGCTGCAATACGTTGTTGATGGTAAGCTTGTACAAATTTGTGAAAGTTCGGTCAAATTGATTTCATACTTTATCAACAATATACACCTGTATATTTTATTCTTTCTAATGGCATGCCGAAACTTGCGTGCCGTATTCACATAAGACGGTTTACCTGTCTTTGTTACTTCAGAATGTTCTCCCGCTTTGTAGTCTAAGAAGGAAAGAGAAATGTCTACCACCCCCCATTACAACAACTCTACAAAAATGATAACATTCACAGACTTGCAAAGGTATTTTGCAACTCACATAGTCTAAAAACCTTTCCTTAAAAAACATTTTAGCTATCAAATAGGTTTAACCCATTTCACATAAGAAATCATTAATGATGAATCATCATAACCAGTGGTATTGCCTCCGTCAGCACATGATTACCTTTCACAGTAATACATAATTATGTATTTCGAGTCAATTTGTTAAACTTATTTTCGTCAGAAAATACAGTGATGTCAAAAAACCGGAAGAAGTTAGCGAAAATAAAGATTCATACTTATGAAATCCCAGAATGCACTTGAGTAGTAACAATCATAAAATTCATTTCTCCACTCTGACGGCATATATCTCAAATTTATACAATTGTAATTGTTTTCACTCCTATACGCATTGAAAACACCGACATGCCTGTTTGGTCAAATATCCAACGAGAGAGAGAGAGAGAGAGAGAGAGAGAGAGAGAGAGAGAGAGAAAAGTGTTTTCCTTCTACCAAAATTTATATGTCATTACCAAAGAAGAAGCTTGTAGAACCAGATAGATTATACGAAATTTCTTTTGTCACAGACTTAACGAAAACTCACCGGACAACCTTACACACGAAGAATACTGCAATACATGAATACACCATGAACAGATTAGGTATCAGAACAAGATACACGGATATAAATGATATCTATTTACAAAGCTCATATACATATTACCACTATAAACACAGCTGATGCAGTCACGATTGTTGGTCATTTTCCCCCACAAAGTTCTAATCCATGTCAAGTTCCGTGTGATAGATATGCTTTCAAGCTCGCTGAAGGCCGATTTTCTTGCAAACAAGTCAAATGTCCAGTAAAGGTAGCAGCTCCCGCAGACGAAAAGTGATTCCTTGCGGTTACACAATATTTTCTGTCTGCGCGCAGTGATAGAAAGCATTGCGCATGCTCTGTCGCTATCCAGTGATTGGTTGGAAGAAAGAATTGCATGGATATTCATAATGTTCTGTGAAATGATAACGCGGTGTCATTGGTCCATTTCAGCAGCCCAAGAAATCTGCGGGAAAGCTGCGAGGGTATCCCTCCGCCACTTGACGGCTAAGAGAATCCACTTTGAAATATTCCCTGCCTAAAACGAAATATGAATCACCTGTAAAGAGAGAAAGAGAGGAAAAACGAACAGCAAGAGGGGTTAGAATAATTTTACAATCATTACACAAGTCAACTTCTTCAGGAAAGTGTCTTGAAGACATACGCTCGCATATTACAACAGATCGTAAATATGTACTGGCAAACATGCTGGCAAAATTGATAATGATTTCTTCCTTTTTTCATGATGCCATTGTATCCTTGATATCTAACGGTATTATTTGAATGTTCATCATCTGCTGAAAATACATCTATACACATTCTATTCATTGATGGTAATCTTGTACTCTTGTAGCATAAAAGACCCGGGAAATGTTTGCTCGACAACTTTATTTCCCACAATAACGAGAATTTATCCGGTCAGATCAATACAGCGTCCACTCCTATTTTCTACAATGAAGGATAATATGCACGGTTGCAATAAAAACGCGCCATTATTGTGGCTAATTCTTTGTAAACACTGACGTCACAATGATTCTATTTTTTTTTGTGCAAAAGTTAGCACAATGGTGTTTATGGATGACATTACAGTCAGACAAGTACGATAATACGCCAACGGTGGTCTGCACTTTACTGGAAGAAGAAGACGATTGTCCGTATCTCTCGTTTGTCTTTATTCGTTCGGCAAGCAGTCTTATTGAACAAAATTCTCAAAAATAACTGCAACTGTACAGACGAGAAATCGATCGCCATGACAGGGGTAATTATCTACGAGTTATTTACAGGACAGCCTACCTCTGTACGTGAAGGCAGCATCGAGTCTTTTCGGGAGGCCTTCCCATAGGTCCCGGGCCTGCAGCGGGCCAGGCATGGTCGTCTCGCTCTGGTCGCTGTAGTGCCACACTTTCCCGCGTTTCACCAGGTACGTGGACCCGGGCCATTCTTCGCACGGTAGTGCCACGTCCACGCTGCGCGGCAACCCGAGATCGCGCATTGATATGCGCGAATACGATGCGGTGGTCGATTCTTCGTTGAACTTCGGATGGACATCGTAGACCCACATAGAGCCACCTTCATCATACAAGAAACGAATCGTAGAGGGTAACAATAAAGTGAATTATAGTAGACATGTAAATCACTGCAATCGCCCTAACACTTAACGTCAATACCACGGCAATGATCTGTGATTACGACATATGAATTCAGTCTTTTCTAATATTGATTTCTATCATAATCTGATATAATCGCAAGCAATTACAGCATGACTACTAGTCTGTTTCTATTGTACCTCATGGCATGTAGGCCTATATAGTCTGTAACAGAATAATCCGACAGACGTATACGCCGCGTAAACTCAAAAGGATGATTCTATGTCATTTTCTATATCATATTCAATCAAAATTCGATAAAAAGAGAGAAACTCCAGATTTTCACAACAAACATGTAACGCTATAAGATCATCAGGACTTGTTTGGTTAATTTTTCAATTTTAGATGGTTGGATAGCCCACACTCAGCTACACTAGCTGGTCTTCCATGGGGTCCAGTCGGGTGTGAGGCTGGACCACTTCACCGGGCTATGCACCCTGCTCCTTGCGATGATTTTTGACGCGGGATTCTCCCACACATGGGACCTCCAGTTTTATGTCCTATCCGAGGGACAGAGTGCTTTGCCTCTTACTGGAAGGGACGGTATGATTACACACAACATTGCTGATATTAGTATACATTGATAATATTGTGGAAAATAGGTGATACACACCTTTAATGAAGACTGCCTTATTATCCGTGAGTCTCTGATAGACTGCACTAAGTCCAGACGGTAAATCAGGCCATCTTTGTGATATCGGAGTGCCAGAGACTGGCGATGCCAGACGGTTTGGCGCGCTAAACTGCCAAAATCGATTGCCCTGTGAAACAAACACAAAAGAAAACAAACATAAAAATGACAAGAAATGATGTGGTGGTTATTGTGGCGATCACACACCTCTGTTTGGAAGAATTCACTATTCATCTTCATGTACACTGGATTCTTTAACATCACACAAATAGGCCTACTATGGTTTTGTTGTTGTTGGTGTTGTTTTTTGAGGGGCTGGGGTGGCAAGACAGTCCGACGCTCCTCTCAGAAAGAAAAAAAAAATGATTTGGAGTAAATCTCACCCAAAGATAATCTTTCTCTTTTCATGCGACGCATTTATGTGTTGGGTTAATAATAATGCTTTGTTGACTCCTATTAGCCACCTCTAGGGGTCATTGACCTGTTTCCTGATGTGGGTGTGTGGGACGGAACATGGGGATCGTCGTCCCGAGCCTCTTTTAAGAATGAATATAAAAGACATTAATTTTTGTTGAATAGTCAGTTTTCGCTGAAACTTAACCAAATACCTATATTGTCTGCTGCAGTATCTTTCATCTTCCTGCCATAGTTTGCTCTTCTATCTTTTATCTCTCTATCTTAAAATGTAGGTATCTTAAAATGTAGGAACCCTACATATAATCTCAAGTAGGAGCCCAGTTGTAGAAAAGCCAGTGGCCTCTACTCGCTCCTCCATTTTCTCTCTTAGAATTCCATTGTTTATTTTTCTCTCTCAATGTGTTATATTTTTCTTTTTCTTGTATATTGTAATCCAATGTAATGTTGTTCCCACCTCTTTTTTTTTTTGCACTTTAATGGGAATTGGAAACAAACGAAATGAAATGAAATGAACAATACATCGGGATTGAACCCTGGTGTTGCGAGGAAGAGACGTTGGATGTTTTAGAGTCCCGACTCTCTCACACCCGAGACCTCCATTATACGTTCTTTATCCAAGGGACAGTGTTTTGCCTCTCACACGAGGAGAATGCATGGCTACACAGAAGTGTTCATTTAAACTCATTGTGACTCGAACCCGATCCATAATCCTAATAAATTATTATAATTACGAGGCAGAACGGCTGTCGCGACTAAGCCAGGAAGGACAATCAAGGCGATATTTAACAGTTTTGAATTGAATTAAATTATCTATTTCAATGGACAGGGTGAATAGACTTTTCAGTAAAAGACTGATTTTCAAAGGGGTCCATCAGTCAATGTTGCCATGTACATCATTATGATAAAATCAGATATGGATAAATCAGCTACGTATGATCAAAATATGGCTGTCGATCCACATAATCAGACAACTCACCTTAAAAACGTAGATTTGTCCTGCTAATACTGCCACTGCATCCAGCGGTCTCTCCTCGCAAAGGTACAGGGGTTCGCTGTGCTGGATGGGGCTGGGTGTGCGGAGAGGGCGGCTGGGTGAGGATGGCGGGTTGGGGGAACCTGATCAAAGTAAATATAACATTGAGATAACACATTTTAGTGACACATGGTGTCATTAAAGTACTGGAGAAGATTTATCGCCGGTTAGTCAGGTCTATCTACTCCCCCCCCCCCCCCCCCCCCATCCCCCCCCTCTCTCTCTAGCTATTCATATTTACCATCGCCCGCTAATGTCATGCTGAAGAAGAAATAATAAACTGTCGTTGAAGGTTACTCTATGAAAAGCAGCCACATTTTAAGTGATCTTGCGAACATGAATAATAGAGCGGAGGAATGCCTAACTATTGCAACATTTCCTTTTTTGGTTAAAAAAAAAGGGGGGAGTTATAGGTCACGTGACTCACGTAACACTTTTGATTAAGACAGTGTTGATAACGAGGCGAAAACTTTTGGTATATCACCTTTAGGGAGAAAAAAGAAAAAAATATTGGAGGGTAATCAAATAACAGTATGCCATGTTCATGATATTAATATTTCTAATGCGATTGGAATGTATTTTGAGAAGAACCCGGATTTACACACGAAGAGTGCAGCCAGATCTCATGAACTTACCATACAAGCCTTGTATACCGGAGATATCGGAAGGGGAGAGAGCAAAGTCGGCCATGTAGGGTTTGGTGCAAGGTGACATCACAGAGTCATGAGTGGACGAGTGACCGAGACCCAGGGCGTGGCCAATTTGATGAGCCATGACCTGGTAGAGATTTATGCCTGTAAGAAATACACACAAAAAAGATACGTCATTAAGAACGCAGTGAATTATAGTGCAGATAGCAGAACCGAAAGGCACGCCTAACAACAACAAACGCAGGTATAGAAGGGGATGAGGACAGTTTGCTACTCACTGAGATTTATACCAAGAATGTTGTAATAATATTTAGTAATTTGAGAAACTATCAAAACGAATAGGCCTATATATGTGGATTTTATGCAACGTGTTGATTGTGGTGTGTTCTCAAGAGTAATACAAGCATAAGGCTCTAAGGCTCGGTTTTAAAACGCAACAGCATGTGTCGATCACAACTTGAGGAGGGGGGTCCAAAATACGAAGAAAAGATGATTATAATGGCTTACGCAATGGCGCATCGCTATATCCATGTCAGTCCATAAATCAACTGTTGTTAGTCCTACCTGAAGCCCGCCCAGTTATGGCTGAAATAGATATTAACATAAAACCCAGCCTCTATACCGAACAGGCTTATACCATCATAACATAATAATGGACAGAGGGAATTGGGACGAATTTGAAAGGAATCGAATGTGGTCCATTCAACCATCTAAGTGATGGTACGTGTTTGTGTATGTGTGTGTTCGTTCGTTCGTTTGTTTGTTTGTTTGTATGGATGTCATGTTTCAATCGTAGGCGTGTACGTGACGGTCCAGTTATTCCTCCGATTAGTTTTCATAACTAATTAGACTACTCTACCCATATTTGCCGATGAGGGCATAACGACCTTGATCAATTTATCATTCGCAATTAGAAGTCATTCTGTCGAAAGGACACAAGCTCTGCTGAAATTCAAACACGAGAGCTGAGGATGACAAGAGTTTATGTTCACTAGTGATTACGACGCCCTTGGGGAATATTGCTTTAGGGACGGAAAACAATACCTGGATCAATTTGTCGCGCGAAATTTAAAAAAGTTTCTTTGACATAATAGTTTGGCAGATATTGCACCAGTGCGTCACAGAATACTGCATGAGGTATTGTCCTTCAAGGTGAAAATTTCACATATTCGCAAGAGAACCTATGTGAATGTTGATGGTGTTGCTGTCATCTTCCTAGAACGACAGTGTTTATCTTTACAATTTATTAAAGCGATGTAGGGCGTACAGATGGCTTAATGAAATTTGTGTATTATAGATTATGTGTAATATTAATCCAATTGTCCATGACTTTAGTAGATTGCTTGATACCATCAAATCGGACGAAATACGCGTGTAAATTGATAAATTCGTTATAATACTGACTCACTGCCTATCGTCAATGGGTGTGTTAAAATGCATTCTATGTCCAAACGAGCTTTGTTGAGTATAACATCAAATTAATAATGGAATAGTATCAGTTTGATAAAGTCTGACTTAAATCAGAAAGATATCGAATTCTAAAGTCGCTCAAATTTTCATTTAAAAAATATTACGAGTCACGATCATATTGCTCAGACAAGATTTGGTGACGCTTGATTTTAATTCATTTTCCAATGTTTACTTGAACAGAGAGTTACATTTTGTTCCAAGTGATGTGGGTTCAATGAAGATGAGGACTCTGCACTCAGAAACTGATGATGCTGAATTAGATACTTTCCCGATTCTTTAACCCTTTGAAGACTAGTCCCCGTTATACTCGGGCAGATGTCTATGGGAAATGCGTGTTGTAGCAAAATCAGTCCGTCCTCAACAGCTTAACCTTACATCGACTTCCAAGACCTACCTTCGTCGCTGCCGAAAGAGAAGTTTTCGTCCGCATCGACGTCCAGACGGACAACGTGTCTGCCTCCTTCGTCGGCCTGAACAGGGTGTCCGACCATTCTCCCCTCGTTATCGAACGGCATGGAGTCCATGTGGTATCCCGAGTAGAACCGGATGTCGATATCGGCAGGCGACTTCCGCTTGACCTCCCGGAAGTTCAGTGTGGTGACGTCACTCCAGAGTTGAAAGGCGCGCTCGATTGCAGATCGGAATTTGGTCTTCCTGGCGCCAGACGGAAACTTGAATATTCTGTGTGATTTCAGCAAATCAGAAATAAATATATACAGGTGAGAATGAGCTTAACCAACAAGATAGAGAAGAGAAAAAGGGAGAAAGTAGAGTTTCCATCATTCTATGCCAAAACGACCCCTTAAAAATAGCCCGCTCTCAAATTTCTATAATACGCATGTACCAACCTATTTTCTGACGTCAAGTTTCCTATTTTGGACATTGTCGCCACTGCGTTCATTTCCATCTGACGTCAAACATGAGGTCGAGATTTGAAACAAGTCATGACCGTGAACTCTATACAAAATACTTGCGACTTTGTCATATAATATGACAAATTCTTTCTCCCTACAAGACCGGACACTCGTGTCAAGAAAACACCTAAGATGACACAAGGGAAATCATGGTTCCAGGTTTTACAGTGCGTCGCGTCCAGGGGTAACCCCGATTTTCACCGGAGCTCATCGGAAAGGATCTCATGTCATGACGATGTTCATCATATCGCAGGCAGAAATCTAAATCCCAGTGTTTGTAATAAAGGGCGGATGTTTACAGTGTTATACAAAAATTACATGACAGGGTAAACCACTAGGCCCGAAGGCACACCCCAAAGTAGATGAAGTTTTTCATCTTGTTTTAGACGGGTGTCTTTTGTCAGGTTTATCAATTCCAGTGACAAGTCCTCAGGGGTTGTGACCAAAAGGATGTGGAAGATATCAGAGCGGTGTGTTTTTTCCTCAAAGTCCAGCTATCTTCTGGGGTTAGTGACCTTATTCCGGTATAAATCTTCCTTCTAGTCACGTGACGATGAATAGGAAGTATCAACACTCCGACAAGATGATGTTGCATCAGTAGGTCAAATGACCTTGACAATAACATACGTAAAACGTACCCATGCTATGAAAATGTCGACGGAAGGACAGCATTCAACACTCTTGTCCTGACAACCAGAATGTAATGACACTCCTAATTTCCTTCGCACTATCAAATTAAGTGTAAATTGTATAAATGAACTGTTCAATCAATGAGGGCATCTATATGATTCTGACTCATCTATTTTCCAATCCAAGATCATCACAACGACTCTATAATACCACATATTTTTTACTCACCAGACTGTGAAAACAACAAAACTGTTTTCTTATAATCGGGTGCTCTGTATACACCATCATGTATTTCTGTTCACATGGCAAACTCGAGAATCGACAAACAAATTCAAAACTTATGTGACAATGTACCATTTCGACTTAGTTCACTTTTCTTTCGGATGAATGACCTAGACTGAAGATTACTCCTTCCTTAAAACCAAGATTTCCCCTCAAAACTTTGTACAATAGAAACGAAACGAAAAGAATAGACACCGAACAACCGACCTGTGACGAGAACTAGTGAAGCGTACGGAGAATTATTCTAAAATAGCATCTTACTACGGATCACTGTTTTCTCAGCGTCTTCACAGCAACCACAATTTGCAGCAAATAGGTAGAAAGATTAGCACCTTTCACTGAAAATGGACAGATTATCTAAGAATAGCTGTTTAAAACAGCCAAGTTAAGGAGCTACAGTGGTCTTTTCACAAATAAATCAAGTGAATAATCTCATTCAATTGGGACTTTCGATTTTTCTTGGATGGTTCCGAGATGAGAGTTGGACCATTTCCGCTCCAAAGCTGGAGAGAGAAAAAGCAACGAGTTTGAGGGACATTGATACCCCTCTTTAAGTCAACGTCCATCTATCACATTGTTAGAACTACTATAAAATTTGTCAATCATCGCAATATTGTTGTTGTAATTGGAGTCATTAGGAGCAAAATAATGAACCTCGAAAGATGATGATATTATCATTTTGAGTTTGAGTTGAGATATGTACGAGTGGTGATTCTCTTGCACCCTTTTTGGTGGAAATTATAGGCCTATTTTACTGGCTAAAAGAGAGAAGAAAGAAGAGTTGGAGGAGGAGGAGGAAAAAAGAAGAAGAAGGAGGAGGAGGAGAAGAAGAAGAAGAAGAGATAATAAACAGTGATAAAGGAGGAGAAAGAAAATGCCGAAAGTTGAAAGAGACTTCGAGTCCTTGCAGTAAGCGCTGTATGAATCATGATCAGGATCACTCGGCACGGATAGTTCCATTGATTAAAGGACTTCCGGTTGACTCTCATGTCGCAATGTAGAGATGGATAGACGTGTTCTCGTCACGTGACTCTGAAGGTCTACCACCTGACAGTTGTTAGAGGGGAGACGTCAAAGTGCGGGAAGACCACAAAAATTCGCCGTAATACCATGTGCCATAGATACCTGCTAACGAAATTAAGATGTTCATGGATGCCAAATTTTACGTTAGAGATGATTGGTGAAATAAGCCAGCAATGGTTGGTGATATTATATCACTTCAGTGCGTGTCCACTATATAAAACCGTGCTTGCATCAGTGCAAACGCTTTTATCTTGTTGGAATCCATGACGACAGTGAATGATATTACATCGAGGAAATCAACAGAGCGGCAATTTCTTTCGTATAGCTAGAGGCTTCAAGGTTGAAGAACAGCTTTAAGAGTCTCGACATGAAGGTATGCATCCGCTAAACATTCTAATCTTCAGTGTCTGGCACTAACCACAAATAAGACACGACATTCCACACGATTCTGATATTCATCCTATAAATCCGTCCTGCATTCTATCCGCACCCTGCCTCACCCCTTACCATGAGATGCTCGGAAGATGGAGTTAATCTATGACCTTCGTGTGGGCGTCATGAACCCAGCCTATCACCTAAAGGTGCTGCAAAGTATAATGTCCACAGTCAAAGCGAAATTCGAAAGATATTATTTGGCGTGAGTTATGGCAATCATGTTTGCTTTGGCCGAGCGCAGGTCAGATTCTTTAAGCAAGGAGAGTTACAAACATGGAGTTATAAATCCTGGTATATTAAGGCTAGCATTTTCTCGCACTCCTCAATTTCAATCAAGTTCGTGTCAAAGTGGAATTCCATTTTGAAAGACATCCATGAGCCACATCTCAAAGGAAACTTTCATCTTGAGAATGAGTGGGAAAAAAGAAAAAGAAAAAAAACTATGGGATTTCCCCTCATTCTTATCTCATTCTGAGTATAGTTAGGTAAGAGGACCCTACGTGTTTTCCTGGGTCATAGCCTAAGATCTTGCTACTTCCTTCTTTCAGCCCCGTTGGTCCCTTCTCTTTTTCGAGATATCCCCATCTCATTGAAAGTACGGTGTATGTCCACAGGAAAAACCTGAAAAACACACTTTATAAACAATACTATTACAATCACGAAAGAATACTTTGAAATCAGCCAATGTACAAATACATCAAGTGGACAGTATTCGTTTTTGCCTTCATTTTTCTTGTAAAATGGATTACTGCGCAATGACTGCCTCAAATTAAGAGAAAGCTATTCCTTGTCAGTCCTTGAAGTAGCGAAGGTCGTTGGCCGAGCGGAGACGAACTTGTCATAGCCAGGAAAGTTTGGCGGTAAGCATAAGGCAGGGTTCTGTTAGGGTGGGGGCGGACAGACTACTGTTTATCTGGACATAATACAGAGCAATGGAGTACATTGTATTTCAAACGTAGTAGTAAAAAAAAGTAACAACTGGCCCTCTCCGCCACATAATTAACAGCATTGATTAAGGTTTTTAATTCCCTTGACACCCACACAAGTAATTCAATAGACATGGGATTAGAGAACAGCCAGCGGACCTATAGTTGTTACTTAGAAACAGACTAATCATTCCTCTCTGTATAGTATGTCTTTATATGACAGGTGTATTTATCTTAATTGATATACCAGGAACACTTTAATTCCTGCATCTAAAACTGGTTTCCCCACAAGGTCTGATTTCTGATGTGTGACTCTGTGTTCCATTGAGTGTGCTCGCCGTTTTGCGGGTTGGTGGAGGCAAAACTTTTAAGAAGCTCCATAGACACTGACTCATGTCGTTTTTTGGCTGCTTATCAATGATCTATACATCTTGTATACTTCAGAGCATCACATTAGGACGGATCTAATCATGCATACTGTACAGGTGGACAGCTGTGGTCTAGTGGTTTGCACGCTCGGCTGGTGAAGGCTGTTACCAACCGGGTCCTCGGTTCGAGCCGTAGCATGATTGTGTGACCATATAGCCGAGACACTATCTGCAACACTGCTATCTTGCCATGTGTATCTATCGGTCCTAACGGAAGTGTGAAAGTCTTGTTAAAGTATGGTGACCTAGTCCTCGCAATAATACACCCCCTTGAGTAAAGATATTGCACATTAGCAGTACAATTTTGGTCCATTTACAGTAAACCCCATATCTCACTGAAATATACAATCTTATTTCTTTTAATGTCATTTTCTTTATCTCCATTTCATGCTTTATAGTCACTTATAGACGAATTTCGAAAATTCGGTCGATATTGTTAGTGACACTCGTTGTCATAAAATAAAGTTAGCAGCAACACCTTGGAAAGAATCTAAGAACGTTATAAGGTCACAAACGGCGGGACATCTGAAGCTATAACGTCTTGAAACTTTCTAGATACAATAACTAAAAGAAAACGCCAATAGTCAGCTCTTTAATGAGGTATAACGGGCAATGACCCGGCGAATCGCCTTCTTGGGAAGTCCGGTTTCCATGGATACCGTCTTGAAGATAAGACTGTACATTATAATCAGGTCTGTCTGGTAGGTCTGAAGTAAACGTCATCGAACAATGACAAGACAATGACAGATGAAGCATCTGAGTGTCTTCTCCGCCGAAATGTTTATTTGTTGTTTCTTTTATCGAGGCTATTCCCCTTTGAAGAACTGGGAGGACTCCTGTTGGGCGATTTACGGCTTAGTGTCAGTTGCAATGAATCAGAAAGTACTTTCAATTGATGTTCTTACACAACACATTTCGTTATTTTCAAAAGCCTAGACTATCAAGAATGGGCGGTCCTTGGCCAACGATGTTTGGCTTCAGAAGACAGTTGTTGCTTACTGACTCACCGCAACCCGTGCATCAGTCTGATAAGTACGTCCATATTCCTGTATAACAGGAAGGGGCAACCTATATATTTCTCTTGCACAGTGTGTACCAGTATATTACTGCTTTCATGTACATGTATTTTCTTTTTAAGCACAAAGCTAACACACAAAGTGCTGTGCATTTGTTTCGAGGCTTAATTGATCTGACTCCGTTATGTAGCTACCAAAGTCATGGGAACATAATGCAGAATTTGTTTAGACATTATTGAATGGAGAAACTAGTAAGTTATATCATTCATTTGTTATCATGAAGAGAAAACTCTGAAGGCACTTTCGTTCGCTTGCCAAAAACGCAACTTACTATCGTTCGGTCTTGTACCCTCGCTCTTGTCAGTTTACCCAGTTTCAATGACGTAATAAAGGATTTGGCGTAAAAGCACGAACATGAGCCAAATCTAATGACTCAATGTAGTTTACAGACCACAAAGTTTATCTTGCCTTATCTAAGTTTGCCTTGTTTATTACCATGTATGGCAGACTCTCCGCCAACACTGTGATAGGTAATCTATAATTCGCCATGTACCGAATTCTCTCTGAAATAAATTGGTCCTAATAAGGTCCTATCAACTCAACAATTTTGACCAGCGTGTACTGACCGCCGTCCACGTGAACAATCCAAACAGAACACACTGGAAAGACGGACGACTGAGAACCTCGCTTCCCTATTTGGACCTAAACCCACTCCAGAAACAAATTACTTGCATCATGTTTTAATAATTATCGATCACTTAGCCAGGGTTTCAAACCATGACAACGTTCAGAAAATACTTTCCAAGTAGTGGTAAATGTATCGATAAAACCCAACTGATTACATCAGCTCGTTGAGGCGATTTCTTGTAGAAACAATACTGGTCGAATTATTTGCCCCTCCCCCACTCCCCGTTGAATGGTTGGTATCTTTCCATAAACCTCAAGCACTATAGTACTTCACCATCAGCATTGATCAGTATGCCGCTGTTTTAGCAGATGCGCCTCGGGAAAAGTGCAGAATCCAACCCATATCTGCGGCAAAGAGAAACTTTGAAATGTTTTGGTTGAGGCTTTGTAATGTGAAGTCGAGGCGCCAGGGGGTAGTCCCACCCTTCCAAAACTATAAAACAAATATCACCCAACCGTCACACCTTTGGAGATGCTCGCGTAGACACTTTCCGATTATCGTGCCACAGGACTATGGGGCGCCAGGTGTAGCAAGGTATATTTCGTTACAAGATCAGTCATCTTGTAACGAAATGAACATTTCGTCGCTGAAATGGCTATTTCGTAATGAGGTGACAATATTTCGTAACTAAATGAACATTTTGTCGACGATAGGACTAATTTCGTAACGAAATATACCATGCGACACGTGGTACCTCAGACAGGACCATTTGCTTTGGCAAGGTCGGTCTCCAACAATCTGCACAGTTGGCTGTATCCCGTCTATGAAATCCTCTGATCTTCTGGCTGGTTTCCCCACGGCGGATGTCACGACAATTCAGGTTTGATAAAAATTGTAAGCATGAGCAACACACCTGCGATTGATGGGTAGCGACCATATCACCTACACCCTTACACTCACGTCCCGCCATAATGCTGGTAACGAAGTATCATTAGTTCACTAAATACAACAGTCGTGTCGCTGATTGATATTTTAGTGACAACCTGCTTGCTCATGTTCAAGAGAGTAAACCGCAGTGATTACCACATGGAGTCAACTAATTGACCGACAAATTGGCCGTCCGCCCAAGTTTTGACCACAATAAAGTGTGAACGGCAAGCATATTGTGTATGGAGAACAATTACAATCAACTTGAGAATAGAGAAGCGATCGCCATTTCGAGTGCGTAATAGAAATGAAATCATATTGCGCAAAAATGGATCCACCCACGTGCGTACTGCTCAAGCCATTAGTGGTCTGTTGTTCTAAGCAGGGCAGTAAAACACTTACACGCATTCCTGACGTACTATTACGTATTACTCAGTGGTGTATAGAGGTACATAACTTGAAAAGCTGTTTCATTGAAAACATATGTAGAGAAACGCCCTGACAATTTCCCCATATACGAATTCGACAATGAACGCTTTACATGCTTTTTTTATTACCTTCATTTGAAGAAAACTTCAAAACACTGAACGTGACGCTTTAATTATTTCAAACAGTGATTAAACTGATGCATTCCAATAAAGCACTTATTCCTGTGATCACGGAGCTACAACATAACCCCATGTGATCTTGGGAGTGTGCACATGTGAATATCACTTAAAAAGAATGCTATTTTTTTTTATTTCATTAAAAACGTTTGAATTGGGAGTGGTATGTCGGGCATCACGTATCTCGATGGACACCAACCCTAGCTGACATCAACTCACTTGTAAGTCAAGTCCGTCTTGTTCCACCTGGGACCATAGTGTGTTGTCTCGGCCCCGCCCACCTCGTTGGTCATGCGACTCACTGGGTCCTTAAGGCCACATCGTGGCGTCCGCACCGTGTCCAGAGTCTTCTTGTTGACCACGCCCGTCGGGGCGATGTCCATAAAGGCTTGGAGGTCAGCCACGGCGGTCTGGACGGCCAGGGTGCTCGGGGCCTTGCCAGGACTGACCGATAAGTAGCCATACTTGGCCAGGTACTCCTGCCAGATTGGGAAGACAAATATGAAGTAAGTGACTACAGTGACAATAATAATAGGCCCTACAATGGTAGTACAGTGTACCAGTATCACACTGGCATTAATACTGACACTCGTCCTGCTAACAATATTAAGATAATACTATGTATAATGATAATCATAATGTGTGCATAGTTCGCCACGTACGTCATGATGATGTCACAGTCATGGGAACAGAGTCAGCAACCATCTAAAAGATTATTTGTCCAAATGCAATCGTTATCGAAATTAATAGTTTTTAGTTTGGATGTTATAAAACCGGGTAGTAGGATTTACAGCTTGTACGTAACTTTCTATACATCATTATCATGAAAACATAATTAGTATTATGTTTCGTTTGTCATTCGTATATTGTCGACTATTGACTGGTAGTCTGTTGGGGGGGGGGAGTTAATTGGTTGCTCAATATGGTTCACGACTTGGGTTGTCGAAACTTAGTCAGTTGTGAGTTTATTGGTTGAGATAAACAAGCTGTAGACCCGTCTAACTTGCATTGAATTGATTTTGATTATTTGCAACTTGGCCGTTACGAAAGGAATAATACATGCACCACAGGACAGATCATGGTTTGATATCCCCTCCTAAAGGGCTCGGCAACGAGAACCTAGTGGCCTGTCTGAGGGCAGCTTGGGTAATCGAACCAGGAATCTATTAATTGAGAGACCGTGGTGCTATTCACGGAGCCACAACGACTTTTTTTTTTCTCCATTGCTCAAATTTGATATTCAGTGCTAGCATATCTCAGCTTTGATGTAGCTACGAACCATGAGTAACGGTTAGATAGTGTCATGATAAACCCTGAGCAAACTTTGAAGGATGTAGTGTGCTCTACTAACACGTCGGCAGGATGCTACTGATTAAGCAGCAAATTCTGCTCAACATATAGGGGCAAACGAGTTCTATGAAGAATTATTCATCACTCACATCGATGACAGCTCATACATAAATAGTTCAGACGAGCCAGACACGACCCCCACATCACCCACCCCCTCCCCCCCCCAAAAAAAAAAAAGAAGAGAGAGAGAGAGTCGTTGAACGAGGACACGACAACCACACGTCAGCGTGAGCAAGAATTCGAAGTTGGCGGTTCTCGTTTCGTGAGAATAAAATTGTTCTCGAACGTAGAGGGCCAATCAATTTTGCAATGACTTTTTTGTCTGATGTTCCGTAACATTCAATTTGCGATCCAATGTGACTTTCACGTGATAAACTCGATACCTTTCTAGCCTAGGGGAATGGAATCACATTCGAGCAAAGCGAAATCCAATAAATGTGCTTCAGCAAAATATTGGAGCTTGCGTTTCCGAAATCAAATACCACCTTCAACCGGAAATTGATGAGGACAGCGAGGATTCACCATAACAGAAACTAAAACAACAACATAGTCTTAAGGAGTGAGATGTTTCAGAAGACGCTTCTCACAACACATAATACATTCGAACATAAACCATGATAAAACAGCGGCACAGTGAAAACCTAGTCAAAATACTGCAAGGTAAGCAAGAACAAGCTTTCAGCATCAGTGATGAAAAGATCAAAGTACATCAAGTGGGATGGCATCCCATTTATCATCAATCTATTACATATACACGCCTTCTCGTTACAGTCATTTTGCTGGTTTATTTACTTAATCCTGACCATTAGCTAATTATAATTGCCGAGATAGTATCATTGTGAAAAGGAGTATAGCAATATCGATAAGGATAACGAAAAGGTTGATGATGAAGATGATTACACGGACTTTATCGGATTCTATCGCCAATGAATACGATGATCCGTTGGTACCACTCCCCCGTGGTACCAACGGGTATCAGATAACCGATCTGGCTTCATTTCCGCCCGCGTGGGGGTTGGTCAATTCGAAATCGATTTACGCGATTACGTGTCCGGGTGTGTGGATAATTTCTCTTTTATTTTGGTCTTTATCAAAGGAATACATTTACCACAGGAAACAACCAGCATTAGTTTAACAATGTTGCAATGATCCTTGATATTATATCGTAGAACTGCTATCCAAAACTGCGTATTTTTTAAAGGAACTGTGATGAAAATAAAAAGTACAACGAACCACGCAATTTGTGTTTCTGTCAATCAACGTTCTGTTAAAGTACAAGCGACCTTCCTCCGCGTGTTAGGCGAATTAGCGCGTTGATTAGAATGAGAGTAATTCCATTTGTGCAGCGGCAATGACTTTCAATAAATCAATCTGTTGTACAATACGAAAGGGAACCAATGGTGGTCCTCTTCGTTAGACATCACTGATGGTCGTCATACTATATACAGGTGAGACAGCGAGAAAGTTGTTGACGTTGTTTGAAAATGGTAGATGTGAAAGCGATAATATTGTTTGCATTGTTGCATCGTCTGCGTCATCTCCTGTTGAAAAGGCGGTTACAATCGTGAGGCAGGAAAAGACGGCATTGATAAGTGATGGTGTCCGTTTCAAACATGTTTAATGAATTAACGCACGCATCAGAAGAGGAAGCGGAGACACGTTGTGTGAGCTCATTCCACATTGGCACATCAGCTTTTCCCTCCAATAAAATGACTTCACTTCAGATATTTTTGTGAATGTACAAGCATTGATGTGACGTCATAATAAGAGCTCAAAACACTCGTCATCTGGCTGACGCACATGTTATATACAACACGTGCTTCATGATGCCCTGATCATGTGACCTAATCTCATAGATGCAATACCTCAGTTGTGAGTTAGCATAGCGTGTTATAGAATAAAGTTCTTGACAATTTCAAGGAATTGTGTTTTGTGTTTAATCCTGTAGTTTTTGTAGATTCAAAGTTGAAAGTCTGCTTTTAGATAATGTAATTGTAATATCTCATTTCAACAGAATACCTCTTTCAGCTACTTTAAACTTAACTATGGATAACATCAGGTAAAAAACCCTGAAAACAAAAACAACTATGACAACATAGGCTTATGTGATTCATATTAAAACGCTCGGTTGATAAATTGGTAATGAAACAAATGCAAAGGAATTATTGAAGAGCCTTTCCTGCCATGGAGAGCATTAATTAATTAGAAGAACGGATACGACAGGGAAGGGAAAAGAAAACAGCCAAAGTACAATCACGGTAAAATGATATACACTTCTCACTGCCACGTGTCTTCAGTGATATAACATTCTATTACAGTAACAGCACTGACTTTGCAACTGATTGACAAATTGCCCTACATCGACGTAAATAAGCACTGAATTGATCAGTGTTTTTGGTAGTACCCATGATAATTTTTTTTTTTTTTTATCATGGCTACTACCAAAAACACTGATCAATTCAGTGCTTATTTACGTCGATGTATCAAGGGCAATTTGTCAATCAAAACATCTCGACGGAAGAATTTTCATGAATTTGAACAGCACTGACTTGTCTACCAAAACTGTTCAGAGCACATAACATATCTACATGATTGTACCCTCATGAAATAGGGTTGATCTATACAAGGAAATGCAGAGTTAGTCAACGAGGAAGCGCCGTTCATTCGGCTAAAACAGTCCTAAAAGTCCTTTAAACTACTGTTTATACGGCTCTACAGGGCGGTGGAACTCGAGGCTGGGCGCCACTTCGAGGGGCCTTCTAGCAAGTCAGGGGGTGAGGAGAAGGGTGTGCTGCTGGAATTTTGAGGTGGTTTTAGCGGTTAATCTGAGCCGAATTCCCGGACCGCACCACAGCTGAAGATGGCCTACCTACCTCCCATGTGATGATTGTTCGGACAAATTGCATTAGGGGCGTGGGTTGTTAATAAACTCGTCCCCCCTCAACTCAGGACATTGGGAAACATAGGCAGGTATAAGAGTGTTCAAACGGTCCGGCTGTTCCAGCAGGTGCAAGGCGAGAAAAGTGCTGATACACCTTGGATGTTTGGCGCCATAGTAGTCACGTGGTCTAGACTTTTATCCAATCACAGCCGTCCATTTAGAATGACTTACATTCAGTCATAAGAGTCATTCTGTGACCGACTTCTAGCCGCAACATATTTCCTCCCCACCCTCTCTCTCTCTTTCCACATATTTATTATACATAATTATCTTTCTCTGTCTCTAGTTTTTAGTTTTGATGATAAAAATATACCTTTGTCGTTGGAGGAACTCATAGCATTTTTTGTTTGTTTGGTTAATCTTGTTCATGCAATTCTAATAAATTTATATTTTGTCAAGAGATAGAGTGAAATAATTATCTTTCTTTGGAGCCCTTGTTTTTTTTCGTCGTTTGTTCCTGTTGCAGCAATTTCGCTAAAGTCATAACCGATCCTTATATGGCCAACTTTTTTTTATAAGATCCCGTTTTTATCTCTCAAAATTTGGAACTTCCTTAGATTTCTGTCTGATTCTGTGCAAATTATTCAATTTATCCAAAGAGGTACTAGGTAGTTGCTAGGCGAGCCTAGCACCTCTTTGATTTAACCAGGTCCGACAAAACTTTCTCGAACATGTCCAATGAAAGATATGCATTGACATTCAGAGTTGCCAGTTCGATGATGAGAAGAAGATGATTTGGAGGCAAAATTCTCTCCAGGACCTGGTGGGCTGACTGAAACATGAGTGATATAACAATCTCATTAATGCAAAGGCGTCATTAAGTACTCTTGTTCAGAATATGAAAAGCTCGCTTCCAAAAGGCACTAAATCCACCATTTTTTAATGGATTTAACGCCTTTTCGTTGCAAGCTCTTCATATAATCATCAGCTTCGAAAACGGAGGTCACTGTTGGCTCTCTTGATGATCGGAGAGCGGTTCACCTGTCATTTGGGTTTGGCGCCTTTTTCTCTCGGCTGATTCGTCATGATTGTGGCTTTCTTCTGGCATTCAGGGGAGCACCAAACTTTGTTCGCCTCTACAAAGATGTAGCGTATAATGACTGACCTTAAAACATGTACTCCAAAGGATCCAATGTAATAAAACAGGTGACTTGGCATACTAAATGCAGGCTATAGATTTTGATATGCCATCATCTTACACCGAGAGTCATTCCATTACATTTCGCAATGTAAAACACGTGACATTAATGCTGACACCTTCCCAAATCTCATGTTTTGTCATCATGGTTGAAGACACGGATGAACGTACTCTGTGTGCAAACTATATGTGCAATGACTGATCAACATAATTCTCATAATATTAGAATTGGTCTCATGAATCTTCGCATAAATCGCAATAAGAATCAATTAACAACGCGCAAAATGATGTTTACACAACTTCACCTGTTTTCGAGGATGTTAACGTTTATAGTCGCTTCCGATTTTGAGGAGCACGTACAACTTTATTTTACCGAGCATGCGCTCTTTATACGCATCCGTGTATATTTCTTTAACGCATGGATCATGACACTAAACGTTGACTCTCATAAAAACGGTACTGACCGTGACGCCTCGCAAGTAAACATTCTATTGTTGATTGTTATGATGTCAACAAACGATCTCCGCTCAAAGCTTGTATGAGGCCGTATAGTGTCGAGCTCAGTTTTTTTTTTTTTTTTTTTTTTTTGCTTATGTTCATACAACAAACGTTAATAGACAAACGCGCGGAGTTCACCTTGTCTGTTAAAGCTACCGTAATCCACTCGCGAGACGTGGCAAGGCTCTCACCTGTTCGCACAATATCTAGCTTTATCTGGACTGACACGATTTCTACGGTGTAAATTAGCAGGAAGAGAACTGCAGCTACTAATAATCTTGAGGCCACGGGCAGATGAGGCGCCTGTAGTGCAGTTTGACGCTCTGGTGGTGGAACGAAGCCAATTCAATTTGCATCCTATATGTTTTGTGTTGTACGATTATTGACATTCACCATTGCATTGATGGGTAGACAAAAACACACATAGATACATAATACATACATCTGTCTTTATGATAACCCCTCGCACAATCACACACACACACACACACACACACACACACACACACACACACACACAATCTCTCTCCCTCTCTCTCTATATATATATATATATTCAGTTCAAATTCAGTTCAAATTTATTTCATATTTCCATTTTCTCAATGATGACATTACAAAATTATTGACAACAAAACAAGAGTACAAAATATATACAATCATGTCTTTTGATTGTAGAAGAAAAAGAAAAAGAAAATATACTTGACACAAATGTACATGGTCACATCGTATGAAAATGTCACTAGTAAGTATAAGAAATATGATGGGGCCTACATAAAAGCTTTAAAGCTTGTAAAACTGTAGGTTCCCGAGTTCATAGGCATATAATTTCACACGGAGAACGGATATGTTTGTCTTGACCAACTAAAATTACACCAGTACAAAAAAATAGATGAGTAATAAACTAATGAACCACATAGATATCGCACAAACCAGACTGCATACTAATCTCGCAGTGTTTGAATAACAAAAATGCTGTATTATTAAAAGATGTATCGGTACCATGAAATCACTTAAGTAACTTGGTGCTGCGGACAAGGACAAAAGACTGGGAGCATAAAAAGGTTGCTAAAGGCTTGGTAGTGTGTATCCACTAAGTAATAACTGTTTTAATTTGCGTTTGAAGGTGAATAAAGATAAGGAAGAAGTGATATCTAGAGGGAGATCATTCCAATATCTGGGTCCAGTAAATATAATTGTCTTCTTTGCAAAAATAGTGCGAGTACGGGGAAGGTGATAGGCGTCACTCTGGCGAGTGGGATAACAGTGGACAGAACGATTCCTTTTGAACATGTGGATAAAAACAGATGGTAATTCATTAGTTGTTAGTTTATACATGAAAATTCCGAGATTATAATAAAATAAGTCTGAAATTTTCAGAATTCTGTTTTGATGGAAAAAACAATTGGTATGGGCAAAATATCCGGCGTGGTTTATGATTCTTATTGCACGCTTTTGAATACGGAGAAGGGAATCTAGTAATGAGTGAATTGCATTTCCCCACGCCAAAATTCCATAATTGAAGTGTGGAGATATTAAACAAGAATATATACTCTGCAAAATATGAACAGGAAAGAAATGTTTTAGCTTATTCAAAATCCTAATATTTCTAGACAAAATTTTACTTACAAAATTAACATGAGTTTTCCAGGATAATTCTTGGTCAATCCAAAGCCCTAAAAACTTTGTGTTATTAACCTGCTTTAAACATAAATCATTTATATTGATATCATATGGAACAACATTCAAAGAATTACTAAATACCATATAATGAGTTTTTTCTATGTTCAAGGACAATTTGTTCGCATAAATCCAGGATTGCACCGACCTGAGCTCAGTATTCATCATATTTATTAATGCATTAGGGTCTCGATGTGAAAAAAACAAGCTTGTGTCATCGGCGAAACAAATGAATGACAAAATTTGCGATGATTTTGGAAGATCGTTTATGTATACTATAAATAAAAGTGGGCCCAAGAGGGAGCCCTGCGGGACTCCACATGAAATAGGCTTTAATTGCGAATCATGGCTATTGATATTAACAAATTGCTTTCTTTCTGTTAAACAACTCTTAAACCATTCTAAGGGGGTACCGCGGATTCCATAGTGACACAATTTATAAAACAAGATTTTATATGTACATGTATATTACATATATATATCATAAATTATTACAAATATGAAAATGAATTTAAATTGAAAATCGAATGTAAATATATATATACATATATATATATATATATATATATATATATATATATATATATATATTGATTATGAAATTGATTGACCTATGTATTTATCAATCTATGAATAGATATGATATAGATATAAATAGTATAATTATGCTGATAAGCATCCAGCAATAATTGAGATCTAATGGATTGACAGTGAATCACCGAAATAACAAACCAAAGATTCATCAAAGTGAACAGAACGACTTTGCAACCAATAAAAATGGCCCTATACTTGACACTGAACGACTAAAACTCAAAGAATTTAGCTGATATCGAAAGTAGAGGCGTTGATGATGCATGTATGTATGTGGAAAACGGGTCCACTTGATGAAACTCTTCAAGTTGTCACACGGAAATTCAGGTTGCTCTTTGGATGAGCGGACGGAATTGTGTTAACTGAATAAAGTATACCGTATACAGAGATTTTGAAAAAACAAACAAACAAAAAAAAAGCATAAAACAGAGATTTTCCTCGATAAATGTGGTACCGACCTAGATAAATCAACCCAACATCTTGCTGACGCCAATTGCAATCTGTTGCTGGAAATTCAGGGAAGTTGGAGCAGGTTTCACAGAGGACTCCCAGTGACTTAGCACAAACACCTTGAGTGTGCAAAATTTCAATCCTATTCCTTTACAAAACTCGACAGCAAGCTTTCCGTAGGACGCCAGACAAGACAAAATATTCCAGAGAACAATTGCCCCGGAGGGTAGAATCCGGATATAAAGCACAGATATACCTGTCTTTCTTGGAAGGAGGAAGATAGTTGGGCAACAGGTGCAGCATTGGTTGCTGAAACTGGAAGAGAGTATGAAAGGGCAGATGGCCCTTGAGCTGAACATCACGAGGAACATGGATCGAGATAAACACTGGGATACACAACTAGCAGGTGGATTCTAACATTCTCATGAAAACGACTTCAGAGTGTAAATAAACTGACAGCCAGCGAGCGAAGAAAAGATGTCCAGCATCATCGAAGATGGAAAACAGGTGAGATTCCGGAGGTCCCCGTGATTCATTTATTTTACTTGGCAACGATGGTTGCTCTGCTCCGACACACTCTAATCCCTCATTTCGCACTACCACTGCTATCTGTTTTGGACAGCGCTTCGCTTGATCTTTACTGTCCTTCGGATAATCTGAACGAATTATAGCCGCTCTCGAGTCAGCTCGTGATGACACCTCCATAATTTAGACGAAATATTAAACAGACATTGATGTAGTTACCAGTGACCTTCACCCATTGCACCGCTCCCCTCCACTCGCAACCCCCCCCCCCCCAGAAAACCAAAAACAAATGAGAAAACGCATGGGATAAAAACTGAAACAACAATCTTGATATAATCATCGCCATGGCAACGGCAAATGATTTAACAGGATTTACAATAAGAAACATCTGAGTCTGACGAGGCGTGGCGACAATGGAAACCGGGTGCATATTCCTGAGAAATATAGAAACCACAGCAAAAAAATGAGCTAGAAACTAGCTGAAATTTTTTGTAACATGCAATTCTGAAAAGTGAAATTAAGAAAAGTGAAAAGTGAAACGTGACTCCGTCATTTGAAGAGAGAAAAATGCCAGAAAAGAGGGGAATACACTTTCGACAGACATTCTCGAATAACTCAACAAAACCATTTTTTTGACGGGTTTAAGTTTATTAGATGCCCAAGTTGACGAGAAGCTTAAATCCAACTCGTCTCCTGAATTTGTGACCCGTCTAGACCTAGTTACATATTTGGAAGTGGAGAGGTCAAGAGCTCTGTGATCTACTAATAGTTTGACCCTCCGGTGTATAATACACGGTTTTTATTGGCATCTCATCTTGCATGGTGTTGAAATTTATTTGTGGCTTGTGTTTCCAGATAATTTCTCAGCCAGCCTGACCTGCTAAATCAAGTATTTAGCACTTTCTTCGGATAGAGACAGACAGTGAAAGTTTAAAAGTCGCTGCAATGGCTCGTGCAGACTTGTGATTTTATTGTGCCACTTTCTTTTTTCTTTCAATACGAAAGACCAGGGGGTAAAATACCCCATTGGGGCGACATTGTAAGGTCCAAAGGCGATATTTTGCGGTCGGATGAAAGGTAATTTGGATTGTTGTTTGTGGCTTTCTACCAGAATCCCTCTTTCCTTATATCCCTCGCTCTCTCTTGCTGCTTTCATCGCTCTGCTTTGCGTTCGTTCGTTTATCATTCAGCGTTTCACGGTAAGTAGGCCAACTAAAATCGGAAGCCAGATAGTAGAGGGACGCGGACTTTGTCGACGTTTTTGTATTTTCAATTTCGAAATCAGCTCATTGTCATTCAAGAGAGGTCGAGTGGCATGGGGCTAGGCCTAGGCGGGCTTCAAATCTAAATAGATCATGATATTCTGGGTATCATTACCCAGACATTAGAACACTGAATTGAATAAGAAAAGCGGTGTTCATTCATGCACTTGGCTGTCTGCAAAGTCCTTCTCACACGAATATCATTAGCATCGTTTTTGTTCCTGTTTATATGACTTATTTGTCAGACCTGGATGTTCTGCCTCGTCTCACATTATTTTGACATGTCCTCGCATCGACCCTCTCGAACCCAGCGACTATAGACTACATTTTACAACAGCAGTGAAGTTTTCAATTTTAGTTCAACTTTTTTTTTCAAGAAAACAATTAACAGACAAAAATACAACAGCAACATAGAGATTTAATTCGAACAAGATTTTTTTTTTCCTAAGGAGCTTCAACTTTGACAAGCAAATTCAATAGAAAATGTAGATACAAAATACAGTAAATTGTTGCATTTTCTCTCCCATGATCTGATCCATGTTGCAGGGTTTGTCACAATTAACATATATGTAATGACACTTGATGAGAATACAGCCCTTTCCTCAGGACATAACGACTAAAAATCCATTTTCAAAATTCACTCACTAAGAGGGAGGGGTGGGAGGGATCACGAATGGCCTGGTTTGATTTTGCTTGAAAAAAAAAAATATGATTATGCTGAACGGCACCATGAATTAACATAACTATACAGTTCTGTTAGTTGTGGATATTTCACTATATTATTTCAATATATTTCTACATTTTATACAATCATTCATTGAAAAATAATATTTAGATATCACCATTAACTTCAACTTTTTTTCAAACAAGCTGTTTTTTAAAACCTGTTTTGAAACAGCTGTCCAGAGTTTATGGATATGGCAATACAGGACAGACATCCTCAACCTTCTTCCAGTGAAGGTCCGCTGTATTGTCATGGAAACGGGATAAAAATGGTGACTTTCCAGTTGCTAGACCTGATAACTAATGACCATAAAAAGAATGGCAGTTCTTTGCCTTCTGTTTTATCCCCGTGATATCCTGATTTCATTTGAAAATATAAATAAATCTTTTCTGAACGATAAAGGAGATGCTTGGGACTTTTAATTGGCGTGGAGCTTTGATGACGAAATAACACATCCGCTATTCAAGTCTAAACGTAAAGATATTATTCAAGAACCATGAAGTGGTATACCAATTGTATACGGTGGTATCCATGTATGACACAGTGACCTATGTATACATAACGCTAGTTAAAACAAAATAAGCAAAACAAACAAAAAGCTCAACATGACAAACTCCTCTTTCGGACGCTGAAAGGTAGTTCTTGTTACTGTGTCGCAGAACGTACTTTATCAACGTCATAGTATCTTTGAACAACATTCCGTGGCATGGAGCAACTTTGCGAACATTCTAAGAAACGCACACGAAGTTTCTCGTTATTCATAACAAAACCTTGCACAAACGTGATGGATTAGAAAACGTGAAGTTCCATTGAAAGGAAAACAGGACAGAAATTGGCACAAGAATGTTGATGGAAGTCAAGCAGACAGTAACCTTGTCACATTACTGTTATCCCGGACTTTGTCAACATTCGTAAGCCCTAGGCTACAAAGTGTGCTCCGACATCCAACAACGCATTGGTTACAACTAATAACCTCCATGAGCGGTTTTACACAAAAACTACAGCAGTAGTCTTGCAGCGACATGCAAATGAAGATGTCATGAAAACACTTTCCTGCCAAATCTTCCAGATACCCACATGACATGACAGCCTTCCTGTGGAGTTCACGGTGAATTGACGACGAGTCCAAAATACAACGTAATTTGTCAACGAGTTCATTGAGTGACGTCATAAAAAAGCAGTACCAGTATACTTTCAATACAAAACTTTGTCGCTCTCTTTCTCGTTGACGCACGAACACTTGTAAGTTGTAAGACATGTTTCCATGCGAACTTTTGATAGGTTACCATGGTAACATTTACCAGCTCTAGGTATTCGCCGTGGTGACTGTAGGCACAGGGCGAGTTCTGTTCTTTGGCCAAATCTGATACCACTCCTCTTTTCCTTCCTATGCCGCTCTCAGGTTTCCGTAAATGCACCTCAAAGTGTCACATTTACACTCATAAACCAAACCAGAAAAGTGTCGGATTGGCGATTTAGAGAACGTCTTAATAATCTTTATTGAACAATGCTGCCAAGAAACCTGTCTCATTGTTTATCTGCTGGTATTAAGTACAACATCTTGAGGATGATCCTGGAGAAAAATATCAACATTTCATGACAATCACACTTTCATGACACCTTCTGTAAAACCGTGTAAAATACTAGCACACCCTATTCTTTTTTTTTTTAAGGCACTTGTTTAACCTGGGACATTTCGAGGAAGTCTGAAGTGTGTGGTTGTTTTTTTTTTTTGAAGGAACTACAATTAAGATATAAATCTGGAGGCAAAATGAAATGTTGAACAGCACTATATTCATTTCGAGGTCTTGACCCATTTTTTCACCCCCCCCCCCCCCACAAAAAACAAACATAAGGCAAATTCGAAAATAGGATTTATCACCTTGGTCACGCTGAGCGACCTAACTATAGTCGCAAAAGTATATTATGACAAACGGCTGGGACCATTATTCTCATGAAATGATACAGTTTCCCATTGGTTATCGATACAGTTACTTTTCCGTTCTAATTCTGGACGTCCGACGGTGACTTCTTCTTGTACATGCACCTGTCGTGAGGTGGAATCAACTAGATGGTTGATTGCGTGGTAGAAAGTTCAACGTTAACTACTGGCCTTCATTAGAAATATGTGGGTAAACACAAATAAGCATCACGCACGCGCGCACACACACACAACATACATACACACACGAAAGCATAGTCTATTTACTTTTACTTCTACTGGGATATGAATGACTAGAATGCGGAGGAATCTAGAGAATCATTTGTTATTGTAGTTGCGTGAAAAGGAAATGAGACGTGATTTTCCCACACTTTGCTTGTTGGTGAAGATAAATAGTTATGTTCTTTCTCTCCCTCCCCATCCCACCCCCTCTCTCTCTCTTTAGATAGCACTGGCCTCTGATTTTAAAAAGCAAACAAAAACAAACAAAAACCTGTAAGCCAGCATCATGGACAACATTGCAACCCAACAAATACAGAATTATATTTGTTTGCCATAATCAACAAGAAAAACAGTAATCATAACTTCTATTCACCAATAGCTATAGCGTGTGGGTCACTTTACATTCTCTGAAAGGAAGATTTAAAGGGGATGGCTAGTAACTGATCAGTGGGAATGCTGGAGGGTGATTGTTCCGATCCTTGTGGGATTCATTTAAGAGTACATTATATATCTACTGTTGTGTGAAAGTTATTTGCTTCAGAATGGTCTCATATTCAAGTAATGTGCAGTTTAATGTTTCCAGGTTAGCGTGCCTGGTCAGTGACGGGGCATTAATCTGCACATAACTTGAATATGAGACCGTTCTGAATCAAATAATTTTCACACAACAGTAGATATGTATATGTACTCTTAAATGAATCTCACAAGGATTTGAACAATCATCCCTCAGCATTCCCACTGATTCCCACTGATCGGTTACTAGCCATCCCGAGCATGCCCAGTACCGCGCCCTATAAACCAGTGACAAAGAAAAAGTCGGAGAAACAAACGAATGCGGACCAGTCCTGTATACAATATACTTAGGAATCAGGTAACGAACAAACTCACTGAAAGTTCCCATGGCCGTTACACGTGGCTGCCGTTCCCAAACTAAGCAAGCTAAAACTAACTACCTGAGTATTCCAGACACAATGTAGGCCCTACTTTCGGGAATTTGGTTGCAACTTGGCCATTCAGTTCCCTTGGACACTTTTGTGATGTTAAATTTCGCGGTTACCGTAAGCCAATATAATGACGTTGAGCGTTGAAATTACCGATTCGCATTTGCTATGATTAATCAGTTTTTCACTCCCTTCGGTCGTAATGACTTTGGGCTCGGATAGCTTTCTCATGGTAGTCCCTGTGATATACGAGTCAGTAACAATGAAAACATGTGAAAGGGTGGGAATGCCAGAGCTAAGATCAAACATACTTTGTTGGGACAAATTTTTCCAGTTTGTCCCTTAATAATTCTCCTCGGGAAATTTCTTTCCTTGCAGTGTTTGTGGAAAGAAAAGTGCAGTTGGAGTTTCGTTTTGATTCTCAGTTTCAGCCTCCACCAGACATCGCAGCAGATTCTAATGTAGGCTACCAGATCTCTGTGAGGTGTGGCAAATCCTTACCAATCACTGGTGGATTTAGAAAGTAGGTTGTTTAGGCTTAAAGAGTGACTTTACCAGTTGTCATCTCTCACACCCGGTGAACCTTTTGTACATCGACCGATTACTGTGGAAATACCGGGAAAGAGCAGGGGACCTTTTCCACTGAACCAGGGCGAGATGTTAACTGTGACCAGCGGGCTTTTGTGTTTCTGACCCCGTACATCAACCACTCTTGAGACGCTGGTTTTAGGTTGTAGGTTTTAGGTTTTAGATTTTTTTTTTTTTTTGGCCACGTTTAATCACCTCTTGATAAAGCCTGCAGTGAAACTTGTTTGACGAGGTGACCCGGTGGACGTATTGTGGAGGTCCACGTTGTTGTGACCATTAGTGGCTAATATCATATCGGTATCAAACCTAACAAGTTATTCAAAAGCATGAAAAGAGACATACACATTCAAAAACACAACCTAAAGTTTGATCGAATGAGACTTGACATTATTATTACTGTTGCAATACGTCGGTATGTAGGTATACGGAAACTTCATTAAAATATCGATGTATTCGGATGGCATAAATGAATACAGGATTTATAAAGATGAGAAAACATTATGAACATTGAGGAATGGTCGTTGGTCTTTCGTCATTAGTCGACTCGTCAGCCTTTCCACACCCTTCAGCTGGGACATCACAAGTCCCGCAGCCCCCCCCCCCCCCTCACCCTTGCAGAATGTTGCCAATTTTTCCTATCATACGCTGTTCTGATTCCTACTTTGCTACGGATTTCTCCAAACGTTTAACAAAATCAGCCCCAGTTGTCCGCACGAAGTTCGTGCCGGAATGTTTAAGTCATTGTCAACACATAAAGAGAGACCATTTCACAACGCACAATACAAAACAAAGAGACCTTGGTTCGACCAGACTTGGGCACGTCTGTCTGGCAGAGATGAAAAGAGAGTAATAGTTATTGCTCCTTTGTAAATATTTCGCCCTTGATATGATATTTGCGATTTATGAACGCAGTACAGGTGATACCTTTATCTGGGAAAGTTCACGTTCGTGAGAATGTCTCAGCTGACCCCCTGCTAAGTTAGTGGTTAGGCATCAAGCTGTGATTCAGTGACACGGGACCAGCGAAATTACACCCGCACACTACGATTTCATATAGCCGCTAAACCTGTGTACGCAGTTATGTGTGTGCGTGTTTTTGTGTGCGTATGTGTGTGTGTGTGTGTGTGTGTGTGTGTGTGTGTGTGTGTGTGTGTCGAGGTGGGTGTTAGGAAGTTTCACTTTTTAGCGATTCTACATCCACACCTTCTCATCTTCGATTCCAGGTGAGACAACAAGCCTAAAAATCACAATCCGAAAGAATGACATTTCATTTAAGTTCTTACATCTAACACCACACTATATGGACTAAACCTCAACGTTTTGACAGTGTAGATCAGAAAGTGGAGATGAGTTATTTTCACACTAGGCATTCTAAGGTCTAGAAAAGAAATTGACTGTTTTCATTGTAAAATATGCATTCTTAATCAACGTATCATAACATATTATTGCTTCTCGCAATTGCCATCAACCATCAGAAATATATTAACTTTAGCCATTTTGATGGAAGCTGAAGACACCTTGGGATTTGAAGAAAAATTAAAGTCTAGAGTGCGGAGCAATGCCAATGTTCTAATCTGAACCTGCATCCTACTTCAATAAAACACTAAACAACCACTAATACTCAAATCAGTTGCGGTAACTCTGATGATGGCGCGTTGCTGTTAATCAAAAAGTTGTTGCTGTTTGAATACAAATCACTCATCTCCATTTACAGCTGATTTAAATCTGAAATTACACGCTCCATAATCTGAGAATGACATTCAAATGTGCAATGTTCGGAGAATTCTGAATGTTAGCTAAAGACGCTTACTTCTCTGTAGTCCATACGGAGGGGGGTGTCCAAAAACTTTATAGAAACAAAACAAACAAAACATACAGAGCAGAAACAGAAAAGGAGGAAATTTTTAAAATGCGTTTATTTCGTGATAGCGTGATATCTTTCAAGCAAAGAAAGCCGAGTACTGAGATGAATTTAGGGGAGAAATAGGGAAGAATGAAAAGAGAAAGTTAGAGGAGTGATGATAGTCGTTGTGTGATCTAATGACATCGGTTTAACCCCCCGGACAGTGCGGTTTGAGTCATGGAGCGATGCACCCTTGATCTCGCTGTAGGTAAACAGACGCCAATAAACACAGAAGGGACTATAGCGGGACCCCCTTGCCTATAAAGCACGAGTAACTGCGGCTGGTCCTTTCCTTCGACTTTTACTCTAGATAAACAATCAACTTGCGAGCATTCGACAAGTTCAAGGTTACTCTCTCAAGATGATCATTATCAACAAAGTCTTGAAAACTCTGGCATGCTGCGTAAGAGACAGACCTACCAACATTGCCGTCGCCATTTCAAAGTTTATGACGATTTAGACACACTCTTACGTTTCCTTTTGACGTGTGTTTTTAAACTAGTGGAACCAGAAGTGCAGTCAACATTTCGTGGAGGGGGTGTGACCACCGTTAGTAAAAACCGTAGGGCTCAAAAATACCGGACTTTGAGTCACGTCATGACATAGATCTACATGTACATACCGCAGCTCCAGCATGGTCCTGATTTTAAGGACCTCTTTAGTAACAAATCAACCAAACTGCAATAGATTTTAATAAATGGATGTATTATCATTGTTTTTTTTTCCATTAGCATGACACCATCTACAAGTTCTAAGGATTCTATGAGATCTTCCACTCTTATCATGAGACTCTTCAGTATGCCATTAGGCCTATGTTAGGGACGAGTCCCATTGAGGACGAGACCCAGTATACTGTACTCGGGCAGGGGTCTATGGGAAATGCGTGTTGTAGCAAAATCAGTCCGACCTCAACTGATTTTAAATATGAGATAACTTCATCGATGCTCTATCAATGGTTGCTATGGCACGCGATGAAGATTCGCATGTCGGGACCATTACACCTGTCACTTCTTTGTTTTTGCTGTATTTTTCAGACACCTGTTTGGTATGTCCAGTTTTCTGCCGAGGTGATGCTCGTGTGTTGAGTTCTAACATGGAGCTGCAACACAGAAGTGTGCGATAACTCCTCGGCTGTAATTATAAAGTACAGGTCTTGACCGTTGATGGTTCACATTATACAAAATTCCCGTTTGTGGATGCTCTGTTTAATTTCTTATCCCTGTGTTTGGTATGGATTCATTCTCTTCGTCTCTTTTTCTCCCTCCATCTTCTCTTCTCTCGGAGTCATCCTTCTCTCTCATCTGCAGCGTTTAACTCTCACACTGCCTCTGGTACCCACAGGAAGGACGATCCCGATGGTATTGTCACACAGTGATCTTAAAAAGGTTAAGTTCTGTAGGACTTATATTCCCTCGTGTTCTTGTTTCAAGGATGATCTGCAGCAGCGATGAGAGGACATTGTCATGCCATGAATGTGGACCGACGGAGAAGGGGGATGATTCGCTCTACATAGCATCGGCAACCCCAAGGAGCTATCGCAAACCCCCAAGGAGGTATCACAAACCCCAAGGTTTTCACTTCGTAGGGGGTGAAGCCGTGAAAGAAAATTCTTCACATCACTTTGTGTTTGCAGCCTTATAAAGATATATGCAATGTTTGACAACGCCTTGAAATAGAATTAAACTCATTCAATGAAGAAGCTCTACAAGCTTTCCAAGGTTTATAATAATCTTAACTCTTTTCAGTCATCCTACTCCCTCTAAACCATCTGAAAATAAATAGGTGAATGAGCAAAATCAAAGTGCATCCCCCATGTTCGGTTAACGACATTAAAACAAAGTGGAACAAATAAAACGCACAACGAAGAGTTTAGTCACACCGTGCTATTTCTAAACAGAAAACGAAATCATTGTGAATGACTGAATGAAACTGATGAATTGATTAAGCAATAAATCAATTACTTGGTGGTTTATGCAATCAACAGAATGTCTCTGACAAATCATAATCATTTAAAAAGTGATTCTGACCAACATATGTTTGCCGTATGTAGATCGGAAATGGTGTCACTTCTATATGAGCATGCACCAAAGCATGAAAACCACACTCTTCTGGTGCTAAATCCACTTTCATGGTGTGTGCATCAGTTTCCGGTTTTAATTCACATTACACAATCGTTATCGACCAGAATTTAATCGTAGCTTGATCCCAACAAAGAACAGGTTAACAAAACTGTGATGATTAGCATTCCATTCAATCCCATATACTTTTGAATGATGATTATATTTTGTAAAACCCTTCCAAATGTCATAAACTGTTATCTCTCGATGGCTATGGGTGGAAGGGTGTAGAACAAAGTGAACTTCGTATCCACTGTGGTCGAAATCCATCCGGTTTAGCAATCACAACGGATACATTTTAAAGATATTCATTTCACACATAAACTTGGTTGTATTCTGATGTCATTCTCGCATGCCTTCAGAAACAAATCAAGTGATCTATGTAGCCTAATAACACATGTTTATCTTAAGAAATGACAGTGGCAAGAAAGTTGCACTTTTTGTCTAATGAATGAGCGGACAAGTCACGCTCCAATGAACTCGTTTCCGGTCGGCACCCTCCTCGATGTTCCGCGAAAGAAAGCCGAAATCTTATACCTCATCCCTTGTCTAAATCGATCAAAATCTTCCTAACTGTTCTTTTCTTTTTGCTACTGAACTGAAAGATTCGTCGTCACCCTTGTGGACTATTGATTTTTTAAACTGATGTGACTGCTGTCACAACATGAGTATGTCATAACTTCTCTCGCTGCGGTTGGCTCCACATCACGTTTGAGTAATTAGGCGAGACGACATCTCGAAGTGTTCAAGAAAGTTAAGTTTCGTCTAATGCTGTCTTTAAAAGACCTTTTCCTGCTACAAAATCCATTCCATATCAAAAGGCAAATGTAATTTCAATGTAGTTTACCTTGATCTAGCTGAGAGAGAGAAACTGCTCGCTAAAACCTCTGATAAAATCGCCGAAGAAATTACACTTGTCACTCTCCAAATGCCATGCAGACAATCATGAATGAGCAATCTTGAAAAGCCGCCCGATGTTTGTTTCCATGGCAGCCTGTGTCTAGGTAGTCTCCGACAACTGACAGTAAGAATTTGTTGTTGTTGTTGTTGTTGTTGTTGTTGTTGTTGTTGTTGTTGTTGTTTCTATCGAATTTGGAAAGTTGAAAGACTGTGAAAGAGAAGGAGTCAGTTCCACGAGGAACAGGGACAGTGTAAGGGGAAACTTTTATTATGGAAGACGTCAGCTGACTCAAATGTCGATGTCAAACACGTGAAGTGACGGTGCACACTTCGATGTTACCGATTGCACGGTTAGTGCGGACATATTAGATCGGAATTGATTGCTGGACTACAATCAAAAGTATATGGTGACAAATATTTGCACATAGAATACAATTAATAATGGAGAAAGAATAAAATTATTCGTATGAAAAAGCACCGACACGCACGAACACACGCATCACAACACAACTAAACACATCGCAACTCATCTGAAGACACGTACATTTGTACTATCTAAACGCTAAGAGAACTTATGATGTGTTCTTCTGCATGACTTCAGTAGGATCCCTACATGTTCCCTTTCTCCACTCACGCTACATCAACTTTGTACTGCAAAGCAGTGAGATAAATCCTACAGGCCAGCATGTATGACCTCCTAGGGATGACGAAATGCACGTCCACATTTATTTATTTTTTTCTCCAACTGAGACACGATAAAGGGAAAGCGTAGAAGCACTGTAACCATGGAAACGGAGCCAAGTACGCGGAGTGTCAGTGACTTTTCTCCTTGCACCAAACTCGGCTCGGCGCTCCCGTTGGAGCGACAGAAATCCCCAAATATTCCCCGTTATGAATGCCATAAATCTTATCAAAATAAACATCCGGTTGACTCTAAATATATCAGAATTGTAAACTTACCAAAGTTTCTAGGAAACACTTGCCCTGATCTTCCGTGATCGAGGAGTCAACGGGGAGAACGAAAGCCGCTATCGACTTCAGCATCAACAAGGACAGTAGTAAGGAGATCGCAGTGTTCCTCGTCACTGGACACCTTGGAGCTATCCGGCAGTGAGCTGGTTTTGCAGTCATGGTGACGACTTCACACAAACAGATCACCGACTGAAAGTGCAAAGGGACGCTGAGGGAGAAATCGTCGCGATACGAAACCGAATTCCTCAACCGGTTTTAACTTTCAGATCCCATTAACCACTGCGCAGACGATATGCCACAACAACCGTTTCGCGTGTCGCGTTGGGTGTCTGACAGCCTCGCCTCGGATTCACTCCGCCAGCACACTCGGCACGTCGTCCCCGTTCGCTCGCTTGATGCGACTGACTGGCTGAAAGATCCGGCTTTTACTTTTATATACAACCTTCGTTTTATTGTAAGACGGGGAAAAGTTGTGCTGTATTATGAAATGGAGGGCGGTATATTCGTCACAAACTTACTCTCGCTGTCTCTATCTGCGGACTCTGAATCAAGTTCCGGAGCAGTTTAGAGAATGAAGTACTGTTGCGTCATGCACCCCCGGATATTCTGCTAAAAGCTTCTCATTCTGACAAAGTTGGGTCCATCCATGCAGCAAATACAGTGCTGTACTCGCGTCGATGCGATTGAAATGCGCGCGCATCCACTGGGGAGGGAGCAAAGAGATTTATAATCTCTTTTGGAGGGAGAAACCAGCTGGGCTCACTCGCATTAGTAGTTGCGATCGGTCGTAAATCGTTACGTCACGAAAAGAAATATTTCTCTCAGCCAATCAGAATAATGCGTTCGAATACTTTTTTTAATTCCAACTCGCCAATAATAGCTAATCTTTTGCTTTGGAGTAAACTTTAAAAAAAGGCTGAAGATTAACTTATTTCAATTCGGCACAGTCTTATAATATCAGGTATATAATAAGAAGGACAGCATAAGTTTTTTTTTTAATGTAGCTGCTGATCTTCATTGTTTGTCTATCAATAGATCTAAAAGAGTGTAGTATTAGGACATAGTGCGCATGTGGCCTAATCGCTGTGAAATTGCGAGGGAAACATTAAAGAAGTGTATCATATTGGACAATGGTTTACAAAGAACAAAGGTGTGCGTATTTCCAAAACTGAGTGTGATTAATGTCACGTCTTGACTATTTAAAAGACATTTACGTGTGACCTCGCTGAAAGGGAAGCCTATCATCAGACAATTCATCAAACCCTTGATGATCTCCACAGGAAGACAGCAAGAGGGCGACACAGTAAGACTTCGCGGTTCGAATTGAGTTCATCGTGGCCAGAATGCATGTAATCCTTCCGCAGCTCATAGAATTTACTTGAACTGAATTAAGGACACACTTCTCTTGTCTCAAAATGAGAGACCGATGTGTATATTGATCATATGACTACCAGTGGTTTGACTGCCGCTGCCGTTAACAGACATCTTTTCTTTTCTTCTTAATCAACAACTAGCCTTTCAATAAATTTTGATCAACGGAGATACTCCGCAAAACTAGAGTGGCCGTCTTCATCTAGCCTTTCGGAACCCTGCCACCCACCCTCCCCCGACAAATTGACAAATCAGAAATCAAATTTCCGTCATTTTAGATCAGGAATGTCATAACTGATTGATTTATTAACTCGATTAAATAAGGTGATCTGATTTTTCATCGTTTGCTTGCTTGCGCAATTCTATTCGATTTAATTTGATTTTTGCATTTTCCCCCCTCAAAGTGCAGAGAAAAAAAAGAAAAAAAAACTGACGAAGTGTCAATGCGTTATACATCCAGGCACAACAAAATATAGAGAAAATGGCATTTTGTAACTAATTTGAATGTAAGTCGTAAAACACACAGAGAAAATATGATATTGTAGTTTACTCGACGCCATTATGGTGTGGGAAACAGATGGAGATGACCTGAGCCGAGCTTGAGTATGATGGCAGTCACGGAAAGAAGAGATAAAAAAGTTTATTCACTTACCTATATAATTCATTTGGTAAAGAATAGAGTACATACAACGTATTCAAATATTCATAATTTCATCAATTTCAGTCTTGTTTTGATTTTGTTTTTCTCTTTAGTGACTATGAAAATTATACACTCATGTGCACTTTCCATCGGCAATGATAAAACATAGTAGTGTTGGCGTATTGTGTGTGTGTGTGTGTGTGTGTGTGTGTGTGTGTGTGTGTGTGTGTGTGTGTGTGTGTGTGTGAGTGTGTGTGTGTGTGTGTGTCATGTCATTTACGAACATTGACAAACAAAAACTATTCACACTTTGACGTCTGTCCGAAACCTCGTAATTCTTTGCAGCTACGCCCATAGTTCGTTTATGACGTGGATATAACACAACTTTTTCTTTTCAAATCAATCGGGCTCAATGGGAATTCTTGCCGCATTAAACTACGAGGTATATTCTCCAAGAATTTTTCTTGTGTAAAATTCACCTAGAATTTGCTGGCCATACAATAGGAGGGTACGGTTCGACGAGTCGAAGAAATAACGAGTATTATTTCCTTTCTCCGATTTCACCAAGATTCAAATACCTGTGCATCGCTGAACAGCTTGCATGCACCAATGACCACTCTGTACGGATTCAGTCCGCGCGAGAGAGAAACCCGTCAACCCGTCATGGTATTGGACGATGCGCGCTCAGTCGTTTAATGACGTAATCAAAAATACAAAGATGTTGCAGTTACGTCAAAAATGAGGTATGTAATGAATAGACAGATGTCATATACACCTTAGGAGTTCTCTTAAGTTTTCTTATAATATCAAAGATTTACCAGTTATTGTTCATGAAACTGGACGTTGCCATAGTCATGACCGCATTGAGACCAGGAGTGTGTATATTGATGTTCAGTACTACTAGGTATCTTTATTTTCATGAATGTAATCATTTTTATTTTAATCCATTAAAATGACGAATGAAGTAAATTAATAATCCTCAAATTATGAGAAGTATCTCAACTACACGTAGAGGACTGTTTCTGAACTACAATCATCTAAGATAGTTACTATTATGTCACTACAAACAGCATGATTGAATTACACCACAAAATTTCTTTTCGCTTTATTCAAAAAAAAAAATAGATGAGACCACCAAAGAGTCAGGTAAGAATACAAAGTAGGTCGACACGGCATGAGCTTCTTGAAACGTCTTGCGCATTTTCACCTACGCAGCATCGTAACAACAAACTCAGAACCCTAGTGTAAAGAGCACCCAAATGCTTTTGAATTCTATAGGCCTATGTAATAAACCTGCACCCTGAGTACGAAAGTTTGGTAGGAGTAAGATTCTATACCCATTTATCGCTTCACTGGTGACAAATCACTTGCTACACGAAAGCCAGGGCCCCAAATCCTTTCGACCACGATTTTTTTTTCCGATTTCGATAGAACTGTCTTACAAATTTCCCAGAATAACTATGCTGATCAACATTGAGTCCTGTCGTGTAAACGTAAAGATATCAGAATCTCAATACACGATGCGACGGAGACGAAATTTACTTCTTCTTTTTTTTTAAGTTTTGAAGCGAAATCGAAATGAAGTAGGCAAGTCATGGTTTGGCGGGCGTATCAGTGAAAGGTGTTAAGGTGTTAAACATCCTAGGTGGCGCTATTTATTTACATCAACAATGCGTTTCAGTGAAACTCTCTCTACGGCGTGTTTATCATAAGAAGTGACTGTCCAATGGTGACAGTGACGCAATGGATTTGTGTGTGTGTGTGTGTATGTGTGTGTGTGTGTGCAAACTATCGCTCATGACCTAATAATTCTCTCAATTATTCTCCCTGTGTATGGCCAGGGAGGTGCGAAGAGTCGTGTATACACGCATTGCTTACTTTATTACCTTATCGCCTCACTGGTGCTCACACTGAATGCAAACATTTTCCTTGCACGGGATGGAGCATCAATCCACTCGAGTTTTCTACATCATCATTATCATTTTATCCTAACCTTAAGGTTCACCATTGCAGAATAAATTTTTCGAGATCACAAACACAATATCGATATATATAATAATATAATATGATATAATGATATGATATGATATATATGATATGATATGATATGATATAATATAATATAATATAATATAATATAATATAATATAATATAATATAATATAATATAATATAATATAATATAATATAATATAATATGATATAATTTAATATAATATAATATAATATAATATGATATAATACAACATAATAAAAGGTAATATAATATGATATGATATGATAATAAATATAAATTATGTATATAATGTATGTATATGAAAGAACGTACATAATAATATACGTATATAATATATCTATACACAAGGGAAAAAAATATTGGTTACAGTAGAAATCCTCCAAAAGTATCACAGAGAGAAAAGTTTAACTTCGTGTTTTTCCCCTTCAAATAAGTATTAGAAACATTCTGGTCAATGCAACAAAAACAAATCTGGTATGAATGAAAATCAAATTAAGGGAGTTGCCGATTTCATACGCCTTCTTTTACTGGAGGAATACTAGAGCAAACATAACAGAGTAAGTTGATGTAATACTCTACGGTAAAAATCTACTTAGCCGTTTTTAAAGACCCTCTTCTGAAATAGTTCGAGAGAAGCGAGGCAGAGGGCGTCAGGCGAGAAAGAGTCAAGATACCATCTAGAGACAAGATATGATATCCTTGACTTTTCATAGCAAGCTCGACTTGAGCAGCGCTCTCTTCACCTCAAGTCGTCAGTGATAAAAGCATGAAGGCATTTGAAAAAGGCTAACATCTACACTCTGTTCCTCCCACCTCGCCCACCCTGGGAGAGGAGCAAAAGGTTAATTCGAGTCATGATCTATCGACCTTCCTAATTTTCTCCTTTTTTTTTTTCATTTAGGTACACCATACATTCCTTGAAGTAATGACGTCACGACGTACCCAGCGGAGCGCGCTGAAGCATGTGGATTTATAGCAAAGTAAACTTCCCCTCTGACGTAAACATACTGCAGTGTCGTAATAAGCGAAATTATCATTTGCAAAATCTCTGATTTGATATTATTTTGTATAAAATCAAAACATAGATGGGAGACGGATGAATAAGGATTGAAATATCATTTATCATAACTGACTTACACGAGATGTAGATGCCATTTCTACTCACCTGAAGGCTCGAGATTCGAATCTGCTCCGGTGACCAGGGTAGGGAGGACCAATGAGAAGATGAGGAATTGCCTATTTCCCCCTCACCTTGACCCCACCCTTAAAACTGTACCCCTCTTCACCTCCTCATGAGCGTAGATCCGTCTTGTGAAGAAATTCAGTAATGAAGCAGCAGGACCACTCAAACAACAACGAAATATTATTATTTGATGTTAAACGGTTGTTTTTTAATGAAAGGTTCGTTAAAGTCGTCTTTTGAGTCGGTTCGTGTTGCTTACTTTGCAATTTCGCCTTGGCTTTGTTCCAATGTGCAACAGTCTTCCCCTTCCCTGCTGCGGGCACTCTTAGAATGATTTATGATATTTATATTGATTCATCAGGAAATTCTCTTCTCTCTTTCAATATCGCTTTTTTTTCACACAGGGAATAGTTATCAAACTAATACATACCTTGCGTGAAGATGCAATACAATGTAGAATAAGTGTAAGTATTTCTTTTGTCGTTCAAACTTTAATCATTTCATTGCAGATAGCACCCATCCAATTTAGTGTTACGAAGTCCTTGAAGAGAGTGTATAGTTTTGGATGAGGCCTAACTTCAGGTTTTTAACATCTTTTGGTGAGATAATGAGAAACCTCCTCTGAAATATGAAAGGGCATGTAATTCCATGAAGAATTCAACATTTATTTGAAGAAAGTTGGTTTTAAAATGGCTGAGATATCCAAAACTGAGCGATTCTAATTAAGGCGGGACCCACTTTTATTACCTTCGCTTTGTTTTTCTTTGTTTTTGGATGTTTCAGCCATTCCAAATCTGATTTTCATCTAATAAACTTTGAATTCCTCTTAGAATGGTCTGCTCTGTACTATTTTATAAGTGTTTTCTTAGTATCTCTCAAAAAGTTAAAAGCCCAATTCTCATCTCCACCAATACTGTATAATCTGTCGAAAGCAAGGTGTCTCGCAACATCCTTTCCCATAACATAAATCTTCAATCTTCTTCTACTTTTGCCGAGAGGCAACAGAAATGTTATGATTTATCCCCCGGCGTGTATAAAGGTACTTGGCCGAGATGATACGAAAAACCTCACGGACTTTGCCCCTGACGCTTATGATGCGCTTCTCTGCCTAAAAATCACTGACCCGTTGAGGGCGTTGTTGCGCCATACTGTGCAGTGACGTTGACGATCACACCGGCGCGGCGTCACCCTTTTAGTCCCTGCCCTACTTTTTGAATGAAAAACTACTTGACGAGGGAAATTGCTTTAACTCTTTCGGTCCGTCAGCCACAAATTTAAATACAATGTTAATATGATACAGGGTGTTTGTGGCGAGAGGATGAAAGAGAGATATGAAATTAAAGCTACAACTAAGTGAAATCTTCGCTTAATCTGATCAAAAAGTAAGAGTGTTATCACAACTACCTCACATACACGATCCACTGACAGCCATACGTGTAATTCTGTATCTGGGTAGTCTGATCTTAGCTAGATTTGTGCTGACTATTTGCTGTTGCGTGTTCCTGTCTTTATTCAAAACTGTTACTCTCTTAATGGAGTAAATCAACTTTCAGTAAAATCTCATACCTCACAGTGAATTCAATACAATTCAAATGATTTTATTTCCATATAAAGTGATACAAAGTAATAAACCTAACGCTTACATGAGTACATAATAATTTCAGGAACTCTGAATCATATAAGTTTTAACAAAACATGGATACAATATCATTATAATATCAACTTTGGTTTTTAGATGAATAAACAAGTAAGCAATACAATCTTATTTAGTAACTCTACATGGAAAAGAGGAAATCACAAGAGAAGAATAGTTTGCAGATTTTGTGAAGTACTTTGGGAGATGAGGGCATCTCAAGATCCATCAAGGACTCCATGTATGAACATTTTGATATCATGACGTCAGGCGAAACAAACAGAGAGAAAGGACCATGACAAGGACAAGAACGAAAGAATGACTGATCAGAAAGGACTTTCATTTGCCCCACACACTAATCTTAAAAGATTCCGCAGTATATTATTACAATTTTCTCTCAGCCAGGTGAAAGTTACAAATATGAAATAATATCAGACCATTCTTTACCTTGGCTTTCATTGAAATCTTAGATATCCGGGGAACGAATGTGGAGAAACTAGTTTCCATCTAACGCATACACCTATACATGGGAACATTTGCTCTCAAGTGGTGCGAGACAACCTTTTGACAGTTATCAGCAAGCTACAATCATTCTCGATTTTCCCCGCTGACATTGCAACAGTAAGGTCTTTAAAAACCTGATGCTTTAAACTTCATGGCTGGTATCTTTATAGCCGTTGTCAGAGGAAGTTATGAGAATGATCCGAAAAGATCTTCATATGAAGCCTGACTAAAGTAGAGCTAAACTGGCTATGTCAGAGGTAAGAAGACCGTTCCATGTCCATTTTGTAAGTATCTAGACGTCTACAAACAATATCAATCACCATTCAGTTGTGCGTTTATATATGTAAAAAAAAAAAACCCGAAACGAAACAGAACTATCTGTATGAGTACGCATTAGTGTGAACACGCATGTCTTGATGTTTTGGTTATGGCGTTCGCCTGTGTGCACATGTACACACAGATTTTGTGTAGACTAGCATATCGAATTGTTTAAGAAATAAACATAATTCTCTCCAAAGGTTGAGAGCGCGCTACGTTTTCCTGCGCTGCGGCAGTGCTCAGGTTTAATGTAAGGGGAATTTATTTATGTTATAGCGACCTCTTGCGGGTGATTATTGCCAAGCTCGTCAACCGCACAAGCCAAGAGAGAGCATAGAGTGAGATTTCTGTCTACATGGCAAGCCTGCCTACTAGACATCAAACACGCCTACCGGCCGGACGAGATACACAGATGATGGGCAGTGTCCGTTCTATGTGCTGTTTGCCATCGGTCATTTAGAAGTCCGCAGAGTCTACGGACGGACTGTCTGCTTGTGTAGTGTTTCTCCTGTGTAGATTGTAGTGACTTTCTGTCAACTTTGTGTGTCTCATAAACTCCCTTCATCCTGATGGTTCGGTACTGTGGAATTATCATCTTCGACTGATTTTCATATCGTGCTGTTTACACTACTGCTGGAAACTCGCAGAGTTTGGAGCCGTGTGGTGGCAAGATGTGAGCCTGGCTTGGCAAGGAGCGGCCGTAGGGGTCCCATCTGGAATTGGAGCATAACATATGCACGCTTCATGCTGCATCGGGTGTCTTCATATTTTCCGTCTAGGAGAGGAGAGTTTCGTTCGAGGTAGTGACAGGTTCACCCCTTACTTTACGTGACCCCTCGGGTCATGGTGGCGTGGAGACACGAGAAAATACCAAACTACCAGGTGACATGGCTCTCTCATAAACATCAGTTAAAGGGTTAGAACGAAAATAATATTCAGACATCAGATATAATTAACTTCCATTGATAACAATGATAAATGCTGTAGATTTCTATGTTGATGGAGTGGCGTGTGATTGAGATGTACCTCACCGCATAATCACCGCTTCCTTGTTCAGTGTTATTCTCTGGAGATTTGGACGCGATCCAACGCGAGGTAGAATTGACCAGACCAAACACACTGGCTTGACTCCAAGAGAATTACGAGCTTACTGTGATTGCAGGATACACAGCTCATGTGTCGATTATATTGTCATTTCATATAGGCCTATACCATTTTGACCATACTTGCACGTTAATTAGTGGGAGAGCAAATCCTATATCATATACTACTCCATTCTACTATGTCTGTTATGTGCGAGGGTTGTAGTGGTTTGAAGTGGGAAAACTTACAAAGTCTTTCAAATAAAATGAATTCTTGTGTCGAGTTTTTTTTTTTTAATTGCGAGTGATTGAAAAAGAATCCCTCCATTGATGTACATGAGCATCAATTATTCAGTATTCTATTACTGCAATAGTAGCTGTAAAAAACACACACATGAGAATACATCCAACCTGAGTAAGAATGCCCATGATTTATATCATGAATTTAACTGAATAACCGGTGCTTGCTTGCGTCAATGAAGGGCAATTTGTCACTCTGTTGCCAAAAAAAAAGAGAGAAAAAATACAAAGTCATTGTTTGAACGCTGATTATTATGAGCTACTCAACCCCGTTATTGCGTTAGACTTGGCATTAAATAGTGATTGGCCATCAGAGAAAATTCGTATTCTTCAAACTTCTACCTCGGGATGAAATTCTGCAATCTTTCTGTCTACATAACATTATGTCTATCATGTGCTTTCAAGTGTATTATATCATCATATTTGTATATATGATATTATACACACAATCTACGTTTATATATTGCACCACATAGGCCCTAATGTATTATATGGAACAGCAGAACCTACACTTTTTCTCTCTCCCTGAAGAAATACGTGATGCTATTATAAGTAAAAACGACAACAAAAAGTTTACTCTGGTCTCTATATATCCACATAAATATGCACACATATGATATGAACGTAATCATAAATGAACATTGCGATTATTTTATTTTGCTGCGTTATGAATAGGCCTATACAATTTACATATATTTGTTTGTTATTACTGTATTGCATTGAATATTATTACATATAGGCGTATAATATTGCTTATGTCTACATCCTCGTTTGACATCCGTGAAGTGGTTAACGTGTTATGGTCTCTCTCTTTCCATTGAGCACCATAAAAGGAAATGATTTTCCCTTTGGCACGAAGGAATAAAGTTTGAACGGATCAAAGAGTAAGGCAAGGATGTATCCGGTGAATCCCATCATTGTGGTACCTTTAGAAGGGTTCGTCTCGGGTCATGGCTTTCTTCTTTCAGTCCCACTAATTCATTTCTTCCGCCATTGATTACCTCTTTCTGATCGACCACAATCACTCTCCATACCCAGACTCCACTTCACTGAATCCCAAGATTAAGGTAAATCAGGCGCTACCTATAATCCGGCGGAGAAAAGAAGAAGAGAATTTTATACTTGTCCTCTTTAAGGCGACACTGATAGTCTAAACACTCTTTTGTGACGTCATTAAATTCTTCAGAATGAAACACGGTCCACTAGACAGATAGATTCGACCCCGGGCACAGAGGTCTCTCGATATTCTTCTTCTTCTTTGATTCTTGTTTTGGCCATGAAAAACATTAAGAACTCACAGTAGCCCAAATCACATCTGGAACTCTGCATAAGATGGTGACCAACGTTTAGAAACGGTTTTACAACTCGCCTTTATTTAGGTACGCATAAAATCAGTCAGACGTATTTAAGTTTGGTAGTCCTGAATAAGACACTTTCTCCCCTCTCGAAAAATCCACAAACAAACCCACAATAAGATTTGTCTATTAACAGTCTTCTTCAAATGTAATCTGACCCTGAGGTAATGATATGCGTTTAATAGGACTCAGAATAAGGAGTTTTACAGAAATTTCTTAGGTTTAACGCGGCATCTTTCAGTAATGAAAGCATAAGTAGGTCTTTAGTCCTTTTCCTTCACAAACTGGTATGACCTGCTTTCGATTTCACATGTACATAGGAACGTAGACTCTAGAAGATGTTGTTATTGTTGTCGTTTTTTGTTTGTTCAATGGCATTTTCAGTCATCATTATATGACTATACAAAGGAGGTTCTTACCTCCTTGACTATAAATGCCATAAACGCAAGTAGACAGCTACTGGCTAGTCTTTGAAGTTTAAGCTAGGGAAGGGAGGTGGCTAGGGTATGCTGTCGGTGTACTAAATCCGCTTCTCGTGCCTGTGAAACAGCGATGGATGATGTCTGGCCGAGGGATTTAGATGACCTCTTGTCATAGCTGGCGCTGTGGTCCTCGGCTTGCCTCCCCTCCCCCCCCCAAAAAAAAAAAAAAAAAAAAAAAAACAACAACAACAACAACAACAGCGACAATTACAACTCCACGACAATTCGTGATGCTTTGACATGATGGGGCTACATCCATAGCCAGGGACGGATCCAGGAATTCCGTAAAGAGGGGGCACCTTTACAAAAATCAAAGGGGGGGGGGGGGGGGGGGGGTCATGCACCCCTCCCCACATTTTTTCTTTTTATTTCTTTTGTTTTAACACAAAAAAATAAAATAAAGAGGAGGCGCGCCCGGTGCGCAACCCCTGGATCCGCCAATGATAGCAGACCTATTATTTTCCACTTTATTTTTTTCGGGGTTTTGAAAGAGCCAGTTAAAGGGGGTAGTAATATGCCACTTATCCCTTGTCTCTTCGTCTGATGAATATCCATAGCTTGGGAAATAATTTAAATTTCATTGACAATGTTTCAATACTTACGGTTTATGTTGCGTTAAAATTTATGATTTCCTTCTCTTTTCTTTTACCTGTCCTCATGTGCAAAAAAAAAAAAACCCGCACACTACCAGTCCAGTTACTTTTTTGTTGTTTGTTTTTTCCAAGGAAGATGCGTGATTCGATTTTTATCAGCAGCAGTTGCAGTGATGGTATTGTTTCATCACAGAATTGTTTAGGCTGCAAGAATCAAAGCAATTTTAAAGTAATAGTACTAATAGACCATGTGACACACATAAAGCTTGATAGTGCAATGTACAATACTCTGTGACGTCATCATCGTCTTCTTTTTTTTTCAAGTTATAACATGTGCAAGTGTAGACGTTGGTCTTTTGGTCGAAGATGGCCGTACTAAAGAGGGCAGCACATGAATTAGTACACCAATTTACCCCTCGTTTATCTAAAAAGAAAGAAATATCTGGAGTGAAGATCAAAGTCAATCGAAAAAATTAAGTAGGCCTATTATTGACGATTTCCTTGTCGACAACATGCAGAATTGTCTGAGTCATATTTTCTATAATTTCTATTGTAATATTTGTCGATGGTCACGAAGGCAGATTTGCGTTCGATCCAGGCTTCAAACAAAACAAGTGGCAGAGATTTTTGGGTCGACGGCTCCACCCAAAAACCACCAGATTTGGCAAATCCACTTTCTCGCCAATTCGAGACCTCCGCGGTTGAGGTTTATGTCAAATTATGGGCATAAATCGTTTAAATCTGTTGTCTCTGCAAGGTTGTCGAAAAGCTGAATTTGTCCCCACCCCGAACTGTCGCTTGAACTTAATATAGGTCTATTGATATCTCGTGTGTGAAAACGACGGATGAATAGATTGTATCATACACGATAATGGTAAGGAATACGTGAGACTATAAGGCTTCTTTAATATCATATATTCAGATCCGAGTGAGATTTCAATAAAAGGCTAATATTACTGAATTATGCATGTTTGCCATGTGGTGTAACACGACGAATCTGTACAAATACACGCAACCATTGAGATTGAGTTTTGTCGTTGTTTTGATTGATTAATGTCTTGAATATCGATGCATGAAATACACATTATGATATCACACTCCATTTCGGTAATGGATATCCCATGTATATCATGGGTTCCGTACAATATTCAGCCATGCCTGATTTCATCATTTTATATGTCTAGCCGTTGCTTCAGTAGCATGTAAAGTCTTCTTGCCACTGAGGGAAAGACAGTCCCAGCGTGAAAGAAAGACAGTTGTTCCAATGACTAGGTATGAATCTTCTAAATTTGGCAACATTGTGTTCATGAGGCTTGCAAGTTGTAGTTCCTTACGACAACACGTGACAATGAATTCCAACACGTTTTTACATTTTGCCTCTCTCTCGTTTTTACCCCCAGGAACTTCAGACGATTTTGCCGTCGGACGGGGGAAGCCAAGTTCGCCGCACAATTTGGTTGACTCTGGCGATGATGAGTCGTCGAAAGTTCGTTGGGAAGGCTAGGTGACCATAGCAACCGAACTGAGCTCCGCCCCTTTACGCGACGCACGCTGAGAGCGCGTTCCACGCACAGAGTACCCGGTGAGTTTGCTGGGGGTAGGCTGATGAGTGCCAAGTCTGACTTGTCAACATTTATTGAAGTGTCACGCTCCGAGGTGGGCATAAAATCGTCTTCTTGAACGTTTGTGTGGAAAGGAAGCGCATTCTTCTCGTTCTACGAGATCTCTTCTTGTCAGGAAAGTAAACTTGCAGGAGTGGACAAGAGGCCCTTGGTCTGTGAGGATCTGCTCAAGCCTATTTGCTCAGAGTCTCTTTTGTTTCTATACATTGGTGGACTTAAAGTTTGACGTTGATCTTGGAGACTGTGTAGACGTTTTCATCCTGGAGTATTTGACCAGTTGTTCTCTTTTCGAATTGTTTTCGTTCTAATCCGTTCAGAGAGAAGGGAAACCACATTGAGGCTGCGAAGGGGTTTACTCAGGCCAGAGTGTGCTTTGGGAGCGCTCGTGCGTGGCGCTGGAACGAACCAACAAAAGCCCCATCGAGTCGAAAAAAAAGGGATAAATTCCACATTCCTGCGGGCAGCTGAGTTATTGAATGCTGTATCTATTGTGTCTTTGCTGGAGTTAAGCTGAACGAGGAAAACTCAAATTGAAACCGCCAGTAGCAGCTTTACGCCAGCTGAATAACTTCACACGAAATGCTGCATCCTCCAAACACATAGCTGACACACGCCGCTGACAAACCCACTTCTCGGCCGGGAAAGTATCGATGATCACTCCAGCGCCAAAGAGTTCTTCTTTCCTCGAATCCACCCACTTTATAAGGAATTTACATTGAATTAACGAGGAGCAATTTCATCGATTGACCCCTTTCTCGTGTGATTGATTTGTCTTTGAACGGATTCGATGCTTTGCCAACACATGTCACGCGGTGCTTTGGACTGTCCACATTGTTGTGCAACCAGGACGCAGATATAGTGGTCTTTATGTATACCATGTATACAAAGCACTCGTAATATTGTTATTCTCTTGGAATGATCCGAGTGTACCTGTGTGTGTTGCAGGTCGACCAAGAATGTACCAAAACATTTATTAACAAGTGTGTGTCGAGGAATTGTGGATTTTAATTATACTGTATATTGCTTTCAGAACTTGCGCGGCATATTCAGGATCCTAGTATATTTTTTCCCCGTTGGTACATGGTGCAATTAGACAATTGAGCGGACATGATCGAGAGTGCAGGTTAGGAAAGTTTTCCTATTTTTTTTCACGTAGTCGTGGAAGAAATCTAATTCATTCTCGATGGTAGCCATGGACGGTTTACAGTCCCTACGCGATGAGCGTGCGAGGTACAATGACCCTTACGACCAACGTTACAATTCGACTTGGGAGGGAGCGTCCCTCAAGCCATTTCGGACCAAAGACGAGTACCTCTACGCCATGCGGGAAGATCTGGCAGAGTGGCTGAGTAACCTCTACGATCTCGAGATCCTACCAGAGTCCTTCTTCGACCGACTGGAGAACGGGGCTCTGCTCTGTCAGCACGCCAACAATGTTCGTCGTTTCGCCATCGACTTCAAAGGGAGACATTTCCCCGACAACGGCGACATGGATATCGTGCACGGAATCTTCGTCAATAATGACGATCTCCGCTTCAAACGTGATGCCAAAGCGGGAACGTTCCTTGCCAGGGATAACGTGAGTAACTTTATTCACTGGTGTCGACACTCGTTGCGGATCAACGAAGTCCTCCTCTTCGAGTCCGACGATCTCGTCCTAAGGAAGAACGACAAGAGTTTCATTCTCTGTCTGCTGGAGGTCGCCCGACGAGGAGGTCCAATCGGTATGCCCGTTCCTATGCTTGTACAACTCGAACAGGAGATCGACCGCGAACTCAACGGTGGCACGCCTTCCGAACCGGACTCGTACACCTCGACGGAACCTGCCTCTCCGAGCTCGGCAACCACGACTGACGTCGAGCCCGAGTCGGAAGCCGATTCCGAGGGCAAACCTATGGATTATTCGTCGTCGCCGGAACCATCACCGCAAAGGAAAGGGTCGTTGATCCCAAGGACGATATGCAAACCGAGATCGCGGCATTCGTCATCAAAGAAAAAACAGGAGCCAGATCCTGAGGGGAATGTGGAACCACCAAAGAGGATTATGCTTACTGCTGAAGTTCTGAAGACACTTGACGAACTGGTAAGTCTCTGACATTCATGCTGAATGTATTTTCTTCTCTTTCTGCTTTCACTGAAGTTATGTATGATAATGGCTCGTGCTTGTGTTTATAAGTCATGATGTTTGTTTGATGACGGTGTCGACAGAGTTTGAATGTTTGTTTTTTATTTGATGATGAAACGTGAATTCAGCTTTGTCTTCTTGATTGTTTGTTTGTTTGCTTTTTGCCTGCTTGCTGATGTATGTGATTTATCTCTCGTTAAAACAAAACAACTGTCCTAAAACAATGAAAATGGTAACTGATCTGTCATGGCTAAACCTACGTGCATTTTCACCACATTTCCTAGTCAGTGAATGAAAAAAAAGAATAATATCAACCATATGTATGCCATACTCAACATGAAAATAATCTCTAGAAGATATAGCCTTTTACACGAGAGCAATTTGTCATTTTTGTGATAGATGACACGAGGGAGTGAGGCGAAAATCTCAGCGGGAGAGGAAGAGAATGAATGAAGCTCTTCTCATTGAATAGATTCACCTCAATTAGGTTAGCCTTATGGTTTGTATGATAATACTGGATGGCCAAAAGGCGGGATTGTGGGGGGAACACTCAATCATTTCAAGCAGGGTCAAATGTGGCTTAGGAAAAGCAATTCGCACACAATATGGGCATTATTCAAACAGGAAGCGCTTTGTGGTGAGAAAAGTAAGCAATGTTCAGAGATGCACCAGCATTTAGAAGATTCTTTGCTTATTTGGGCTAACTCCATTATCACTTGATATTGTACTACAAGCATTGATCGCGTAGCCAAACTGCCAGCTCGATCTTCTCTGTGTCGTAATATCAACGATCTTTACGTGCAGACCGTGTTTGTCTACGGTGTGTACATCCATCGAGCTTTGTGAGTACAAATGTATCATGTTTCTCGACCCTTCACGAACTCGGTGCCTCGTAACACCTTGTCTATCATGTTTTTGGCTCAGCATGAGTTATTTTCTTTAAAGAGTTGGGAGGTGTAAGGGTAGGATGACATTCTGGCTCGCATGAGAACATGGCAAAAAACGTACAAGCGACATTCTTTTCTCGGCTCCTTCTCGTGTTGCCGTGACCCAGTTGTGCGTTGTTTACCCTCACTCACTGAGGATAACTCACTGAGGATACGCCATACACCAAGTAACCATAGCAACGAGATGTCCAGTGGAGGGTATACCACCTGTTCGAGGTGTTTGATGACATCTTCGCCATCAAAGAAATGTCATATTCGGCATGTTTACTAGATAGGTTGGTTTAGGTTCAGGAGGAGGATTTCGTGCATCTTTTTGACACTGTCATATCACGAAAGAATACTCGAAAATCATCTCGTCCACCTGTTTTCCATTTCCACTTATATTGATGACTCAACCATAACACGCTCTTCCATTTCATCGTCGATACAATTAATAACAAACGGAGCAAAATATATTGATCTTTCCTCTTTGATGCGCAAATGACCATATAGCGAACATCAACACAAGACCATACAGAACTCGCCAGGCCATAGCACCTGTGAGACCCACTTACCAGTGAACTCTTGTTGGTGTCAAACTACTATTGATTAGACGGTGTTACTTACTTGATCAAGGCTTTTAGATAATTTAATTGACTTGCTCTACCATATAATAGCCGATGTCTTCCGGGAAAAAAAAAAAGATGGGCGTGGCTTGAGACTCCCCCCCCCCCCCCCATAACGGAGAATTTTCAGACTTTTGCGTTTTAGACACCGAATATTCTGATAAAATGATTCAAAGTATGATATCATTTTACACGGGGGATAACAGTACCATCTTGTTTAATATCGTTGTTTCATTCCATGTAATGACATTGTGTAGGCCTATCTATTAATCAAATTCTATTATATATAAAACCCAGAAAACTTAAGACCATTCTGAAATGTTTTGTATATAATAGCCTGAAGTAATAGCTAGTTCATCGTCATAAGTCAGAGACCATGATTTGTCAGTAATCCAAGGGATAGGAGACTTAGAGCAAAACACAAGTAAAGACCACTGTGAAACAAAGAGCATTATATTACAAACAAAACACACCGTAGCAAGTATTTTGTTATCTTGACTACGTAGCAGTCTCATCAAGAAGATAACACGTCCTCTGTTAGCGTTTCTTTCTCTTCTCGTATTTTCTGAACCCTAGTAATTTAGTCAGGGTCGTTCTTTTTTTGTGATGAGGACACGGCGTTAATTGGACATCAGCGGTCGGTGAAATCTAATTAGAGGGTGTTTTGAACACTTCATTAAGGGTTTACCCTGGACTAGCATGAATTTCTACTTCACGCGTCTAGTGAAGCCTCTATCGTGCGCGGCATCTGAGAAAAACAAAACAGACAGGTTGTGGCTGCCAGTTGAGTTGTGGTTCGCTCTCCGTGGAGCCCCCATTGGGTCGAGATTTTCACCGAAATTGGGCAATCCCAATTGTTTATGCCAAGTTTGAATTACCTAGTTGGACTTCAGAGCTATCAATCGTCAAAATGTTATCCCGTTATCACGTTGCCATATGCAATTCTCAGAGTCGTTATCAGTACAAAATCATAATTAATCGTAATGTCAAGGGTTTATAACTTGCTCCCTTTCCTTAACATGTGAACGGTAACTGCTGAAACATAGTTCGTTTGGTACTTTTATCATGTAATGAGAGTTGAAGTAGTTACACTTACTTTCTAAGGACAAAAGGGCGACATTTATTCTGATTGTCAGTGAGCAAAATTCACGGATGTTGTAGACTCGTGACTTCATTTACAGTCACTGTTATTCCGAGATCAGTTCAAAGATATTATATGTGTAATTATGTATGCATAATTATGTATTTATGTATGCATGCATACTAGGATATGGAGAGACAGAAAGACACAGATAAAGTGATGTTGATTCACAGATTAATAAACAACAAGAAGCTACCCTCAGTTAATTCGTTAAACTGAATGTTTATCATAAAATACATAAAACTCGTGCTATACGATAATACTTTGGAGTATAGGCCTATATTCCAAAGGCTATCGACGGAGACAGAACTCAGTCCTACTGTAAAATATTTCTCTCTCTGATAGGATGGCTTATCACGTTGTCAGGATGATCCGCTTTCTTGCTTTGCTCTGACTCGTCTTCTTTTCCAAATTTTTAAGACCTGCGTCATCCTTAAAATATTTTCTGCCCCGTAATGTTGTTTTTTCCTCTACACGTTCAGATTTAACCTTACTACTCCACCCCAAGGTCAACAAGGTGATCATTATTGATGCGATGATATTTAGGGTCAGATGATGAGGTCACTAGCCAAGATAAGTTATGTCTTTTTGAGGAAAGTGTGGAACACGGGCAAGGAAGATGTTTCCTATTTCGTCCAGCCATCACTTCGCGTGTTAATAAATCCTCTTTAAATCTTGGCACGCCGAAGAAGAAGATAAAGAAGAGATAGAAAACAAATATGGCACAAAAATGAATTAATGTGCCTCCTCGTGGAATCCGTGTCCTCTAAAGAGAAGGGGTGAGAAATTTTACCAGTTGGGAAACCAAGGTGATTTTTCATCACATTTTTTATGAAAGAAGTGATACAAGGCAAGAGAACTAGTCAAACTTACAAATATTATGCTTTGAAACTTCTGATCTTTTGGTGGTTGCGTATTTCCAGATGATTGTTTTGTTTATCTTAATGTAATTTAGTTCATCCTCCCCACTTGCTTTTCACACACACAGGAGAAGATGAAAACGTTTAGGAGGAAATTGACATTCGTTGTGTGGGATGTAGTGCCAGAACGTAATGGCTTCGTTATGTCTTGAGTGGAATACTGACGAAAACGGCCATTTCGAGAGAAAGCAAAATTAGTGTGAAGCTTACAGTCGCATCGAGGGACGCCGTCATGGTTGTCGAACCATGTGCTCCTCGTTGGCAGAGCGGGAAGCAGACGACTCCAGTTAAAAAATTTCTGATGGTTGCCAATTTACGCCTCTTCTAATCATCACTGATTACAGAAGTTCATGGCTGAGCCTTGGCTCTGCAATCTTCCTTCCTTTCTTGGTTACGCAGTCTCGGGAGAGACCGGGTACCAGATGCTTTGCTTCAAGAGTGTTTCGGTCGTCCTTTCCTCTTTGCGACGATCTTCCGTTTCTGCGGAGTCATGTGAATCTTGCTTATCATGATTTAAATAAAAGTGAGAAACTAGAGGTCAAAATACAGTAAAATTTTCGAGCTGTATAAGGAGCAAGGTTCCCTGTAAAAAGTTGGGAAACTTAAGAAAAGACCCGCACATATCTTCAGTACAGAGTGTACATCTGTATTGAGAGTCAAATTAAGAAGACATATGACATGACAGTGATGTAAACTGCCTAACAGAAACAATAGAATCCTCACCAAGATATCTGATTAATTATTTCCATACACCTGAAAGACATAGCCTCTACACATAAAACGTCGTATCTCATATCCACATTTGTGTCGGTTGATCATAATTGTTCCTTTTCAAAGAAGTGTCAGTGATGTTGTTGTTGATTGTTTACTTTTAGACGGACATCATAATCTAGAATGTGCATGATATTTGGAGTGTTTTAAAAGTGATTGAGTTAGATTTGGTCAAACATTTGTAGACAGTTTGACTTGACTTTAGAGCATTTCACTCGCACACGCACACACGTATACAGGGAAGAGGGTGCAATGACCGATGATGTTGACAGGCATTGCGAGCAGATGGCGATGACTTAAGATCATGTTGAGCCCCCCTGCGACGGACCGGCAGATGAGAGAGACTTCAAAGATAGCTTCACGAGACGATGACAACGAAGAGAACAAAGGAAGTGTGATCCAACCATCAGATGTCGAACATCCTTTCACAGGGTGGCTCTTGTTTTCTAGAGGAGAGTTTGGAGGTTATAGCTTCTTTCTCGAATGATGACTGGTGACTACATCAAAATAAGTTACGCGCTTCTTTTTTTTTTTTGGTGTATACGTATTTTGTTCCCTATACCTAGGCCTATATAGATCAAGGGATCAATGTAAGGGAGTGTATCCCAGCACAGTCTGTTTGTATACAGTGAGTCAGAAGTGTTGACTTAGATTCGCCCAACAGGATGAATACATCAGATTGAGGGTTACCGTCGAAATTAGCTCTAAATCTCTGACGAATAAAGGTACCTTCATCCCAGCTTATCGCAACTTGAATGGCATTTAATCATTTTACGCATGCAGGGCTGTGAAAGTCGTATTATATCTACTCGCATAGTCGTAATGACAAATCATTTAGCATTATTGTGATGAATTTCGTTGCCAGAATATCTTCACATTTACGACTACTGTTGTTTATATTTTTATCATTTATCATTCAAACATAGTTCTCATCACTAACATAGGAAGTAGAACTTATTTTGGTCGCAATATATTGAAGTCCGTTTATTGTTATTAACATCGCTGTCTTCATTTCCATTGTTATCCAAACTATTTTTTTGCTCAAATGCCGGAGAATGATATCGCTTTGCTCCGAGTAAAGTGAACAGTTATGACGCGAGTCTTTAAGAACCCCATTAATCCCCCGAAGTGGTGGTTATCATTACGGTGTTGTGATGCTGAAATGTGATTTCATGTCGCTGAGTGGATTATACCCCGACACGTGGTCAGAATACCACAAACATGAGAAGATTTCAGTCGTCTGGGAGAAGGGGAAGGTGGTTAAGTGATAAACCCGCTTCATGCTAACCACCGATGAATGCTTTCGTTATAGTTTTTGTCCTTATTCACCTAAAGAGATTCACTCGTCTTGACACAAGTCTAATTCTTGTTATGCTTTGTATTTAACTTCAAAAGTTGCAACATTCATCTTCAACAAGTTGTTGGTATCAACGCGAAATGGGTCTGCGTCAAACTTGAAATCAAGTTGTGAAATGATGGATCAGACTTATAGTTATTTCTACTCGCATTTCATTTCATTCTTGAATCATCGTCCAATCTATCGCAAAACGAAGAAGTCATCAAATGTTGTCAAGTGAAGATGATTGATGATAATGATATAAAAGTGTATGCTGTATAATATTTTCCGGCGATTGTCGTGATGGTAGTACGTAGTGACAATTCTATGGCAGTCATTATAACACCAGTAATAGCACGACAGGTGATTAAGAAAATGTTCGGTGATGACAGGTACTTAATTAATGATCGATGTTATAATTATGAAACTCAATAATGCAATGTTGAGCAAAGTAACATCATTATGGAATTACCAGAAACCGCGGTATCATAGTCAGCCGTAGGCCTATATGATAACAATATCAGAGAAGAGAAGAAGAGTGCGATATGAATACGTGCAGGTTGTGTAGTTTCGATCTGATTCAAGACTTGAGTAGAATGATACTGCTGCCTTTCTCCGATAAAAGGAAGCAAGTAACAGATGCTCCCACTCTGAGTTATTCATGTTTTTCTCTTGGACTTAGATATGCTCATATTCTAAAGTCAGCTTTTGAGCAGAAGCGTCTAGATACATCAGAGCCCAAACGTCGTTATATTGCACTGATTTTGATGATTTGTGACCCAACGGTAAAAAGGTAGATGCATTTAGTCTGATGACGAGAAATGACACTTAAGTCACTTACTTCCCTTTGTCATAGTAGGGCAGATTACCGCGTATCGAAACTAACCCTCGTCTGTTGAGTTCTGTGTACTTGACTGGGTTTGGGGGGAAAAATATGATGATCGTAGTCTAATTACAGCCACGAGTTCGATAAGGCTAAATTTCAGGGAGATTCTGGCCATAAGCAAGACACATTTGAAGACAATTCTATGCAATAACGACTGATGTACAACCTGTGACCATAGAGGTGATGTAACGTCGCTCTCATCATATTAGGCTATGTTCTTTAATGAGAATTTAGTGGCCAGAGCGCATGAAACGCACTTTACAACATGAAAATCAAGCTCATATCTCCACTGTTCCCTTTCTAACTCGCTGGCAGACCAGATTTGTGTGAATTGTATAATGACTTCCCATCACGCTTGCCCTCAAGAGCTGAAATAAGTCATACTGAGATGATTCAATTCTCGTTCAGTTATGAGTGTTAATAACTCTAACCCGGCGCACAGAAAATAAGATCCAGAAGAGGGGTAAGAGGAGCCCCTCTATGGGTTCGGGGGGGGGGGGGGGGGGGGGGGAGGGGGTGTAGACGAGAACCCTCAGGGTCAACTTGACGGTTGTCTGGTGTCGAGAGGGACAAGGGGACGCCTTTGTGACCAACTTGACTTTTGGGGGCTTTGGCATCATGGGAGATTTATGACTTTGATCATTGAATGGAACAAGTGGAATGGCGCAAGGCCAAAGAATAGCGCGTTTTCGATTTCATCAGATGGAGCAGGGAGGTGATACTCCTGTACTTTTCTCCTTTTTGGGGGTGGGGGTGGGTGGATATTTAAACAAACAGGTGGAGAGGTCATCGTTTACCATTCAACAAATAGTGCCTGGGTTCACCTTTTGCTCATAAATTTCCACAGATTGATGCCCGTTTGTGATATGAGGAGTTTATTTCACTGCTTAGCGAAAACTCAAAGCTAAAAATGAATTACATCTTGTTAGTTTGTTCGAATTGTCATAATTCGTCTTCTTCTTCATCATCCTCTTCTTGGTCTTGTCCTCCTCTTCTTTTGATGAACACAAAATGATATGAAGTTGAAAGTATCTGTGATTTGTTGTCTGACGTGGAAATCTTTCTACACTGTCCTTGCTTACTGCCTAGAAACTTGGTCAGTGTAAGTGCGAGTTTTGTTGACATTCTCCTTATTTCCCGCCTCGGAGTAAACAGACAGCCCATCAGCCTCTTTCTGTAAGGCGGTAACCGCGACTTATGGATTTTTGAGACGATAAGTCTTGAGACGATAATACTGATGACTGAAGACTGGCCTTGTTCGTTTGAAGTCTCGTCTGCTTTTTAATCCATGGCGATCTGAATGCTGAACTCACGCAATCACAGTCATAAGTTGTGCTCTATTTCGTATGTTGTCAATGTGTCGGACAGACTTTAGGGTCGTGCGTTAAGGGTATAATTCATAGGAGGGTAAATGAAACTGTAACATACTGTCTGTTCCCTTGCTGGAGTCCTTTCTATCTTTCCTTATCTCAGTCTAGTCCAATTTAGCGTGTAATTTCTTTTTCTTTCTGCCTGCTGATCTTTCGTCCCGTCTTTCACTCCTTTCCTGCTCATTCATTCACCAATTAATGTCTTTACAATCGTAACCCTTGATTGCACCTCACCCCAATACAACATGCATGGTGAACCATGCTTGATATGATATGTGATCATGTGGGTGAATGTAAAAGACTCGCAAGTTATTGCTCTTGTTTGGGAAGAGATGGTTCTAGGCTACGTACAATTGTAGCATTTACTGGACATTGTGTAACATCACGTTGTTATTCCAGATGACTTCTACTGCGAGAAATTGACATTGACATCAAGGAAACGTAGATTCTAAATCCCTTCGTGTTATTGTTCTTTCTTCAAAAGAAAGTGGAATGATCTCCCTATAATACTGGATGCGGAAGGCTACAGTGCATTCAAGATTAGCCCGATTTAACAGACATATATACAAACAACACACTGAAATCGACCTTTAGTTGGTATTGGAACAATAATTTAATGTTCAAAGACCTTATACATTCGCTGAGTCAGAGCCTCATGATACCAATTATAGATACTGTTACAAACAACGGCTAATGCACCGTCATAGTTTGGATGGAAAGTTTGGTTTAAATAAATGCTGGTACTCGAATAGTGTGAGCACACGGAGAGACCTATCATGTAAGTTGTCTTCACTATTAATCAATTTTAGCTCCGAAACTCTGGCTGGCATCAGTTCAAGTTAAACTGAGCACATAACACACGCAACCATACACCCAGACGAAGTGAAAACATTCTGGCAACAGTATGATGTTGTTGATATGTTTATAGGCATATATATATATATGATATATATATGTAAATATATCCGCCTATACATATATATATAATATGCATTATTTTCATCCATTGTGCTCGTGTGTTTCTTGTATTCATGTACATAACGACAATCAAGAGCTACAATTACACTTCTCCATGTAATAATCAGATTATAATACGTCTTATGCTGAATCATGACTGTTACATTCCATCAAATCATTTCACGAGCAGTCAAGTGAGACGTATATAACAAGACATTTTTTTTCAAATGAAAAGTTTAATCCACATCAGCTGCAGGAACCATTTGCTGAATTAATGTGCCCGTAAAGGACGTTTAATCTTTTTTGAAAGTCACCTTTGGGGCTTAATCTGTATGCTGGTTAAAACATACTCAGGACAAAGTTCACCATTGTATACCTTTTGTACCATGATCTGTTATTCTTTAATGGTTGTCAGAGGGGAAAGGTAAATGAGAGATAAGAAAAGATATATATATATATAGTTCATATATATATATTTAATCTTTAAAGCATTCAGTAGCAAGTTTACGACATTTAAAGGTGCAATTTTGTACATTTTGAGAAGAAAGTCCATTTGCGCAGGCTTTATCTCGTAACAATGGAAAATACAAATTAACGTGTTTTAACAAAACTCTCAGCGATGTTTATAGACCACCACAGACTTTTACCCATACTTAAGCTATGCTTCTGGTACCTGGATATCAATTGTCAATAAATTCATTGAACATGCATGTTGATACTATTGATAGTAATAAATGAAATCAAACTAATTAGAACTTTCAAATACTGTGCATGCTGGTCGACACTAAAATGAAGGCGTATGAATATATGCCTACCATGGTTGCTTTTTATGGAAGCTGATGCAGTGCTTCATTGCACGTAGCTGTCAGATAATGTCAATAGTTGTCAAGTTATAATCTAACAAAAGCGATAATAAAAAGATGCCATAATAATGCAGCGGTATATCAGCAATAATCTTAATGGCACACGTGTGTCGATGTCTATGTGTGTATTGTGTATATATGATATTATTTTGTATTGTGTGTGCTCTATGCAGTATGTGTAGTGTGTATGTGTGTGAGTTTACAGCAGCTATGAATTATACGTACGTTATATGATACGCGAATGAAATCAGCTGTCGCTACGCTACGAGGGGACTGAGTCATGCATTAAGAATACGACATTGAACTTTTAAGTAACAGGTGATTTGCTAATGGTGTGAGGGGTGGGTGATGGACTCACGGATTCCCCGGCACTCGTAGAGCTCTATGTACTTGTACAGGACACTGGGAGTGACGATCCTTGAAGCGTGTATACTCGGAATTCTTGCCCAACGACCCGCCGTTTGGTATTTTGAGTACAACCCATGGACCTACAACAATGTAGGTCCATGGTACAACTACATGTATGAATGTCAAGATCGCATTTTAACTCCTACAACTGTTGCGACCAACGCAAATGTTTTTTTTTTCTTCGATCACATTGTGCCCGACGCCTGTCTGAACTAGATGCGTTGTACACAGAAAAGAAGGGATGGGTCTGGAATATATAGGCCTAGCCTAATGATCGAGTATACTGACTATACAGTATGTATGAGGCGTAAATATTCACAACTGAATGACTCGCGCCTTAAAAAAAAATCAAAATAACAATAACAAGAAGAGTGCATGAATCATGCACGTTGCCCACGTGACTGAGGATTTATAGTAACATTACATTACTGTGTGGTCAGTCAGTTTATTGGCACTATACAGGGACATTAACAAATGTGAAACAATGAATCGAAAATGATGTAAAGATACCATGATATTTCAAAGATAAAGAGATATGCGAAGAATGCCGTGTCAGCTATTTGTAGCTTGAATTTGACAGTTGCAGTTCAAATACCAAACACATCTTTCATGATCTTTGGATGGAATTTGAGGGGGATGATTGAGTATAGTGCAAGCTACCAGGACACATCTACAGTATCCAGCTTTAACAAAAGAACATGAAGGACAAGAGATTAGCATTTATGGTAGCCATAGCAACGGAGCCTGGTCCCTTGTTATCCGCTCGTAGCGCTCGACGTTCAAATCGCCACCTTGTAAGATCACAATGGGACATGGAGAATAATAAGTGTATGCTCTAACAGCTAAAACCTGTTCGTTACATATGGCATACACCAGAATCCGATTACCTGGTAAGCCTTCTTGTCGCTATAGCAACGCAGCTTGTTTTTAGAGTGAAAGAGATAATCGTGACAGAAGGACGGATGGTTAGGGAAAGTGAAAGAGAGAGAGAGAGTGAGGGGGGGAAGAAAGAGGGAGGGTATATTTCCGATGATTCTTCCGTATTCATTTTGGCTGTCTTTGGTATACAGTCGTTTGATAATGCCCAGTAAGAGTTGTGACTGTTGTTCACATGGAGCAGAACTCGAACATTCGGCAACCGGTTACTGTGTTGGGTCATGACAGTGTGAAGGGGCTATGGAAAGCTAAACCACCAGGTCCACTGCAACGCTGCTTTTTATTGGACATTAACCCCTACGTTATTGTATTCATAATCGATCTTTTCACTCGTCTGACTGCATTCTAAACATCACGGGGTTCCCCCCTTGTAGCTCTAATTATTATACACGTCATGTTTCAGTAAAATGATTCAGGGCAGTGTTTGAGATGACCCCATTTTATTATCATTATTGTCATTATTATTATTATCTATTTATTTTTTATTCATCATCAATTATCATATAATTATTATTGACAGACGTATGCAGCCATAATCTGGCATATGCCGTCCACGTAGGGCTACACTGACTGTATAAGATAAAGACAGGCATTTTCGAGTCACATACTCTACATCGATATGAAAGAACCCGCATTTTAAGTCTTCAACAGATGATAAGTAAGTGAAAAATTTGAAATGCAGGCACATTCATCAGGAGTGAAATCGCATGCCTTTGTCAATTGTTTGTGTATAGGTTATATGGCGTTCACTAAGCAAAGCTTTTGTTAAAAATGATACACATGCGTGCATTCCCATCTTAGCGAGACCAAGCCATGTACAATTAATGCCAGTACACTGCATTGTGACCACGAGGACATCAAAAGAAGGTAAAATCTGAGAATTCGCAGGCTGATCTAGGCAATTAAGCACCTTTAGTTTCGCTTTTGAACTTACTTGTGGATGATATCCTCAAAGATGTGTGCTTTTTCGTGGTGCAAGCCGTGTCTAACTATTTAGTTGTATTGCAGGCTTTTTGTTTTTATCAAACAAGTTTGCACTGGTGGAGCGTGATTTATAACATCCCGTTTTCTCGTAGGCGTTGTGTCACAATGGTATTTGTTCTTTCTGTCAATGGAAGAGTGATTTCTCATTGAATGCAACCGTGATGTGGCCAAATCATGATGACTGATGAAATATGCGGAATTAGTTCAACCAGACTACATCCATGACGACACCACATTTACCAGACCATTTCCAGTTCAGTTTGCGAGTAACAATACCCGCTCATATGACAGACATTCTAACCTCACAATAGTTAATATCAAAGTGTCATTTTTCTTCCGGTCGTCACTCTTCGAGCACACCAAACCATGCTAAAACGATAGACTTGCAATATCGTATGCCAGCTATAAACTATGAATTGTCTGCGGAAGGAGCGAGCCACATTCTCATAAAATTAACACTGTAACAAAGTGATGGCAGGAGCAATTTTGACCTCTGTTCACAAACTTATTTGACTGAGGGTTGAGATAGCTTAAAACTATGTAAACTGTTCTGTTTTGATACACAGGGACAGCTAAGTTATTTTGATAACACCAAATATTTTATTGACTCTCAGGACACCAATAACGACCTCTGCTTGTCCAAATATTTGATCGCGGTAAAATGTAATTTTGTTTTTGAAAATATGCGTCAACATTGCCGAAGCTCTTGAAATTAGAAAACACAATGCCCCAGTTGCTTGGCGGTCATACAGTCCCTCCGTGTCGGCGCGCAAATATTTCCAAAGTATGTCGATTATCGATCTCAGTATCGCGATTGTAAAGCAGGTTGCGTCGCTGATAGTCTGCGCGGGGCGGCGATATTGTAATATCGATCAGCTGACCGTGAGTTCGGAGGTCTCCCTAAAGGCTAAATATTTAGATTACTGGAGGTAAACATCTTGTGGTCCTATCGTTGTGATCACAGCGTATTGTGACGGTCAATGCATGTCCGAGGTGCCCTGTTAGATTGTAAACGTTTCGAAGTGAAGTTGTAGGTCTAAGAATACTCCGGATTTCAAAGCTATAGATATGCGGAATCGATACACAGTTTTTTTTTTTAAAGAATAAACTTCAATCAATGGATATTGATATTCAAAGTTGGTTTAAATGAATGGTGAAAAGAAAGTGTTTTCGGGTTAGTGATTTAGATAGTAAATTCGTAATGTAATGAAGGAATAAAATTAAAAAGAGAATAAGGGGTTAATAGTATAAAAATAGTAAAAAAAAAAAAGAGGTGTGTATATGGATTGTGAAAAAATGTATCAGAGTGTATGAAAATGTATCAAATTGATGTTAAGTCTCGGTGTAAATTTTGTTTCCATTGATGAAAATGATTATGAAATTGATGTAAAGAGTTTTGTATAAATTTGTTTGTACATTGTGTTTCCCATTGATGAAGAATAAAATATTCTTTGAGACAAAAAAAAAAGTTAGCACAACAACTGTTAGCATAGCGAATGTTATGTTTTGGATCGTTCTAAGAATCGTGCTGTACTGGATACTCTGCCGTAAAGCGAGAATCCGGCTGTAAGCGTTGCTCTTTGTGTCGACAGTGAAAGCTCAATTAAAGGGATAGTACAGTATTGGTGGAGATGAGAATTGGGCTTTTAACTTTTTTGCAAGATACCAAGAAAACACATATGATACAGTACATATCATACCATTTTAAGAGGAATTCAAAGTTTATTTGATGAAAATCGGGTTTGGAATGACTGAAACATTCAAAAACAAAGTAAAAGAAAGCAATCGTAATAAAGTGTGGGTCCCACACTTTATTAGAATCGCTCTTTTTTGGATATCTCCGCCATTTCAAAACCAATTTTCATCAAATAAACGTTGAATTCCTCATAGAATTACATACTCTTTCATATTTCATAAGATGTTTCTCATGATCTCACCAAATAATGTTAGAACCTGAAATTAGGTCTCAAGCAAAACTATACGTTCCCTTTCAGTTTTGAAAGCTCATCAATGTGTCATATCAGTATATATCATTCTTCATCTGGGTGACATGCACTACGGGTGAGAAATATAAGAGAAGACAAATTTCCATTAAGGACATAATCACGTGTACATCAACGGTGAAAGCTACAAACAAAATCTGTTTTCAACATTCATTCTTCGAGGTCACCAAAGGTAAATGTCGACCATTATGGTCATTATTTGTAAGTTTGATACTTTCCCCGGACCAAAAGTTGACCCATGGCTTACATGCGGAAGGAACTTGTCAAACTAAGGGCCGAAAACTACACAAGATTGCGGATGATAGACAGTGATAGAGGTTGACAGATAGATAAGATTAGAAAGATGGATAGCCTGAAGGTAATGGGTCAATGAATATTCGATGCATAAATAGATTGGAATAGATGAGGATTGAATAATTAAATAAGATATAAAATGATTAATTGTGTGCGATTTGACCAAACAGTCAATAACTCATGTGATTAAGTAGTACAGTGTACTTGTATATTGATTTGATACACAAAACAAAATACGTCACAACAGAAAATCACGTTGTTCTATACTTCATTTTGGAGTTTATATTGTGACCTTATATGACCCAAGCAAGCATAGAATGGCACCATCACGAATAGACAGACAACTTTGGCTAGAGAGATGGTTCTACATTGGTGTGACCGACTATCTTATAAGTGTATGGTGTCCATTATGTGAAAATACATGAAGGCAAGCAAGGATATAAACTTATCCGTCTGGTGTAGAGCAAACCGGTGCCTATAAACGTTTAGGATGTATGGTTCTCTTTTATACGTTTGCGTCTTGCGAGCAGCCACCAAGTGGACTTTGGACAATGATTGTTTTAGCTGTGGACCTGCCGAGAGACCAAAACTACTGGTTCCGGGCTAATGAAATCAGGACGAATGTTTTACCAGCTCAACTCAGAGCTAGAGGGAGAAGAAACCGGAAGGAAGGACAAGAAGGATGAAACGTGCCGTGTTAACTTCCTTAACCAGACGTCCATGGTCCATTTAAGGCCGTTTACAAGTGTCTCCCATACACACGACAATTGCACGAAGAGTGTTTTGTCATTTTGTCCTATGTGTCACCAAATGTATGTTATAATCATTCTCATCTTTCTCAAGTCCATAATCAATACTGAAGGCAGCTCCACTGAGTAAAGTAAACTGGTCTGTTCAAAGCGCACACACATTGTGTATAAAAAATGTGCTATGTATCAACATTACGTGGCACATCATTTATTCTTGAACCTGCGTTAACGTTGTACATATACGCCGTCTGCCCTATCTGTATCTAGATTAGATCTGCTAGAGTAACACTGAATACAGAGCACAAACGAGGTTTAAAAATCAGAGTTAGAAATCAAAGCCCAAAAGAAATAGCCAAATATAGTTATATCTATAGTACCTGAACAATGTGCATTTTATTCACGGTAAGAAATAGTGTGTTGACTATCAGAGTCTTTGTGTACAACCACAATACTGCGTGCAATATTCCATCTATATTTTGATAGCCATCAACAGAACTGACCGTAAAAATTCAGTCAACGAGAGTGTTATTGTCTGCATTTGGTGAGGACGTAATCATTGTTTTGTCCTCTGTTTTTGTTCGTCACTGTAAAATATGCTCGATTACCCTCCAAGTCCTTCACCGTGTCCCTTTTAGCTTACCCTCAAAAATAATAAAACGTGCATATAACGTGATATTCAGGCCTGTGTACTTGAGGGTATGTGTGTACGGTGTACATGCCGTATAGTATCAGTAAGGACGAATAGGGAGCTTCCACCTGTATGATAACTCATTTATGCTGGTAGGTTATAGGCGCCACGGATTTTACTCTTGCGAGGATTGCTATTGTTACGTATTTATACGTAATTTGTCCATGGGCGATCAATAATGTTTACGTCGGTATCAGCTGGGGGATACACGTAGATGGCACAGCTGAAAACGATATGATTTCTTGTGTAATTTCTTTGCCTTAAACTTGATACTCTAGATTACTTTGCAAATGATCGTAGAGAGAATTTAAAGCATCAAAGGGTAAGGATCAATCTCATATTTTATGCAAAACAACCACATTTTAGTTCCAGCACTCAAACATTATCACTGATGTTCTACTCTGGGATATTATTTCATCTGTTTTGTCTTAATTGATGATAAGGGGTACACAAGTCTGTTCGATTTGGAAAGAAAAGAACAAAGCCAGCATGTAGGCTTATATCTATCTTGTGTTGACTTAACTTGAACACGCATTATAGGAGACGTTTCATGAACTTTTAAACCCATGGCTGCTGTTCAGCTTCACACACCACACAGAGACGTGTATATTTTGTCCTAACGGAGTGACTCGACGAAAGGTCGAACAGACACAGAAAGCAATGCATGGGGAAACGATTTTCATGCTTTGAAACAATGTCAGTCTACCGGCGGGTCACAAGTTCAACCCCCGTACTGACTGACGGGCTATCTGGGAAAATACTTCACTGTCGAAATCTGTCTGAATGAAGGGAAGTTGGCAAGTCATTGATGGAAAAGGAAGAGTTTTATTCACTCAAAAGGTACATGACTTTTGCTTTTTGTCATCGGGGAAATGTATCGCTAAATATGGATTTGACTTGAGGTGAGAGTACCAGCAAAATTTGCTTGATTGCTTCCAAATAAAGCAAGTCATAAGGAGTTCAATTCTACACAGCCTTTTCATATGAATGAATATAATCATTATGGCACGAGATTATCAGTTGTTATATTTTTAGTACTTAAGATATATTTAAACCTGATCTGTACTGGAAGTGCTCCGTAGCACACTGTTTGTACCTCAGATCCTTTTAGTGAAATGACGTATTGGTATTGTGTCATTTTATCTACACACGATCGCCTTGGTTACATGAATTTATTTTCATCTTCCATAATTGTTGCTTATGAATCACCGGAACAGGAATAGCGCGCAGCTTTCCCACACATTGATTCCATGGAAGATTTTCTATTTTTTTTTTAGATCCTGATGAGACGAAACGGGGATTTTCTGACGATTTATGTAATTTTTGAAAGTTTGGGCCAGTGCCAGTTAAAGTGAAAATATATACACATATGGAAACATGCTCCTTTGGCAAGCATTTCATCTATTACGCCAGAATAATTACAACAACGGTTGTGTTAACTTTTTTTTTTTTTTTTTTTTTTTTGGGGGGGGGGGGGCTTATACCCTTCCCACTTTAATGTACAAACCTTTCAAACCAGCAAAGTCAAAGACAGTCTCACTATTCCGTTAATCCAACGAAAAGGAAGCTCCGTAGCTCTTTTATTGCCCATGACTCACTAACAAAAGCATCATCAGTCATCTTAATAGGCCTATTATATGGAGTATAGACCAACGTCACTCGCTTCCTTGTCCTGATGGACGGACTACCCATCTCAGGGATCCGCTGCCATCTTTGTTGCCATATACCAACAGTACAGATTATTCATCAAATGAAGCTCGATATCTATCGGATACAACGCCTGTCTGGTAATAATCAGGAGATCGTTGGTTCGAGTCCAACCCGAGTGTGTATGCCCGTGATTTCTTGTCATGGCTATTACTCAGAACATTGATTAATCAGTGCTTATTTACGTCGATGAATGACAGTTAGTCAATCAGTCGATGCAACTATAAACGGAGTTATTCTTTGTTGGACATGTGCAAGTGAAAGCTATCAATCCTAGGCTATTTTAGTCAATGATGAACATGATGAAGTGTGTCTATCAAATGAGGCCTCTAGTGTCCTGGTGGCTGTCCCAGCTCCGGGATGGTGCCGGTCTGCTGACATCTCGGCCGCCGCTCCTCACCTGATCAGAGTCATGAGTGGAGAGAGGAAAGTCCCAAAGCCCGCCAATCAAGGCTTGATTCATGATCGTCTGTCTCTGATGATAAGTTCGCGAGGACAAACGTGAATCAGTTTCCGATGAACGACCGTTTAGACCTTCCGAAATGTCCACGCTGGACGCTTAGCCATCCACATAATCGTAATTCAATCTATTTTGGGCCGAAAATGATGCCCTCTCAAAAGAAGACATCCTGCCGTATATATGTAAATGAGAAGACACCCAAAATTGAACGTGATCTCATGCCCTATGGCTGATCAGCTGTATCCGAAGAACCACTCACACCTATCAGGTCATATCGCCTTTCTAAACTTAACTTCACTGATCCCTACTTTGCATTCCACCCCTTTTATTCAGGTCAAAAGTCTAAGGTGAAATCAGAAGCTGAAAACCAAGCATAAGGTGATATCGTCAGCTGTGATTATAATGATTATCACTCATCACAAACATGCTCCCTTGATAACGTACTAATACTGATTACATAACATGAAGACACTCACATTAGCGTCGCGAAAGCTGTGTTCGAATTCACTGTACGCAAGTTTCATAATCATATTTCAATACTTGGTTAGTACATGATTAATTTTTACTTTCTTTTACTGATTCACGAACATTTTAAGATCCATCCCAACCTGCTATGTGTCCGCATGTTTATAATGCTATATGGCGATTAAACACATGCTGCCTTTCTGTTGCTATGTGACGTTAAGTACTTTGTGCTCATTATTCGGAATGGTATATCAAAAGATGGTAAAGAGCTGAACAAAAATGTCAGCGTAACGTCACGGACAAGTTCAATTACAAAGGAAAGCGTGTCATTTATGTATCAACACAAATCAACATGAGCACAACGGTAGAAATCAGCACGCCTATATTGCGTGGGATAAGGTTAACATAACATTATTTTCACTCTGTAAATAAACATACATATTGTTTCCACCCTGTATGTATAAGGAGCACCTTACACGTCACACTCATATGGTTTAGAGACCCGCTTGGTAGTCAAGTAGAATCAATTCTCACACAAAAGAATCCTTGAAGCAATCAGTAACATTACATTTTTTTTCAAACCGTGGGAACGCACACACATACATGATAAACACATACAAATACACAATAAACAATGAAAAACACGTTTCTGCTCCGATAAGCACCATCCGGTTACTGTACAGATGTGCGCAATAACAATCATGTCTGAATGAAAACAAACCCCAGCCAGTACCGTGTACCTAATGAATGATTAGAGAGCCCCAAATGGGCAATTAGTGCACCCCTCCACCACCCCTCTACCAGCCCTCCACTGTGACCCATTTGACTCCCGTTGAGAATCCTCCCAGGGAAGCCTCCTCCTCCTGGGTAACCAAAGAGTTTAACCCACTGAGGACCAGTGTTACATAATTCTATTCATATTACACACGAAGACTTGTCTTTTTCGCACACAGTAACATTGACTGCGACACGTGGTCTGTGTACATTTCGGGAAGGGGGGGGGGGGGGGGCAGTGATGATGATGAGTGGAATCACGTGATGCAAATAATCATGTGATTCACGTAGAACCGCCTTTCCGGTCTTCAACATCTCACCCTGGTAGCCTCCTTTCACCTTCATCTACATCGTTGAGGTATCCCAATTCTCAAAAAAATATGAAGCTAAATAATACAGTACCATGGGCAAGAAGATCTCATCGAGTCTAAATATACATCACGGAGATTTTAGAAGAACTGCGGCCGTATTCTAGACTGAAATTTCACTATTGTCGACAATTGCAACGCTTGATTCATTGCCCTGGCGTAGTATCAGTCATATACCATGTGATTTCAAACGTATGATGTGAAGTGTTCCGCGTGGATGGTAAATTGATATCATTTGAAATCATCTCTCCTACGTTAGGTTCTACGTGCAGAATAGATCTAAAACTGACATGACGAATTCTGATGACAGGTGCCTCCTATATCAATGATGTTTAATTGGGGCCCGGTGGTTCGGGAATCTTCGAAAAAAATGACAGTTCTGCCTACATGACATGAGCAACTATATATTATCATAAAAAAGTGTCGTAACTGTATTGTTGTTTGCAGACGACTCGCTCGTCAAACAAACAGCAACCTATGAACTTTTTCGCGTTATCCTGTGTTTTCATTTCTCACTGCCCTGACGACAGGTTTTCGTTCTCACTATCCTCAGAGGTTTTGTCTTCTTCACAAACAGTACTTTTTTTTTTCTTTCCAGATTTATTTAGTGGGCGGAGAAATGAGGCAATACTGGACGGCTTTATGAAGACGCTGTCGGTAAACTTCTGGTCTCTGAAAAGCAAATTTAGTTTGTTCTGAACTCAGTGCGCTCTGAAGAAGGGGAGGGAGGCCCTAGTTTCCAGCTAACTTTTGAAGAATATTTGATGTGTGCGTTATAAGGATGGTATGACGTCACGGCGCAGTGTCATCATGAATATAGAAAGCTTGGCATACAATGATAATTGAGATATATAAAATATTTCGCTTATTTTGGATTTTACAGACATTGTGTATACCTATGTGTTAACCGAGTGTATTTTTACGTAATATGTGTAATGACGGTAATATTATTATCGTCATTAAAACGTACGATCAGGTGGGCGTGGTTACTGATCATCAGGCTGGACTTGTTTCAAAGTTATGATGAACACATTCATTCGAGGGAAGCCTCTAAATGAGATATGTCCTTTTCGTGAAAACGTGTTTCCCGTTAGCCAATGTCCTGAGGACGATCTTACTCGTGTAAGATGTGCAGTCTCCAGGGTTGGACAGACTCACTGTCCCGGATGTTGGGCTGAGTAGTGACTTCCACTCTTTCTTCTACCCCTGGGGGTGGGGAGGGGGAACGAGACGAAGAGGCGCCCAAGTTTGTTTGGCTTTACCGATAGTTACCATCCAATGATCATGTTCAGTTCAGTTCAGTTCAAATTTATTTCGTTTTTTTTACAATAAAATATTATATAAACGTAAATCTCACTTTCTTCAGTGACAAAATGATGCATGTAAATTTGTACAAAGAAAACAATTATTAAAGTGTTTCTAATGTATACAGAAGGAAAATGCGCAAGAGTGATTTTCTAAAAATTTTGGTTTAGTTATAGGTTTGGCTGAGTGACGTCACGAACAGGCTTACGGATGGCTGTACGGCAAGCCAAAGGTTTCGCTCTGCATACAAACATGAAAATAATGACGAAAAGAAAATCATACACAAACCCCATAATAATGTTTCGTTTGTAGTTTGTTGTAGTTGTTGTTTTTAACAACTGCAATAAATTAGTGCCTCGGGATTGTATTGTAGCTTTCAAGCTTTAATGTAGACTCGAAGCTTTGCTTTTGCGGGTAAATAGAGGAAATAATTCCTAGGCCCCCAAAGCGATGCTTTCTTTGCAGGAAATTTATTCTAGGGGTATTCTGCGATTTAATCACATTCCATTATTCTTCAATCCTAGGTGTTAGTAGTTTTTGCCGGGTTATCTGCTACAATTTGCCGGTTCTAAACGAACCAGAGCTGATTCTGTCGGGGTGGAGGATACAGCGACCTAGATAAACCCATTTCCCTATCATAACGACACCGGCCCTGCCACGTGGAACTCTATTGTTCTCTTCAAACAGAAAGCTAGAAAAGATGGTGATTATTGGCTCTATTTTGATGGTATTGGATTTGGTCTCATTCTGACACGCATTTTGACGAGATTCCCACGGTTTTCCGTCTTTTCACCAAGACAGAGGGTCTGCTTGTGCGTCGGTCAACCTGCAGGTCAAGGGGCATACGGGTTAATTTCTAAAGTCACGTTCATTACTCTTTCTCTCTCTTCGTACTCGGGAACCCGATTTAAAACGATACCATCTGCATTTCTCGAGTTTCACAGGGGCGGCATTATGATGACTTTTTAAGTCCTTTGCTTCTTTCTTTTTTTCCTATTCAGAGGAGCATTCAGTGCACGGCGATGGTCTCTGATAATCACAGGATTTTAGATTATTCCATTTTTATGAAAATTCAATTTGCAAGTAGGAAAAGATTACTGGTGTGAAACGTGTTTGATAGTGCGTGATATCACTGTCTGTTGAGTCTATATCGAACTGGTGATTGGTATATCGAGAGATTCGATTCTCGTCGATACCAAGATTAACCCCAAATTGATGTGCAATTTCCGTCCTGTTCGACGGATGAAAATTGCCTTGGCACTCTGTCTGCCATTAGTCTACTTTCAGACATTGAAGTGACCTCAGGCCACCTTTTAATTCCCATGATATATTCAAGCATACATTATAAAGCACACCTGTACAAGACTGCGTATAGAGATGTATAGTTGTGAGAATATTTTGTATCTAATCCAACTTGCCATTCATTTTTTCTTCAAAATTTGCTAATAATAAATAGTATGAAAAAAAGATATAAAGCGCTTAAGACGACAATGTTACTAAGCGCTTCAGTAGTACAATTAACAAAAGAGAACAAACATATGAATCGACTAAGAGTACAAATAATCCACACCATACTCATCGGTTCTGTTCTTGAAATAAATGGGGTTTGAGTTTCATTTTGTAAATGTAAATGGAATTTCATTGAACTAATAAGCCATGGTAAACCAAAGCGCCTGAAAAGAGTTCGTGCGGTCTAGACTAATGTAATCTAATGTTGCAACAATCTTTATATGGTAAAGTCATCCTCAGTACATTTTTTTTTAGAAGCGAGGAAAACACACGGGACAGATGAATGCACATTACGCATGCGCGTTACCACGATCAATGTGTATACAGTTAAATTTCTATGTTTTAGGTATGAGAAAGCAACCAAGGGGGCCAGGGCGTTAATGGCTTGGATACCATCCGTCGGAAAAGGTACTTTGTGGCTTGAGAGGAAACCATCGTAATTGAATTAAGTGTCGGTGATTTTTGTCGATTGTTCGGGGGCGACATTGGAAAAAAAAAATCATAACCACTAATTCAATTGTTAGTTGAAGGCATAATCTACTTTAACCGATCGCACACTTGCAGTTTGTCGTTGCAGTGAAAACAAAAATCATAATGCGTGTATATGATTATTTTGGTTATTATATGATTATTTTGGTTATTATTTTATCGCAGCAATAAGAGTTGACTGTTTGTTGACAAACCGAGTTTGCAGGCATTTTGAATGGTACCAAATTGGATTGTTGGTCACTACACAATGTTTACGACAGTTTCCTGTGTGATAACTTTCTTTGGAAGCTATAGAAAGGCAGGTGCATGCAGTAGGTGACGATGAATGATGTATTACAAAACGTGTGTGAAAGTAGACATGAATAGGAACAACGAAACACCGGTGACATCTTCAGCCCATCCATTTCATCATTCTTCCTGTACTAAAGCAGACAAACAAACAACAAACAAACAAACAGAACAGAAAAAGAAACAAACAGACAAGCAAACAGACGAGAGTGATATACAGTACATGGAATCCGTAACCCGTGTTTTACGTTAAGTCTGTTTGACATCGCGCTTTCCATCGGGGGCCTAATAACCCCGACTACTATTTCTATGTTTATCGTACCCCTATCGTCAAGAACTCGACCCCTGAATATGTCAAAGACAATTAAGATCCTCAATGTAGTATCGTACCTTCTGTGCTCTCAAGGCGAAACCAACCCGCAAGTCGCTTGATTCCGAGAATAAACAATTTGCCATCAGATTAAAGAAGATGATATATCATGCTAGTTGAATTCAACCACAACAGGCGAAAAAGTAACAAACAAACCAATTAAATCTAATAGTCAGAGTAAAAATACCAGTATAGGATATCATAATTACTGTACTTCTAAACGAGGGGTGTACTTTTTATAGGCAAAGTGTAATCCTATAGTGAAATTATGTGTGTGATGTTGCAGACATGGAGTAAATACTTGATTCATTATGAAAGAAGAAATATTTTTGTAAAGGAAATTGGCAATAAGTGTTGTTCTCATTCGTTGGTAGAATTTTCTCATGATTGTATGCACGGACTGTTCTTCCCCCTGGATCATAGCGATTATAGTGGGTTTTTTTTCTCTTTTGTTTTTATTTCAGCCCCTTTTTTTGTGTGTCGATCATGCTGGACATCTCTCATACTACAACAACCACTCTTAAACGTTTGTTTGAAACACAAAAAGGCGGGGGTGGAGGAGGGGGGGGGGGGGGGGGGGGGGGAGAGTGGAGAGTGATTCCAGGGAGGAAATTGCGTATTTTGCTGAGATGCAGACGTTGAAGAGATGATCAAAACCAGAAGGAAAAAGGGAGGAGGGGAGAGTTAGAGAAACTAGATTCAGGAAGACATCAATATTGGAGAAGAGTGTTGTATATTATGGGGAGACAAGATAGGTAAGGGAAGGGGCAGAGAGCAGAATGTTTTCAATATTGTCCTTATATTCAAACCTTTAAGGTCCTGATCTTCCAACCTTTAAGGTCCTTATCATTTATTATGGATGAATGTTTGTGTAAGGTTGGCAAGAAACGACACTTTGCGTTTGTCTGCTTTGGGGATAGGTAGAGGCAGCTGATTTTCGTGAATAATAGATTCATGTCAAGGGGGGTAAAAATGGCGCAGTGAATGTAACGAAATGTTCTACCCCGACTGGAAGCAGACCGAATGGAGTGTCACAGTAATGTAGTCAGCTTGGATCAGCCGAGCGTGTATGTGTTTTCGTTTCCACTGTCTGTGAGGTATATTCATTTGAGACTCTTGAGAAAGAAGAAAATACAAGAACAACTTATATACTCTACAAAAAGACTCAAAACAAAACGAAAAACAACCATGAATAATTGAAGAGATTGATGTGAGAGAATGTTTAAGATCAGGTCGTGCACATTACGGACGAATTGTGACGGGTAATTACATATTCATAGCATCTCATCATGATTCAGCTTTAATTACCCGAGATATTTTTAGATAAACACACTTCTTCCGTCATGATATAATAGTGAACACGTTATTTTTTGTCAAACCTGTGTAATGAGAAAGAAATGGCTGAGTTCACATTCAGTTTTCGATTCATCGGATCCTGTGAATGATCGCCTTGACTTTTTAAACCTTTTTTTTTCACACACATTATTTTGCCTACATCATTTCTGGAGGTGTTTTTATGTCGTTCTATAGGATTTGAAGGTTCTGTGGCACAAACGGATTGACGAGAGCAAACCTTGCGGTGATCAAATTTATGCAATCATCTAACACTTCGTGGAAGAGGAAATCCTCAACTTTTCCTGCGGATGTGCGCGCTTCATTGGTCAGAGGAAACAACGAAAGAAACCATTTATCTGTTTTCATGGTTCACATTATCTGCAGTCCCATTTGGCAAAGACATCGTGTACGATGTAAACAACAACATCAGCCTGTAAAATCGAGGTGATCACATTTACAACGCATTGAGTGTTTGCGCTGCATATAGCAGATAATGTGTTCAGAAACGCTTGGAGCATCAACACGGGCAGCGTACCAATGTGTCAGTTCCGTAAAACGTAAAACTGTGTATCCCCCGGAACAGGGAACGCCCCGCTACGGACAGGACTCAGAGCCGCACAGTCCCGGTCTAGTAATACTCACACACAGGCGAACATCATTTTCATTGGCCAAATTTCATATTCTTATTCACCTTGAAGACGATGGCCACACCCTTGTTTGTTTTCTTGCGTTGCAGGGTGTAGACCTTAAAACAAAGGAATATCAGTATATAAGTCATAAAAATACATGGTTTTACGGCTGTCATTCTTGAACCAAGGCTTAATCATGTCGAATGCATTACAAGCCGTGAATTCAGCAGTAAAAATTGAAGAGAAAGTAGGTCACAGTCATGAGTATTCGTGGATTTAGGGGAGATTAGCACAGCAGAGAAGATTGAAATGACCTGCTCCTCCCTGAGCACATTAATTCGATGCTTGTGTTTCAAGTCAGTCTTTAAAATGTTTCCATGAAACTCAGGACTTTCAAACAATAAACTGGCGTGCCTCATTCTATTTCTATTAAATTGTGTCCATCGCGGCAGTAATGTTATGTCCAAATTTTCTGCTCCAAGTTGTATCGAGATCAATGCATTCTCCATTAAAACAGATAAAACACACCAAAAAAAAAAATGGGGCACCTCTTCAGTTTTTTTTTTTTAAAGGGGGGGGGGGGGGGTTGATGGGTGTATACTTCTGAAAAAGGACATACTAATTTGACGTATGAACCTGTTTGATTATAATCTTCGCCAGGAAGAAATGTGCTTACTCACAGAGCGCCGTTTTGTTTCGACGATTCTGTTCCATCATTTATTATAGACAATTGGAAAGAAACAGCAAAACTGGACCACCTTCGTCTAGACCCTCGCATTCACATTTGCCTTCTCGCTATGTTTTCTGGAGCAATGAGTGGTTATAAAGAAGTAAAATGGGGGAAAACGCAAACATGGTATGATTTTAACCTTGCGGTGTCCATCAGAGTAAGTTCGGTTGAAATATTTCACACGTCTTTACTCCAGAGGCGTCACCAAAGAATGCTCCGCAAACATTTGCAAAATCAAGAACAGAGTTACAATTCCACCTTTCACTTCAGAATGACATGCTCGGACAGAAGAAATTTGTTTTGCGACGATGCGCTGGTGCGTACTCAGTTATATGCGCAGCAATTATAAGGGAAGAAAATATGGAACAGCAATCCATATGGCATCGACAACATTCAGGCGAAACTCATTATCTATATAATGTATGACTATCTATACGAAATGGAAGCGTGACAGGGAAAAAAAGTTTCCAACAAAGTTTGGTATGTATCTTACATGTGCTGTGTCATGTATATCCGTTTTCAACCAAGGCACTTCATTCGTCAATTATGAATTAATACCTTCATTCATCCCTTCCCTCGTTCATTCATCAAGTCAGTCAGTCAATCGGCCAATTATTTATTTGATCATTCATTAGCGATGGAATATTTTGGAAGTATTGTGCGTGTTTTTCTGTCGCGCTCTGAAGATGTATGTCTGATAGCTCAACATATCTTTTTTCGGAACCTTCGTAAGTTTGTGTCTTTTTTCTGTTCTAAATGACATTTTCTTCAAGATTTACTGTATACTTTGTTACAACTCGTATGAGATAAACCGGAAATCGTTCTCCTTATTAACATTCAAGGACAACATTCATGCCCAGTTAATGTTCTTTCTGCCATACAGGTGTTTCTACATAAGCCATAATAACTATGCCCAGTTAATGTTCTTTCTACCATACAGGTGTTTCTACATAAGCCATAATCTTGACATGTAATGCCAATGATGATACAATGTATATCAGCTTTCATATCATTAGTAAGGCAGAATTTTAGAATCACGAGGGCAAGGCGCCTAGAGTTTAGATAACCATATCGAGCGACATTCCAAAGCGTTTGAACAAACAACACCTTAGTGTCAAGGTTCTGTAGTCAGATTACGGTTTTTAAGACTATTAACCTTGTGGAATTCGTTCTCATAAAAAGTAAGAAACCTTTCCCCTCAGATTTATGACATTTCTGTCAACTCGCTGTGGCTCAAAATGTAGGTACCCAGGAATTCCACACCTTTGGACTTTGGGATATTTCTTGACAGCTATTGCATCTTTCAACATACCGATGGCTCGAGATAGATATCTTTCTCTGCGCTTGTTACACCTTGGTACTAAAGGTTTATCGATAGATTAAAAAGAATGTTAATTGTATAGAGAAGATGACCTGTTTGTGTTCATTTCATATGAATACTTAGTGACATTTGAACCCATGTGTGGGTCTAGTCATATTTAGCTAATAGACACTCGAGGGCCTCCCCAGGTCTGATGTGCCGTGCGAAGGTTAAGTAGAGTGTTATTAAATTATGTGCTAATATCGATAGTAATACGAGTGACTTTGGGGTTCATCATCGCTAACCCAAGCTGCCGCTTAACTTTGTCATTTCCCACATGAAACCCCAAAGACGCAGGAAGTTCACGGTCTTAAAAGGATTGTAGTCTTAACATTAAGAGGGTAAATTGAATTTCGCAGTAACTTTACGAGATATTAAACCCTGATTGCCATATTATATAATGACAAACCAGAGCACACACTTGTTTAAAAGTGCAACCACTCACTGACAAGCGTCGGATGTTCATTTCCTTGTCCTGTCTGAAGTAACACGTGTACTGATGAGCAACGTTATTGAAAAAGAATAAAAACCTGTTGGCTTTATCAAACGAGCATTCTGAACCGAGATGACGCAACAGCGTGATGAGAAAAGCAAAAGACTGCGTCGTCAGACTATAAATGGCCGTTTGATGAGCTAAATCTTATCGTGCCACAGCTTGTTGTCTTTGCGAGAGTGCATCTATGACAACAGATTTGATCTTCCCCCATCCATTCAATGAATCTAAACGATCTATATCGTGTGCTGTATCCCTCTAACCAACATGCACATCCCATAAAATTCTGATAGCAGAGTAGACACAATCGTGAGTCAAGTGGGAGGTCATTATTCTAACTTAAACTTGCGATAAAATACTTGTAGAGGACCTAACGGGCAACTCAATCCACTTGGGAGACAATAACCATCCTGTTTGTCTAACGTAAGGTAGGCCGGAGGAGGCGTTAATGAGCCAAGGAGGTTAGGAGACGCTCATGCGAACATGGGGCGCCAATAAGATGGAGTGGCCAGTAATTACACTGATACCCTTCACCCCATAAGACTCCTAAGGTTCATCTTGTGGAAAAACAGGAAGATGACATTGTAAACACGCAAACAGGTGGGGTCACCATAGAGACGAAAAGTGCGCGTATTTTTTTAAGGGCGTGGCTGTCGTATATGGCGGTCGTCTGGTCATACCGCTGTGACTTCAATCATGTAGATCTTTGGTTCAAACAAGGCCTAGAGTAATCTAACGTAGCGAAATGATAAGTCAACTTACTTAGTATATGATCTTTTTATTGCTTGCCTGTCGCATCATACATTACGTCATGATCTACGTAGACAATAAAACAACATCAACATTATCCTTTCGCTCTGACTCAAATAATCTCTCTCTGCTGTCTTTCCTCACCTCTTTTCGTCATATCTATATATATATATATACATGTACATATCTACATTTACATTATGTTATATGTATGTTTTATATAATATATATAACGTGTTTTTCATCTATTTATACATATATATGATTTAAAACTATAATCTCTTTCAATAAATATATAATACGAATGCCGATTTTTAAAAAGATTTTTTTGATATATAGATAGCATGCATTTTGTATACATTTAGTATTATTTTCCCCTCATGTCCAGAGATATACACTCAACACTCCATATGGCCATGCGAAGAACTAGAATTGCCTTCTTCCTCTTCATACATTAGCTGCTCTGCTTGTGTGTTTGTGTATGGACCAATGGTGCATAACATGCCTTTCAAAGTCCGAGTGGTGAGGAAGGCAGCGAAATGCCCATTATGCAGAATACGTGGATATGACGAAATGTTCTATTCTTGGCACTTCGAGAGCAGTGTAGGCCCTACTCTTGTGTTGTTAGTTGCCGTTTAAGCATTTTAGTGTTCTAATGTTCAGGTTTTAACTAGGCGTTTTCCTGTGTTTACTTTGCATGTGTATAATTTTAACAGAAATTTAAGAAATTATAAAAGTTTTTGGACTACATGAAAATGGCCTTGTGGTAAGATTCGGGTTCAAAGCCCATGCTTCTTTCCATTTCTGGTATTTATGGGGGGGGGAGGAAATTGTTTTTTTGTTAGTTTATTTGCTTCTTGTCCAATTCTAGCCAAAATTATAACATCGTTTAGTTTTAGAAAGGCAATACACCTATATTCAGTTATGTGTCAGCTCCCACTCACTGGTAAAATCATGTGTTGGAATTGACCTCAACCTGTAGATACTGGAGAGAACATCCCTTTTCCCCTTCTAATCTAGGAAACGTTGCTTGTTTTACGTCAAGTTGTTACTCAAGTCTTCTGCGTGTTTGCTACAAAATGTCACGTGCCTTCAGTCCCTCTGTGTACTCAGCTGCAAGAAGTAAATGGTTGGAGAAAACACGAAGAGGGTTCAGCCTATACCTTCAACCTGATTATGCTTCATCCATTCGTATATGCCTCACACTCTAGCCTGGCTCACGTACAACGCAGTCATGTAATATTCAACATTGGGGCCCCGCCGCGGTTAGCTCGCTAAGTCATATATAGTATTACACTGTCTGCGTTTTCCACAGAAAATCAATCGTGAAACTCTCCGACGTTGGGTATTTAGCTCCCTGCATCTTAAATGACATTCATTCTCACAAATGCATGATCTGTGGAAGATGTCCACTGCATTTTGAGCCCATAGACAGCGTGAGTTAAGTGTTCAATTATGTCTCGCAAATCTTAGATGAAAAGACACTGACAGTACACAATTATGTTAAACAGGAAAAGAGAAATAACTCAGTGTAGATTTATGCACATAGGTGTTCAAAACGACAATTTCTAATGTTCGGACTCAAACTCAGAAAATAAGATAATCGAATCTGAAGGACTCCATTATACTTTCGTTTACCAACCTGAGACGTAACTCTGATGTACAGTTCCTCTTTGCATAGATGACTCACCTGTGTGAGACTAGGCGCAAAATGTCACGGGGTAACATTTTGAACACGCCACTTTCCTCCTGTGGTCGTGCATTTTATTTGCATTCTAATGTACACGACGCTCGCATCCGGCTGGGATACATTGTGACGTCACTATTTTCGTCTACCGTAGATGTAGAGTTCGTACGTGACAAATGCTCAAGTTTGTCGTCAGCTTTTTGAGCCGCTTGAAAGGAACCAAACGAGAGCACAACGCTCTAATAATTGTCGACCCCAACCTCACCTCTCACCCCTGAACGGGGAAAATAACTATTTGGGTCAGATCTATCGGAATTTTTGTTGGTGAACGTATTCTTCTTTTAAGTCAGTGACAGATGATAACGGGAATGATGTCCTTCATCATGTATGATGCTTGTTGTTTTACTTTGAGTCATCATATTAGGCTTCTGTGTCCTCGTGATGATGAATGTGTAGCTAAACATGCCTCTCACAATGATCTCACTTCGGAGGCAGTCAAGTGTGTTGATGCGTGATGCTAAAGAGTGAGGCACCCACTGGGGACTGTGTTAGATTTTATGCCTATATAGGTTTCCCGTGTTTCGGTGCCTTGATCAGTGTATGTTATATGAAGACGTTTTGAGAATATTACGAATCCCGCTTTTTAGATTCTACACACACACACACACACACACACACACACACACACACACATATATATATATATATATATATATATATATATATACATACATGTATATAATGTATATGCATACATGAATGTATTTTTACACAATTATTCAATTATTAGTCTTACGGCTTTGAAGATTGTCACTTGTGCTTTCTGTAATTGAATAGATTAAAGAATGTGCATGAATGCGGATTTGTCTGTGACTGAGCAATTTCAGTAAAATGATAGATTTAAGAAGTGAAAGCTGTAACTTTAAATGGAGTTGCTTTAGTACAAGGAGAAGCCACTCTGGGCGGAAATGCCCGGATGTAAATTGACCGCTCGCTGTGGGATCTTCCTTCACGAAGAGCGAGCCACGTAGATGTAAAGGAATGCAGGGATGCACTTACTCTGACACAGCCCTCTAGTCATGTTCTATTAATGGCGTTACGTTGTCTGACATTCGACCCTTAGAGACAGCATCTTATTGGTCTTCTTTCCCTTCACCATCTTCACCATCTCTCTTCCTCCCCCTCTCCCCCATCTCCCATCTCCCCTCTCTGTTACCTCTTCTTACCAGCTCTATTTCTCTTCCGCTCCTCTTTTTTTCCCTTTTCTGTATCTCTTCCGATTCATGGCTGTCTCCCATTTTGTTCTAAATCCTGCCATACACACACATACACACACACGTCCACGCACACACTCACAGAGTACACAGACACGCGTACGCTCTATCTCTGATCTACTCCATCTCTCCATCTCTCATCTATCTTTCCTCGCTCTCTCTCCTTCTCTCCCCTCTCTATCTTTCTTTCTCCCCCTATGCTGTCTCTCAACTGTCTATTTCCTATCCTTCTATTCCCCTCCGTCGTCCAGGGAAGCTGGTAGACAGTACGCGTCTCCAAAGAGACCCTGATGTATGTCAGCTCTTCACGGTAAACCGGTAGTGGCGATGTAAGTGCACGAGTCTGAAAATAATGCTCTCGAATAACCCTCACTCCGAGGGTGTTTGTCTCAAAATGGCAGCGACACTATATACTCACAGGTCATAGATGATGATGATAATGATGATAATGATGATAATGATGATGATGATGATGATGATGATGAGGAGGAGGAGGAGGAGGAGGAGGAGGAGGAGGATGATGATGATGATGATAGTAATAATCATGAAGATAGTGGAGCTGATTTTGGTAGTTTTATTTGATAATCGACAACACTCAAAAAATATCCGGGATATCTATGGGCGAAGAAAAAACTCAACTGCATTTCCCCCAAATCTGTAAAGGATTATGATAAGATAATGATTTTATCTAGGCCTAAACTATACTATACTATACTATACTATACTATACTATACTATACTATACTATACTAGGGTAGTATCTTCATCGCCAGCACAGATAACACAAAAAGGACATACCAATGTTTAACATCCAACGTTGTCAAGTACCCGTTGCACAGCTGGGATGAGAGAGTAATTATTGTCAAACCATCTTCTCTTAGGGTGCGTGCATCCTGCGTTGATTCGAATTCATAATCTCTTGTTTAAGACTCCAAAACCTCGTCCACTAAACCGCCTTCATTCCATACAAGTATATTTTCAAACTTTGTGTTGTTAAGATCCTCAAGGCTCTACTGAATATCAATCTGTACCATGCATAAAAATCTGAAAAGGTCAACAAACACATACGATGTTGTTTGTAACAATGTAGATGTCCATCATCCAGGCATCCAAAGAATTTCGTTTCTTTCCTCTTTTCTGCCTACCACACAGCAACGCAGTCACCTGGTAGGCAGCAACCATGGTAATAGTCACACGACATTTATCACCCTGCCAGGATGGCTTTCACCAAGACAAATCTCTCATGAATGCTTCGACATAATCAATGCATCAAAACAATTTCGCAAATTGAATTCGAGTCGTTATTACTTTAATGGAGATGCGCACGGTGCCGCAAGCGCCAATACAATTTCGTGAAATGTGTCGGTATGTCTTTTCTCCATATTCCTCTTGTCGGTTGCCATGGCAATCACAAAGGAAGAGGGAAAGAAGAACGCGTATGGGATAAAAAGGAGAAGAAAACTGGAGATATGGCTATGATAGTCATTACAACTTGATTATCTCTGACGAAGTTGCTGTTTTAGAGAACAATGAAGTTGTTACAACAGATCATCATCTGGAGATGTAGAACTATAACCAAAAGCAGCATTTTGTTGTTGTCGGAGTGTACAGAGTTTTTTTCGTCATTGATATCATACTCACTTCCTTTTCCCCCTTTTTTCTTTTCATCCCCCATTTCTTCGGACTTCCTTTCTTCCCACAATTTTAATACGTTGTACCAAAATGTCAATGACTTCAGCCCTTCTTGATTTACAATATGAGAATTCGATTGCCCTAGACAACACACCGCATTGAAACTGGTAACACCATTACAGCTTTCAGCTAGCTTACCAAGCATATGTTATCAACATAACCCCAGATTTTTCCCTTATTCCTCGCTCGAACGAAGGTACTCGTGGTCTGTCATTCGTGGTTTCATCACCACGTAACGTGCGATTTCATTTTGTCGCACACAATCATGCGCACCATGCAGTGGCCATTGGGTATTCAAAATTACATTAGGGATATTATCATCGAATGGGCGACGCAGAACGTTCATATCATTGACCGATAGTGCGCATTTAAAGGGCAGTGTGTACACGTGTGTATTTACACCAATGTAGGACGTAACGTGTAGTCCATCGTGTGCCTTTTTGTGTTGGTCACCGAAGAGAGGGAATCAAGATTGCCAAGGATTTTAGTACCTACTTTGTTTCTAATGTGCCGTAACCTTAGGGTTTAGTGATACTATTGCAGAATTATTCTTTAAAAGCCAAAAAGTTATGTTCTGTGTTTTGTCCTTTTGAAAAAGTTGGGTATTTGAGTATCAGAAGGCTACATTCGTGAGAAGTAATATTGAATCAACGTTTTCGTATTTAAACGAATGTTCAGGTACCTCCTATAAAATCTAATGTCTTCGCGCCTGTCGACTAATCCATGCTGATATTTATCAGTATAAGCTCTACACAATGTAGTAACTATGTTCCTTACGGGCAGAAAAGAATTGGCGGGCATGTATCAGGCGAAATGTAAACAATAGTACATATAGAACAAGAAATCGAATGTACGCCAAGTAACTAATGTTTGCTACTCCCAGCATGGCCAGTGTATTTTTCTCATTAGTGAGATAAGGGCGCAGGGGTGGCGGAAGGCCGGAGGGAGGGGGTAGGGGAGGGTTAAGGATGGTCTTTGCTTCCTACTTACTCCCTATAGTGGCAGTGCGCTTTGGAAATCGCATTCTTAAAGGGCGTGATCCTCACTTAAATACAGTTCTCTCGGAGGATGGCGATGAACAACGACACTATGCAGCGATCACGTGCCTCTCTTCATGCGATTCAAATGGAAGACACCATGTGCACATGCAAGCAAAGAACATCTTTTAATCATCCTCATTATTTTCTCACCCCTTCACCATACAAATGTTGAATCGAAATTTTAGTGTCATGATATACAGATATCATTTTGCAGATTGTGTTTAAAATCAGGGTTTATAAGGAGAGGTGCAACCTTTAAGACGAAATGTTACTGACTTTCATGCAGAGAGTCGAATTGCCGGAGCCACACGACTTGAAAACCGTGGAAATGAAAGTGCCCCGCGTGTATGCAAAACACTCTAAATCAGACGGTGTAATACATTATCTTAATGGGGGACCCGCGATGTATGTCTGTGTTAGAGTATTGAACGGGTTGTGAATGTAGAATTCTTCTGCTATGTGTGTTGCGAGCTACCAGCAATAAACGGCGGCAGGTGTAACGAAACGACAAAGTTATACGAAACCATTCAAATTTTCATTTATCAACAATCCTTGCAACCTTAGGTGTAGTATGCTATCAGCCCTGGTATATTCGTGCATATTATAGTGCAGATTTACTTGGCAATCGTAAACGTGTGTAGTTTCATTGAGGCATGATGCTGAAATGCAAAAACTCGGCAGTACATAAGCTGTACGTGAATGCACAATCAATTGAATCATGGAGTTACAAGACATTGTAGCTCAAGATATGGTACAATGCAGAAGTGATTAGATACACACGGCAAGCACATGTATGTAATGGAACACACTCCATGTACTCGCCGAGTCTCCTCAGTGATTTAGCTCGTTTTCCCATGGAGGTAACATGCTAATATGTACAGAAAGTCAATGTGAAGTCATACAGACGCAATGTGGTGCAACCGAGCCGGTTGACATTAATCGTTAGCCAAGGTCGGAGGTCACGCAATTGACCCCTGCTGGAAATTCGCTTCGCACCGTATTTGGCGTTCGAGTCTGTCAATCGCAGTCTGGGTATGTTGCAGCTTAGTTCAGCGGACCCTTGTCATCGAAAGTTACTTGGTGCCGTGTCCCGCCTTCACCATGGAGACAGAGAAAGAAGGGGCATTGTCTGAACACATCTGGTTAACAGAGGATACATATGGTATTCCAATATTGCGACTTTTCTCTACTAATTTAAGTATTATATATATGTTTGAAGTTCCTGGCTACGCTTAAAGTAATATACCGAGTTACCGTAGGAAATTGCAGACACTAATTTCACAGGAAAAGAAGGGGGATGGGGGAGGAGAAAATTACGATCATGCGGTGGAAAAGGGGAAAATAACAGAAAATGAAGATGCTTAATGAAATTTCATAGCAATGTTATTCTGTAGGGAAGGAACTACCGAATTCCTTATATTTATTCCTAATTTCCGCATACTCATATGAAATCAATTTTGAGCGTGGGCAATCCAAACGTTCCTTGGCTTGATTTGTTAATGAAAACATGTTCTGCACGGGTGAATGCAATTTCCTTTGTTCCGAGAGTCTCATACGACAATCCCTGGCTTGTGGGAGCAAAAGTACAAGTAGTGGTCAGATAAATTACATAATGACTGGAACTCAATTTGATAGTACAAGCAGCGATTGTTGGACAACATTCGGTTCCTTTGAGGCTTGTCCTTTTCTACCGTCAGTATGCCTTCCCGGTGACAAGATGCGGTAGGAAACGGAAGACAATGAAATCCATTTCTGCATGAAAAGCTCGCTGGAACTTGTCATATATTTCAATATTGATAAGATATGATGCGCTTGCTTCGCGCATGTGTATCATGACAGATAAATGAATGTCCATCGCGTTCTCTCTTTCTCCGTGTATAGCCTCAGGCCACCGCCGCCCATTAATCATGAAATATGGAAGCCGTCCACGAAATATTGCGAAAATTTTCATACAAATGACATCATTTGTGGCTCGTTTTCCAGGATTTCAATTTGTCAACGAGCGACTCAGCTAATTCTGAAGACGGGAATAGCGCTTAGCATCCCCGCTCGACGAATTAGTGATACTACCTTATGTTGTCTGCCGTGTAGCCCCAAAAAGTGAATCTTTTTTCCCCTCCGGTCCTACACGGAGTAAATACAATAACAGAAGGGGAAGACTGTGTATAGCATATGACCTCAGTAGTGACTCACGGGGACCTTTAAAGCCATTAGTCCCCGGGTAGCGCTTACCGTGTCCTCTTCATTTGTTTAGCCACATTATTGTCATCGCTGAGACGGGGGAACACGTGCTTCCATCTTGTACTACAAGGCCGCCAGCACTCTGGGAGTTCATTAGGGGATGCCTTTGTCTCCATTCTGGGCTGGATGTTCTAAAGTCATCTGAGAAAAAAAAAGAAAGAAAGAGAAAGAAAGAGAAAGAAAGATAAACTTCAGGTCATGGATGATATTTGACTTTATGGAGAAGTGTGATAGATGGGTCAAACTAATTGCTGTACAGCTTAATCAAATAAAACAGCCTCAAGACCACGTCCAGGAATTCTATATTTTACAGTTACCATTTTGTTAACAAGTCTGCTAACCTATAACACAGTACCTTTATGCGGTCTTTTAGTGATTCAACTGTTGTGTACCTTGTAGCAGTGATACTGATATTGAATAAAAAAGTGCGTCGCAGTTGTGACGTAACCATGCACACTAACTTTTTGGGTCAGGAAAGCTACCTCTATTATGTCGGCTCGAGTGATCGGATCAATGATGGATTTTCTCTTCTCTCGAAAGTGTTAGCAGGAAACTTACAGATTAAAGCGGATATGGAATGGCCTGGAAAATATGACTCATCATTACTTTTGGAATTTGGATATGACAGATTCGTGAGATTTACATATGAATTGTTAGTTTAGAGATCATATTGTCAGAATTATAGGTCTTTCTTGTGGTTATGTCAATGACTGTCTCTTCCGAACGATTCATTTTCCAGTCATTGTTGTTTTTCCGCAACGCACTCTCCCGCAGAGGAAATCTTCTCTGTCTGCGAATTAAGCAGGCTCTAGATACTTGTGGCATACTTCAAAAAAAAAAAATGGGTTAGCATTAACCGAGCTCAGGAATGCCCAGCTTGAATGAGCACTGTCAAAAATCTTATACTGTCGTCTGATTTTGTCTGGCAATAACATGGTTAGCCTCTGCTTAAGACCTTTCTTTGACCGAACGCCGCAAATTTAAGAAACTTGCCGATTTTTTGCGTCTTCTATCCAGGGGCTGCATGGTAAACATCATTTTGCCGCTTTCGTCACGTGCGCGCGCGCACACACACGCACACTGAAGATAAATTTTGCGTTGATGTTGGTGATTTTTTAAATTTTTCCTAAATAATCAAGACATGTATTTTTTTTTTACCACGCGTCACCTTTTGAAGATGAGCTAATGTTGCCATATTGCCTACAATATGAGTTTGTAGTTGTAATGAAGAAAGAGACTAACGAATCAAGCGAAAACATGAAAGGGATTGCAAAAGAAGTCTCTTAAATACATGGGAATGTTGGCTTTGAGCAGTTATTACTCTGACCAAGCCAGCAATGACTCGTGTAAACAAAAAAACCAAAAGGAAAAAAAGAACAACAACAATCGCAGAGATACACAGACAAAATGCCTGACGAACTAATGAACCAACAAATGCCTAAATTGCTAAAGAAGGCGTTCATGCTCTCTGCAACACTTTACATTAACTTTTGATTCCAGCCATCCATCTTGTTGTTTGCTTTTCTCGAACCAGATTTCTTTGCAATTACAGAGTATGACTGGGTCTAAACACTTTCGCCAGACAACCCGATCAAAACATGGCTTCAGGATTACAAAGGACTTAACGTCAAGAGTTTGAACCATGACAAACACTTTCTTGAAGCAACGCCTTGCTGAAAACAATTTTCATTTCTTAAAGAGAGTGAGGTTGTTTTTGCCTAAATTGCACAGACACTTTAATCTGGGGCTTTACTTAAAAACCCTCTCAAAAACAAGAATACTCGCTGTGCTTGGATGCAAAGTGTCATACCAAGACTTCGATATGATGGAGGCCGAAAAGCCCTCGGGTGGAGATTGTGCCAAGCTTTTAGCGAAACGGAGACAATTTTGATTGATTAATCAGAGAAATACACAATGGGCGTCAGCAGGGCAACGTGTTTATTATGAAACCTTATATTAATTACACTCCCACTTTATAACAAATAAACATCAAGGGAAGTGCAGTATGATTTCGATGAAAATGATACACACACAAAATTGGTCTTGAGTTGGGTTATGCACATTTCAAAAAGCATAGCATTGTTTTGTTATGTTTTTTTCACAAATGATTGAATACATATCACCTAATAGATGTCATAATGTATTTGTATTGAACACCAGCTGCATCAGTTTGATCATAATTCTACACATTTATCCACCTTACATTTCCCCAACCATACAGAGCAATTGAAGGTATTTTTATACAGTCCATGTCGTCTAGATTATGTGAATTAACATTTCTCCGAGCAATTTACCAGAATGAGATCACAATAGTCCCACTCTATGCTTGTTCGTGTTGGGAATACCGATGCTTTAAATGACAGTGTACTGTATGTAGGCCTACACTTGAGCAATCTTCTGATATAGCCCCAGTAAGGGGCGAGTTCGTCAGTGAAGTTATTAAGACCTTGGATGACGCAGTATACAGTATAATATCTTAATACACCTGCCTGGATCGACTTTATAATTGGACGCCTGTGTACGCACCTAATGAGATTTTGGAACCCCACTTGTTTCAGGGGATCCCCGACAAGGTTAGAAGTCGAGTTCCTAATTACGGCAGATTTAAGCAATATCCCTCGCACAGACTTGAAAAGCAAGTGCTGCCATGTTTCTTGCCTAGATATTTTACAGAAGCGAATGGGCCCTTTGCACTGCTGAAATAAAATACAAGGTCATTGTTTATTATTCAGTTGCTCCTTCGAAGTAGTTCTCTCTTTGACTAAAGAAAGCTTGAGTCCATTACTCATGTTCATTATTGGTCCATCGAGTAGTATGAAATATGATAGTCCATCCATTCAGGATTCTAACGTCGTGCTATTATCTTGGTTAAAGGATAATACGAAGACGTATGCATGCTTACAGCACGCACACACACACGCACGCACACACACACACAGTCATGTACGCACAGAAACAGTCATATGTGTGTGTGTGTTTGTGTGTGTGTGTTTGTGTGTGTGTGTGTGTGTGTGTTGTATATTATAGCTATGTTTAGACTGACGAGCAGAAATAGGGTCTTCACTGTAATAACCACAAAAGAAGCCGCCAAATTTCACAAAGATAATATGGCCGCCTTGGTTGTAGCGGATCTAAGCTTTTAGTCACAGTAGTAAAATGAAGAAATATCCGGTCTCACTGTGAAACCGTCAGCTCGAATGACATTCTATAAATGCACGGTGCATGGCGTTCATGTATCGTAAAAAACCCAGGCGCCGTGGTTTATATTGCTATATTCAGAGAAGGGTGATGTTGTTAAAGTTCGATGCACTTTCCATGAGTACGGGGAATTTACTTATGCATTGATTGTGCCGCCATGACTTGTCATACACTTCAGTCTGTATTCGAGAGTAGGTCTATCAAAATTATGCACACCTACCAGACAATACAACATTTAAACTACAGTGATACTTATCAATGTTATCTTTGTAAACCACACCAACCTGTTAGTCGAATGACCAACACTTCATTCTACTTGACAATCATAGCAATGTTTCATCATCACATACGGATTCATAGAAATTCATGTCATATCAAAATTGTCTTTCTACGTTATGTAGTTTCACATTAATTACCCAGCGCATGACAACCTACTGCAATCGGCCATATCTCATAGACATACACGTTGTAGAATGTTACGTGTTAGTAACGGTGACCGCACACTGCTGAGAGGCGCCATTTCGCACGAAGATTGGTTGAAAGTGTCCACGACGTTATGTAAGTTGGGCGTATAGTCACACCTTTAGTCTGGAGTAGAGACTACATTATGTTTCTCCTGGTTGCAGAGCGTAGGTTTTTATAATCTTAAAGGCTTATCGTCCATTATGCTTCAAGGAAATAGAAGTGAAAAAAAAGGTCTTCTTGCTATTGGAGTCATGCTGCCTCCGTCTTCTATGCGTATTCTCATAAAGTCTTTCATGTGTGTAACCATCGCAATCTTTACACTCAAACAATGTTTGATCTGACTTAAGACATAATTTCAACAAATCAGTTCAATAAAAACCAACCAAATTAAGGTAAACTTTCATTCACAATCATATTAGCACTAGATGCACTAATGATGCATCAAAAAAGAAAAAGAAAAGAAAAGAAAAGAAAAACAAGGAAACCCTGCGAAGCTAAGATATCTGGCGAGTCTGTATCTGTTCATATCTCGTTCTTAAGGTTTTATTCCTCTCACGTGACAGTCGTTGTCATGGGAACGGAAATTGGAGCGGTTGGAAGAGAAGGATGCCATGGTGGAGTCTCTCATCTTCAATTCAGCAGCCTTGGGGTCCATGATGGTGCGGAATTTTTATGAGATACCGTATGATCACTGACGGTATAGTGCGTACGGAGAGGAGGATCCTCTATACCGACTGTTCATTGTAATGACCTTCTGTCCAAATGAGCGTATAATTAAACGATCATCGTGTTGGTAAACTCACGATGTAAACGACACGAAATAATTGATCAGGGCATCCTTATAACGTCCAGTACCGCGGCATTCAGCTGCATATATATCTGACTCACCAAGGATCAATGTCAGATATCTCCTAAGATATCACTTGTCATTCACTCTGATAGTAAATATCGTCATTGACGGCAACGCTGAGTTTACCCTGTGCTTATGCTTTATACATATTACACGTATGGGTTTATAAACACATCTTCCGTAGATAGCTAAACATACAAGGCGTCACACGTCTACTGGTACTGATGCGTAAAACTAATTGCTCTTATGCTCTGTCCATATTTGCCCCCCTCCCCCCCACCCCGTCTTCACTTGTTTCTCCACGAAGGGCATGGGGGAAGCCCTTTAAATGGTGGAGGGTATCACTTTCATGACCGGGGTGCTATAATTGGATTCATGACTCGATGCGTGCAGCATCTAATTGGACCCAGTGACTCCGACCCCCTCCTTCCAGGGCCCCGTGGGGTCCATCCGTGCGCGCGCGTGTGCGAAATCGCGCATTAACCTCACGGTAACTAGATACTGATGTAAGTGTATAAAGTGTATCGAAAGCTTCTAAATGCCCGTGCTCAAAGTCACATTGTTATGAAAGGAAATGTGCTGAGAGCTACCGTTTAGATGTTAACATAATTATGTAGGAAAAAAAGAACAAATGTTTGTGGTAAATGAACGTCAGTGTAATGACCTGAAATCTAATTTAGAATTGAGAGGAACCTGTCGTAACGTTTTGTAGCTAACGAGTTCAAATCAAAGACAACACCGTACCCAATCTGCATAAATTTATGATTTACATTATCATCCGTACAACAGGGTTTTCAATAATGGTCAATTTCAAATGCATTAGTATCTGCTACCAGTTCCTTTGATCTAGTTTGTTTGTCAAGAAGAATGCAGCTCTGTCGTTCGAGAGCCAAGCGAAACGATGTGCCAACGTTTACCGTAATTCAGGCGAAATAATGTGGATTTTTCCTTTAACGCTGGTTGGAGGCGATAGAGAGCCAAGGGAAACAAATTGCACCCAGGGCCTTAGGGAGTCTCCTGGAGGTGGTGAAGGGCTAAGAGCCAGTCTGTTCCCGATTTTTTGCCCCTAAGAACTGGAAGGATATTATTCTCATCTCCAAATTTCTGGTGCTGTATCTCCCTGTCACTCCCCCTCCCTCATCCCCCTTCTCTCTCTCTCTCTCTCTCTCTCTCTCTCTCTGCCCTTATATATATACTATATATATATATATATATATATATATATATATATATATATATATATATATAGGCCTATATATAATTATATACATGCATATATATATACACACACGCACAATAATATATATAATTATATACAATGTATATATTCATATACATTCATATACATTGTACAATATAGATAGATAGATAGACAGATAATTATATTACAATGTATTGCAATTGCGACAGTGATGTATTACCGTTGTATTCCTCATACGTCATTTACCGCTACGTATAGAAAGCGATTTATCAGTCGAGCGAAAAAAAAAATGTCAAACCCCCCTAATTTAACCTTTAAAAAAATCATCAAACGCCCAAAAGACTTTAACGAGGTGAATTGCTTTGCAAGCCATAATGGAGCATCAGCTAGATGCTTCTTGAGATGAAATTCATCCACGCCCCTCTCTATGCTATTATTACCGTCATTTTGATGTCACAATCAAATGCGTCATTCGAGATAGCAGCCTCGCTGTATTGTGACCTCTAGCTGCCAAGATCAATACGTCAAATCTTGCGCCAGATCTTGCGTCGATGAAATTTTGCGCTAATTGTGCGTGGTCATCAATTATGGGTTTTAATGTAGCTTTGTTATCTTAAGTTAAAGTCCTCATGTTTCAAGCAGATTAGGAAAAAACAACCCAACCTTCTTTTAGAATTAGTGGTACAGTGGCAATCCAGGAAAAGAGAATCGCTGTTTAGTCTTTTCTTTCTGATGGTTAATCCAGCAGAAAAGTTAAGGTGGAATTCATTGACTGTGCTCAAATTATCCTCCTAGATGATAAACCTGTACACGCGAATCGCAACAAAAGAAGTGGTATCATTTTGTCCACTCTCTCAGCCTTTGATCAGACTCATGTTAATCCATGTTGGCAATGAAAAACTTCTCATGCATAGTGATTGAAAACGGGCTTTTCAGCAAAATAATGGCGTGTTACTGTAAGCTCACTAACCTCAGGGCTTTCCGTGAGTTTCCGCTCTATGTAGCGTAACATTTTAATGAAAATAATGCGTGGGTTTGTGTAATGATACAGGTAAATATCTCATCCGATTTTCGTACTTCCCCGAAAAAGAATCAATTTGTGCAAATAAAGAAAGAAAGAAAAAAATCCGTGGATCTTCTATCCTCTTTCTCAAGGACGTTCGAATCTTTTGTCATGGCGGAAGGAGAAAAAGAAAAGTTTTGCCATCGGAACGTAATGGAATGATGGTTTCTTTTGAGCTGGTATGAACGTTGGCACAGTTTGAAAAATGTTCATATTCATGATGTAAAAATGACATTTAAAGGTATAGAGACAGAGAGAATGATAGAGATGTTATAGATATCTAGAGCGCCACCGCGTGGGAATTATGGCAAGAATGTTTCCAGTTTCCTGAGTGACAAACTCATCAGGCATTTCTACTTTTATACAGAACATTCCTTATTCCCAATTATGTATAAACTTATATACATTGTGTTTGTCAAGCCCTGATGAAATATTGTGTATTCAATAAAAAGAAAGTGTGCTCAGTTCGTTCAAAAACAATAATTCTGCATTATTGATGTTACATGCCGTAACATCCTTTTGAAAGTCCTCTTTTGACTCAACTTAAGAAATTATTCCAGCTTTCAATAATTTGGTTTTTATATTTTTCCGTTAGCCATTTAACTTTTCAACACTTGTAAATGGCGTCAACCAGTAAATCTTGCCGTGTTTTAGATTATACAAATTGATTTGTGCGTGTGTGTGTGTAAGCAAATTAGCCATTTTGTATATCCAGCGATAACCATGCATGCTGGTATGAGTAAGCGTTAAAAAGTTGAGACCCCTCACACTTACAGAGCTCTGACATTTGATCTCTAGATATCATGCACAGACTGGATTTGGTTTCATCTCATAATTATTTGACTCTTTAATGAAAGCATGAGTCACTGCTGTAGCCAAGTTAAGAGGGTATTGAATAAATCCCCGTCCATAACCAATTCTATTTTACATTAGCCCTATCTCGTTACACGTTGTACTTCACGCACAGCGGCGATACACTTGTTATTCCTGTTTGAGCTTTATAAATCCTTGTCTATCGCTTCCTTGAAGTTCAATTGTTGCCACACGTGATGGTCGTGAATCTGGCTGTGATAAGGTTAAGCCGTCTGAAATATTGTAATGTAAGAGCATGCGGAGTCGGTGATTTGGTAGTCTGGTGTGTTGTCTGATTCAGTAAGTTAGCTAGAATTGTAAAAGTTAACCCGTTCCGTACTGAATTGTGAAATTCCCATAGACCTAATACACAGGCCACCAGATTCCCGTATGGAATGGGTTAAGGAATAAGATTTGTGCGCGTAACATCTATATCTCCTTTGTCTGGTTCTAGAACGTAGTTGAATGGGTAACTTTTTCGTGACCAGCTTGAGTGCATAGTCACGCATGAGTTTAGAATGTTTGCGTGCGTGAGTGCATGGATGAGTTTAGAATGCTCGGACATCATTTTGAGCACTCATAGTCGTGGATGCCCTGTAGACGATATGAGTTACAGTATATCAAGGAGGTACGATATAGGTACCCCCTTTGTTATACGAAGTTTCGTTTTGATAAAGGTCTTGTGTTGTGTTACTTGTTTCTTTGGTTCTCTTCATAGAAGGAAAGATGAGAATGAAAATGGTGATGAATTTGAGGTCCTCCGAGTGAATCTGCTTGTGACACGGATGATCAGTAGTTTATGCACTGGCAATTAGGCGGGAAAATTGGCTATGTCATGAACTCCGTAATTAACATTAGACAGCAGGGCCTACTGTACGTTAGTCATCGTCGAAACACCCTGAACATAGTTTGGATCACTGATCGTATGTACTGATTACACTTCTACATAGAGTATAATTAGATGGCAGAGAGTTAAGCTGCCACACAGGGAGAAATTAGAAATCCAGTCGACATAACCTCCTCTCGTAATCACAGAATCATAAATTTTAACTTAGTATTTCGTTACTAACTTGTTCGTCATAGGCTTCCCAATAGAGGTGGAAGGTCTTCTGATCTGAGATCGCGTCGACATTAATTCATCTGTGTCTACAGCTGTAAAATCTTGGGCAATCATTCCATTGGTTATTTGCCACTATTTTTAGCTTCTACAGTAGCCATGGCGTAAAGACATGGGATTGCTATCGGCTTTTCTCCCATCGAGGTAGGAGTCCTCATACCGGTTTTCTGATTGCTCGCGTCAAATTTTAAATATTCAAACTCCCAGACGCTGTACGTGGATCGTACGTTCGATGAACCAGTCTCTTTTCTCTTCTTTTCTCTTCTCTTCTCTTCCCCTTATCCACACTTCCTCCGCTCCCCTCCCCTTAATATGTAAAATATTAATAACTCTTCATAGTTTTCCCAACGCCTTGTAGCGGCAGTTAATGCGTATCAATAGAATTCACGGATAATGTTTCAGCGCAATTCGGCGCTATCTATTTTTCACACGACCATGCCAATTCCAGCTTATGAGTTTAGTAAATTATGCATGTTTGTCTGACTTAAAGCTCTCTGGTCTACTAATTTGAAAGAATTTCACATTGTATATAAGCAACTAGTCTAAGCTGTGCAGGTAAAATTATTAGGTTATTTAATGATGCGCTACACATGTATTATGACTATGTGGAAAATTTTTATGCGTGCAGTGTTTACACTGGTCAAAACATTACTGTTTGATTCCAACTGCGTATAAAGGTCATTGTAATTCTAAGATTGTGACAGGAAGGTGCCTAAACGAAAGAACACGTTCGCAGGGTATCAATATCGGGGTTTTTTCCGTAAACTAACCTTTTCAGGAAACATATTCATGTGGAGTTTCAATATCGTCACAGATTATTCAAGAAAATTTGGTAATGATCTGAAGGATCATTATCCTCATTTTTTCGCCCTCTGTTCCTCTGTCTATTGACACTGGTCCCTCCTTTCACCTTGCGTCGTTTCCTTCTTTCTCTCTCTTTCCAAGCCCATTCGATTGAAATAATTCTCCCCCTCGAGTTCGTGTGATTGCTCGATAAATTTACTCTTTACTCCCCTCTCGGGCTTCTATCCCAGATTAGCAAGTTCAGACTCCGATCAGACTCTTAACCATACTCTCGTATCCACCACGGAGATGCAGAGTAATCGAGCAAATAGAACGGAAACCGCTTTAGTAAGATGATGATATCCTTTGTCCAAACAGGCGACGTACCCTTAATCACCGACATCATCACGAAATTTTGCGTCAATTCCAGTCGATTTCGGCGTAATTTGGTCTAAATTACTGGGAGGTGCGTTCGTGTGCGGCCATCCGTAATTGCGGACCCCTGCCAGACGAGAGCGGGCGATGCGTGTATGAGGTGTTTGCCTGCTACGGTGATTAGGTTAACCCTCTTAGAGCTAACCACCTCAATGTGTCATTGTCATAGTGTACGGACGGATGACCGTTGAGAATAACATGGTTAATGTCGTCTGATCCGCTCCACCCGCCTAGATGTCTTCCGAGACGAAACCCTCTCAATCCCACGTTGGTGACAAGACTTCCAATTTCCAGCTGTCCCCCCTCTGAGGATTCCCTCCTCAATCTGTAAAAGGTTTCCATGGGTTCTGTATATGACTCAGTGTCCTATCCCTCGCATACTATCCCCTAGGGACCAACGCTACCAAAATGTATCACATTTTCCATACTCACGAGAAGGAGGAAACCTAAGGCTCAATTTCAAGTTTTGGAATGAAGTGTCATGGATTACTGAGCAGCTGGTTTAGAATCGGCTAGAGCAAAGACGCGGAACATTTTTAACCAGTTCATCTCATCCCCGTGAGCTCACCGTTTCTTACGTTTTGGTCTTCTTCGAACGATTATTGTCGACACACACTTCGCAGTTGAACTTTTTAGAGTAGCGCTTTTCTATTTTCTAGTGAATTATCTTCAAAATGATAACACTCACTTACGTGTATAGTCTGGGCAAGGAGGTAGAACTACTACTCGCCTAGTACCTCCTGGTCTGGAGGCAGATTTTCGAGCGATATGACTCTGGATTTACCAAGCATCCTGGCACCTAGAACTTCTCAACCTTCGTCTTTCTCACCCTCTCTGGTTCCTGATCCTATTTATAATTTCCATTAGTTCAGATTCAGTTTGTTTCCTCTCATTGTACCAAAAATAATTCAAACTTCCCATAAAACTTTAAACACTGCCCACTTGCTCATATTCCTTTGATTTTACATTTGTTTGATTCTTCTTCTTCCCATACATGATTAGAGCTTTATTGGAGATCAAACCCTGTTTTGAAAGAATCTCCGCCTCACGTCGGTGACAGGATACTGCTGATTTTGAGCAACACTCATCTTCCGCGCTGTGCAAAACTCAGACTCTACATGCCCACCCACCGAGCGAGGCGTATGTTTGCATCCTGACAGAATTTTAGCGACTCGAAAGCCGAAAAATTAGGTACCAGAGCAGGGAGATGAGATGATATTAGGTCAGAGAATCCACTGGATTTATCGACATGTGCGGTAAATTCCATCTTATCCTCCTGATTAGTGGTAGGGAAACGAATATTGAACGAGATAACTGACACATTTCCTCTGCATATTAGTAATATTTGTAATTTCTGAGACATGAAACTCCTCTCATAGCAACAGTAAAGAGGCTTCTCAGACGAGTTTGATTTATGACTATCACATTATAATTGATACAGAATTTGAAAAGAATGGATATTACAAAGAATATTGATGTCTGCATTCCGTAACACTCACAATCAAAAAGAGACCAAGACACATTATTTTGTAACAACAATTGTCGCTTGATTTCATTCTGGTTGTCTGCTATAATGTTTAGCCATTACACGCACTAAAGATTGATTTTACCAGTTTTGTTAACGTAGGTCATGAGCAATCTATATTGCTATGTACAATGCTGTAGCGATCGATCATTCTATATCATAGAATGATGTATGTCTGAATAGAGTTATGTTACATGTGACTTGTCACGCACGTGGTTGACTGATTCATGATCTTTAATATGTAGTTCGGGCGCCCTCATTATTTAAGCTTGGGTCGATGAAAATGAACTGATACCGTTGTTTACAATTTGAGTCTGTGCCCGCCTATCGCTTATTTCCGTGCCCAGCCCACTCCTCGAAATATCGCAACAGGTATAATTGAAGTCATAATGCGATCGTGTTTCTAACTGCTGTAAAATATGCGGGCTAACGGTGTGGTCCTTTTAGTGTGCTATAGTTTAAAATTTGGACGAAAACAAACCTGAATACTTCAAATGCTGCGGGTCAAATTTCGGGCTTGATTTTGCCTGTACGTAAACTTTACTAAGAAAAAGCCGTTAGTACGAGAAGATCCACTCATACACTGCATAATTACAGGTGGTTGTTACTCTACGTCACGAGGTCAGGACGACGTTTGATGTGGGCGCTCTTGGCTTGATTTAACGTGGTCATCCTTTAATGTCGTATAGTTATACTTCCGATAGGTCAAATTTGATCTTCAGAAGGTGGGTACAGGTAGTGTGTGAAGTGAGAGTGAGTGCATGTGCTTTAAAGAACACATTGGATATTCGAGCACACTAATCAAAATCTATGAAAACAAATATCAAAGAGGGAAACATAAATGACTGACATCTTCTGCAAATGCAGGCTAATGACGGACATTTACTTTCACCATGCTCTTCAGGGACGCAGTAACCATGGTAACAATGATAGATGATGCTCGCCTGGTGGCAGCAGACAAGGGAACAAAATGTCGCCACAGTGCGAGATGTCATTCGGACAACATCTTCTCCCTTCTCTCTCTTATCCCATCGTCATTGCGATTCACGATTGAAGCTCGTGATATGGAATCGGACGAAACAACCGTGATGTACTACAGATGTATTTCATTTGATTAGCATACAGTATTACCTCGTAATAACGCCAATTTGTCAAAGCGTAAGTATCGTTCATGAAATATAAATGTTATTACCTTCCGGGCAAATGTCGGAGATAGCCTGAGCTTCATTCGTTCACAATGATTACAATGTCTGATTAGACTCGTAGTGATAGGATTAAACAATCAGATATTGGAACGTAGGGGACCACCGCGTATTCATGGCGCCTCTAACACGTCTATGTGCTAGGAAAATGTTATTGTAATTGAGAAATATGGAAAAGTGGAGTGATGCTACCGAAACATGCGCATAACACATGCAGCCTAGTGAAAATATGATGTCAGTGTGAAAAAAAAAACTTCGTTTTTACACAGACTTGGAAGAAGGCTAAAAAAAGATCGAAGCGCAGAGATGTCATGTCTTATGCATAAGTAAAATGGAATTGGGCGTGCGAAATTTGCGTTAACACACGGCCGCATAGCAGCAGGAGACGACGAGTGAGAGGTGTTTGGGCGGAATAACGTGCCCCATTCTCCCTGAATATTATTATCGCTCTTCCAAATCAGAACCAGCAGGTGTAATCGATTCAGACTTTCATGTTTCTAGCACTCTCATCCATCCATGAAAATTACATAATGCGTTTGGACGGCATCATCCGTGGTCAATAATTATGTCCTCAAACAAGGCCGAGCCAGTATAATTATACTAGTACTCCGTAGTTTTCGAGGGTCGATCTATACAGTGGCGCGCCACATTATGACATTCATTCTCAGTCACTCGTTTATTCGTCCGTTTTCACTATTGATTTTAACGCGCTGACTGTCATGCTGTAATGGCGTCTACGATTACTTAAAGGCCCATCGAAAAACGTAGGAAAATAAAAATATTCAGTTTGTAAAGAATCACAGAACCACTGTAATTGTGCAATCACCTTAATGAACACATGCTGGTAGAAGAAACATTAATTTAAAACAAAACGAAATAAGGAAAAACAATTGTATATCACATGTTGATAGCAGAATACCGGTACATAACAAATAACTTTCATCTCGTGAAAAATATTACTCTTCAAAGGTACTAAGATATTCTTCTCTCTACACAGCAAATGCTGTAGATACCATTGTAAGAAATACAAATGCATGATGAATACAACGATATAAATGTATGAATCCGGTGAATTTCCTTGCTTAATCGACGGCCAAAATGACAAAAGGGAGATAAATCATTGTCTCAGCATGTGTTGGTCCACAGACGAGTATAAAATTTTTAATTTCTTCTCTGAATTATTTTTTTTCTTTGTGGTTAATCCAGAAAAAATTATGTTATCTTTCGGCAAGATAGACATCGTGTAGTTTTCCCCTTGTGTGAAAGGATCATTCCTTGTCATTAATTTTCATTTCCCTACAAATTACTTCCGTCAGACAAACTTATCTAGCCAAAATTAGCCACCACTAATGATTATATTGAAAACGAAAAACTTTTCCCTGCCTGCTGTATGCATTTTTGCGTGCAAACACGTAATATTGATAAAAATGAGAACAAGTTACGCAAAACAACGTGTGACTATATTTGACCTCGAGTACTTATTCGCTCTTGTTCTATTTTTATCACACTTTTATAACGCTCACTTGCCAGATATCTCTCTTTCTTATAATAGCACATTGATCCCCCTAACCTCTGTTGTTTTCTTTGAATATATATCCCGTATTTGAACAGGATGATGACAGTGCGTGATTGCACAGTGGTTTGGATGTATTTGATGTCAGGATCCACAAATAAAACGACCAAAATTAGTGACAGGCGTGTTGTCACTCTGTCCATCAAGCATTTAATGGGATTGTTAAATGACCATAGCTTTAAATACTCGGACCTTAGGGCCCTCACAGCAAATATTTAACCATTGTGCGAACATGAGTCATATTACTTTCTGTTATCAACGTCTTAGAACACGGGAAGATTTCATAGTCAATGGAGTAATATCGCATGTCTTTGCACACGTCCAAAACAGGGTAGCTAAAGGAAGCTATGATAGACGCAGAACAATAAGGTCCGTGGTGTGACTGGGATGATATTGCAATATATTCATCAAAACCGAAAAACAAGAAGACAGATCGAAAGCGAAAGAAAAAGAGCAATATCATGCAGACCTCATTTAGGGAGCTCAAACCAAAACTGCCGGGTTGTTGTTTTCTGTCACCTAGCGACATTTCAACACTTATCGTGTAAACAGAAGTCAGAGAGGAATTCTCCGTCAAACCCGTCTTCTCCCGAACGAATCTTGAATTAATCATGATTATTACTTGCCTTGCTTGTATGAATGTATTCATGATATCATGACAAAGTGAGACATCTTTGAGCCGGTTTTGATTGGTTAAAAATTTATACTGATTTTGCTATAATGCCCCCTAAAAACATTTTGATTTTATGACCCTGAAATGATAACGTGCAGCGGTCAGACTATGGAGGTACTTACTATTCGTGATTGCCGTAATTCAACATACAACATGTAATTTGTCCCTTTCTCAATTGCTGCTCATGTCGGTGACAAAGGATGTTTTGTGAACGTATAATCACAAAAAAGTACAGTTTTCCCCCAAATCTGACTTGTAGTGATTCAGTTGGTCGATGTCAGGTTTCGTATTGTGCCGAGTCGAATCGCGTGATGCCTGTATTGTGGGTGAATGATGGCTTCGGAATCTCATAAAAGCGCATTTGCCATAGAGACTAACTAAGGATGTGAGTAGCTTCGGTTCAAGGGTTTGGGTAACTAGAGTTCCACATTATACCGTGAATCAACTCGTGTGTATGCATCGGCTGTATCAATGAATGCATGTTCATGAATCTTAAGGTGATACTACAAAAATTATACATATCATAAAATAACCGCCACAGCAACAAGACAAGAAAAAACTAAAAGAGGTTTGACATGCAATATAATTATGAGATAGTCTTCGCACCTGGGACTGACGCAATGGATTGGACTCAATGAAGGAAAAGTGTAGCCTGGAAAGAAGACTAGCAAACCAAAGTCTCTCTCATGGTCATTTCCGCCAGGTCGCCAAACGTCGCAGGGGGTCATTAGAACAACCGGAGGTCTCACTTCGGGTTTGAAGCGAATCGTCTTGTTTTGACCACCGCCAGCTATTAATGTGACGGCGTCTTGGTACGAGAACAGCTAATATCCCTCATACACGGTTTACGCTCTACAAGCTATAGGAGTGTAGGACATGTTTTGTTGATCTCAAAAGTTTTGTATTGTTCCATTCGAGCTAATTATCGAGGTGAGACCACGCGAAAATGGAGAGAAATCACAAACAAGGATAACACTTCTTCTTAGCGTCAAATGATAAAGATAGAAGAGAGAAAGAAACCGAGACAGACCCACAGATACAGACAGACAGACAACAGATTTAGATGTGCCATCAAGAATATTGGTTCTGACGAGTTACTAATCTGACATTTAATGCTCGCCTCCAGCCACAGTATGCCAGCAAGGGGCGAATTCATTCATGATACTTATCAACGAGAATAGAGACATCTTACTCCGTTGTCCGCTGTACAACTGTCATAGCTCATCTAGAATCGATACTGGTCAGCGGGTCGTACAAGAGCAGTGACAAGCCGTGTCCGCTTCGCCACTCGAAGCCCGCACCCTGCTAGCATTCCAGTCATACCGCGTATTTTTAGTCCTAACTAACATGTCCTCGAGATAGGGACAGCGACTGTCTTTGAAAAGATGTCCTATCGTAGAGGGGACTACACAATTATAATTGTAACCCATTCGTTATACACTAACATCTTGTATTGTGATCTTTGCTTTGTTGATTTGTCAAGTAGATACCCAATGGATTGCATATCTAGTGAACAAAGTACGCTTGTGTATCTTGGTCGTCAGCAGTTACAAGGAAATCAAACTGGGTCATTGCCGTCTCGGGTCAAGAGTAGTGCTAGTCTTTGTAAAACAATCTTCACATCATTCGAATCACTAAAAATTGGAATTAAGCGTCCCAAACTGTCTTATTTTCTCATTGTAAACAGTAGCACAGCACACACTCACAGCTTATACACGGACCACTATAGTGTTTCTATAGTGACTGTGTGTATCAGCAAAGGTCTGATATCAAATAAACAGATTCTATTCGGTCTCTCGAGTATACGGCTTTCTGCATTCTCCTAAATCCCTTGCCGTGTGCAGGGAACATCACATCAATCAAGATTCCATTTTTGGCCTGCTCGGAGAAACTGAGATATTATTACGATCGCCATTCCCGAGCCATGCCGAGGAAAGAAGAGTCCAAAATCTGGTCTGCAAAAATTGCGAAGTTGATGCCCTGTTTATTATTTTGTGTCGTGCGGTTTGTCTATGTTAGATGTCAGCTGATCGAAAAGAAATTGACATTTTCAAGGCACAATAACTAAACTATTTGTAGTCTGTGTATCAATCTACAATGATATGTCTTAGATGGCGTAGACTCATGATGGAAGCATGTCATGATGTCATTGCATATGTAATATAATTGTCTGGTTATAACAATAATGATTTGCTCTATTGATAGCTTGTGTCTTGAAGGCTCACATGAAAGTGACTGTAACTGATTTTGCCAAGTTCCCATATTGATAGAATCGAGATGTCTTTTTCTTGTCTCAGACACAATGCGACGAAGAATTTGACAAATTCGTAAATGCCCCCATAAAAGAAATGCTCTCTACAAAATCAACGGAAACAGAACGAGAGAATGTGTACTCTTGGAAGTCACTTTGTTTCTGAGTGATTATGTTGCTCTGCAGTTTTTTTCTGTCCGAATTTCTTGGCATTTATTCATAACGAACGATTGTTATTTCCTTCCCTGTTATTGTTGGAATTGTTGAAACTCGCGTCCTTCACCGATAAAACAGAACTAAAATTCTGTGGCAGCGAGAGAGTTAGGTACAACGTTTAGCTCTCAGTTGGGTTTACCTCAAGGAGAAGCCGCTATCTCTACCCAACCTCTTTTGGCATCAGATAACCCCTTGGTCATCTCGGACAATTTTTCAATCGGAGAGATGTCATCACCCGGCAGACGACCAAGATGGCGGCTGGGAATCAGTGTATACAAACAACATCTGTCCCGCCTTTTTTTTTTCTTCCCTAGAATCAGCAATCACGGAGCAGACGGCATTGTCCACAGTAAAGTGACGAGAAGTGTGATTTATATTTGGATGTGATGAAGAGGTGAAGCTTTTGATGGAAAACAGGAGATTCCCTTTGTCTCATTTTGTGACGTCACACGAGTGTTTCTTAGCGGACAGAGGTAAATTGTTTACGTGAATAACAAAATATTTCGGCGTGTGTATAAAGAACTACGAGGACAGACGTATTTTCGTCATCCATTGTCCAACGTCACAACGTCACAATCGCAATATCACAGCTGGAGAAATGCGATAGTATCTCTGGCAGACGTGCAAATGTTTCCTCACTCGTTTTAAATAGATTTGTCTCTATTTTCAGTCATTTTAGTCACCAATGTATGTAATTTTATGTGCATTTGATGGTATCAGACTGATGAATCACAACATAGTTCGACATCGTGCGCAAAGAGCACCCTGCGCACCTCCTTGCTCTTACTCACGGAAAACTAAGGACGCAGAATGTCGTACAGGTGAAGAAAGTATGATTGATGCTCGTGCTACCCGAAATTGCCCTTAATTAACAAAGCCGTATATCTATTCATGGTTTTCGTATGGGGGAAATGAATGAAAAGCAATAACAACAGCAACAAACAACCGTAGATGAGAAGATTACCCATGTATTGCTTGGATGCGATGTCGCATCGCTCCGGGGAGCTACGGAGAGCGATGATGGATGTTGCGCGCTCGAGTAATTGCTTCTCTAAGACAATAAGGGGCGTGGCTGCCGCATCACCACTCGGTCGCGCATCGGTGGTAGAGTGTAGCGGGCGAAACGGACGGCTATCGCGTTGCATATTTCAATCCACTTTCACTTCGCCTTGACGGACTGTAAAGTGACCCGAGCTGGTTAAAATCAGACCCGGTGATGGCCAGAAGACTAATTGAGAAAACGACACAATCTTAGATTTACAGCCTTGTCTGTGTACTATCAGAGATGATTGAATTTGACAGTCTCTTGACATTACTCTTGATTATCGTCACCATTTTGATGTTCCAATATGATAATTATTTCAGTACATCACCATAGATTTACAAACAGGATTATTGCGTCTACTGGTGTTATCATGTTTACAAATGAATTTATGAATCGTAATGTTATTTCATTTCTGCATATCTAGTATAGTCCAGTTCTGTAGTTGTGATAGTGGTGGCGATTTAAGAGTAGATTGCATTATCCATAGTAGTTAGTAGTAGTAGTAGTAGTTTTAGTAGTAGTAGTAGTAGTAGTAGTAAGAGTGTAGTAGTAGTAGTAGAGTGGCAGTAGTAGTCAATATACAAGCCAATGCAAGGCAATGCCATTGACGACTGAAAGATGATAGTGAAAGATGCCTACACTCGACTGTTAAATGATATGTCTGCATCTTGCTTTTACTTGTTTGGAATCCCTTGGAAACGTCATAATCGGTTGCTATGACGACTGTAAGACGACATGAGAGAATGGACGTTCCTATGACATGACGTCTTGGTAGACTAATATACCCTGCATCCATCAACACCAGTGATGGTCTCGTCTCAGCAACCATCCCGCTATCAGCTCTGGTATGTCTTGAGCATCTCCCTCACTGAATGATGGGTTCATCTTATCTCCCTCGCAGTCTTGTTCGAATGCGTTAGCAGTTTTTGTTCTTCTTCAAGATCCATTTTCTTCTCCATGAGATCAGTAGAGAGTTGATGCCACATATTGTGATTCAGTAATCAAAGTGATACCTAAAGAGCAAAATATCATGATGATGTGAATGCTCGTTTAGATGTGGCATAGTGGATAAGACTCCCAACTCCCGATCGGAGGACCCGAGTTCGAATCCCGCCCAGTGCTTACGTCCTTGGACAAGATGCTTTTACTCACCATGTCTCTCTTGACCCAGGTGTATATGGGTACCTGGCAACGCTAGGGTAATAATAATGGCGGTGCCCTCTGGTAGAGCAGTGGTAACACTGAAGAGGCTACCCTGGGTAAATAAGACATTATTATTATTATTATTATTATTATTATTATTATTATTATTATTATTATTATTATTATCATTATTATCATTATTTATTATCAAGTGCCATACCGAATGACGACGTGGAAAATGTCTTTCTAAAGACTTGATTATAGGCTAATGGGATTTGCGACATACGAGCAATGCTGTTGAGTGTGTGATTGCTGCAAAGTTGGCTCTATACACTATACACAGCTATGAAAAAATGTGACGTACATTGTGATGGTGAGGATTATTGAAAAAATGCCATTAACCGATGGAAACCTTGTAGGCCTTGATTGGAAAACGGGGCAATTTCATTGACCTGATTAATCTGAAAATCAGATTTATTCAGACTTTGAATTCAATTAGCATGCAATAATGGGCAACATGCACGACAACTCTTGCACTGTAAATGCACATTCAGCCGATTTGTTATCGGATCACGCGAGATTTAGATCGACGCGTTTGAAAATTGGTACGAGATTCTTGCATGGGTGTAATTGGCAAACCTTCAGTATTGATACGACTGAGCAGCGTCAGTAAAGCACAATGGCTCCCTACAATATAGTTATGCTGCACAACATTCGTCACTTCGTCGTAGAAATCAGCACTTGCCTGTAACGAACCTAATTGTGTCTTAGTTCAAAATGTTATTGATACGATTCAGTCTGATCCGCAGAATCTGACAACTTCTCTGGGAACTCCCCAATGTTCTCATTTCAGGCGCTGTGAGGATTTATTCGTTCTGTGACGGCAACATTACAAAATAAGTTTAACACCAGATTGTGAACAAGGTTTTATTGTTGTTTTTGTTGTGTTGTTGTCGTCGTTGTTATTGTTGTTTAACTTTGCTACTACGTCACTCGTGTGGTTTCTAGTTCCACATGGGATAATGGCGATGGTGAATAACTAATGCGCCCTCATTACATACACATAAAGATTCAGGAAGATTATGGGGGTACTGCAAGACTAGTGAATGAGTGAAAAGGGACAACTGTCTGTCGTCTGCAAATAGGCTAAACTAGGCGGGTAAGTACAGAAGCTGTCATTTCCGCGTCTGGCGGATCAGCATATTTGACACCATTCCCAGATCAATCCTATTTGAAGTTTCCTCGACAGACCGAGGGCAGTCAAGTCTCGACCCCGAAGCGACGCGACAGAGGGATATCAGTAAGGGCGATACGTTAAGACTGTCACGCAAAGTCTATAACATCACCAGCCGTATTTCCTGAACTTAAATAGTGCTTTATTTTAGATGTCATCAAATCTATCAAATTTAACTCGACCCTAGGATGGCATTACACTCTGAATTTAGTTATGTTGGACGCTGGCTACTTATAACTGATAACAGAATTCAACGCTTAAATGATGATTGAATCGTACTTTATAAAGACCGGTAAAGTGTTGATTCATTTCTTCGTACAAGTAGAACATTCAATCACGCACACTCATAAATGTATATTAATTACATCATGAATAATTGCTACTTCTATTGATATGATGATGATGATGACGACGACGACGACGATGATGATGATGATGATGATGGTGGTGGTGGTGGTGATGGTGGTGGTGGTGGTGATGATTGTTATTATTTTCATCATCATCATCACTGTCATCATCATCATCATCATCATCGTCATTATTATCATCATTATTATACAAATAAAAATTGGCAGAAATAGGCGTCGACTATCATACGAGACCGCAGGGCTTGCATTATGTAACTGCCATGGCTACAAAATTAATAGTGTTTTCTACCATATCGTGTCTATTTATGGTTAACTCTCTCTTGATCTGTAGACAAGGCAGAGGGGGCCATGGGAGAAACCTTATACCATGGAGCTAAGGTTAGTAGCTCCATGCTTATACCAAGAGCCAGTTCCCTCCTCTCACCTCTTTTGATGGCAGATATTCCAGCTTGTTAAGGGTCCCTCTCCGGCCGAGGAAATCCAATTTTGTGTCGTAAATGCGAGAGAATAGGATTCAGGTGTTTGCATTGGTGCTGCCAATCTGGAACGAAATCCTTTTAAGAATTGTAACCGTTAGCAAGAGCCGGGAGTCTAATTCTCCCCGTAATACCTTATTGAATTCAAATTGATGTAAGATATTAGCGAAGGCGCTTGGTGCTGAGTCATTTTTGGATTGGTAAGAATTAATTATTCCCTTGTTCGAGTGTCCATCTTGTCACCTTTAGTCTTAGCTCTAAACATAAGTCTTGCTTCAGCCTCTTCAAAGCGGATTGGTTTGCGAGCAGTTTATAATGAATCGATTTTTCTCCTTTTCTTCATTTTTTCTTAATCTGACACAGTCTGTTTTTACACCCTGAATCTGATTAGATTGTATTCATATACGTTCATATTAGCATGAAGTCAAATTAATGCAATTCATAGATTAATTTTATAAAAGGAGCACTGGCACATATTGAGTATGCGTACAGTCGTACTTAACTAATCGAAAAAAATCACTAAACAGCCAATGGCTTTTAAAGTCCCTTGAAAGGATTATGTCCAAGAGTGCGAAGTGACAAACTGGCTCATGACGATCATGGCTATAATCACACTAATAATATGAAATATAATATGTCTGTATACTTGCAATGTAGAGAAAGGAAAATATATCGTTGTATATCTTTCATTCGATATTCGTCTGGAAGACAGACTACGTATCTTCAGCATTTGAGACTAAACCCTGGTATCTTCCCTTCGAATCCTTTCTCCTTTCCTTCTCCACAAATCGTCGTTTCTCGACTCGTCGCGTTGTGCAATAAATCCTCAACTTACATCCTCATCGCATTAGAGACTGGCATACGGCCATCTGGCCAAGAATTTATGAAAACAAACGACAGAACGCTTTCCCCTCGCATCTGTATGACTCGCTGTTTTCCCGATTTAATCCCATTCCTCTATTTTCATTAAAGGTATGAAGCACATGCAGGTCCTCTTCTACTATTCGTGTAACGTCCACGGAGTGTTTTCAGAGGTATATCTGGTAGTATACAGTATATGAATACCAATTTGCCTGGTCTCTTTCATCTCACCGCCTGTGAACGAGGACAAGATCTCCATCTTCTATTACGCATTGAACTAAGCATTTTTATGTATTTAAATGAATACCCTGCAAGTTAATCAACGCATCATGGGGGGGGGGGGGGGGGGTTGTTGATGGTCCCCATAGAGCCATTCAATAATTCATAGATTGAGTATATTCTCTCTTACGTTATTCTTGTAGTATTATAATTCGCCTCCGTTGGTCTTGTAACTGTTATCCTTGTCACACGTTTTGCAAAACGAAATTGTCGTGTGACCATCCTGATAACAATGTGAAGTAAACCGCGAGCTAGTTTTGATGACGAATGGTTATGATACACTTTTTGTTTCTGTTTGACAATACTCTAGATAATAGAACTGTGACTCTGCTGGTTTTAGAAAATGATCGCTTGTGAAGACAAAGAGACATTAATGTCTTAGTGCTGTTAATGCCATAAAGGCCAGACGGATTCAAACATCGTTCTCAGATTTCTTGCTGGTGATTACGTACTGACGGCCACCATACTCCAGAACAATCTTAGTTAGGGATTAGATGGAGCGACATATAACTGTATCTTGTCATCTTTGCTGGCTCCTCATATCAGCTTCATCGTCTATTAGCATCCGGGCTCTTAAGAATGAAAGTCTACATTAGTCAAAATCATGTGCATTTGTTGACAGTAACATTTGCAGTTGCCACACTGCGGCATAAACTTCGTAAAGACGACCCTTCAATTTTTCGTCATTTCCTATTACGAAGGAAATGAATCTTAAAAACAACAACACAATAATCTCGTAGGATGATAATACATGTAGACTGTTTTGTGAAATCAGCATGTTTGCAGTGTATGCACAGTGTTACACTTTGGTAATGTTTCGTTTACTCTAATGGTAACAGTGTACTTTATACACCACAATCATCTCTATTGCCACGCTCTGTGGTCACCGTGTGATCACGGTCACACTTTGACACTTTGATTTGGATGCCACTCATTCACACAGTGCAAAGTGTGATTGTGTGCAAAGACTGAACACTACGTCATCAGTGTGGGAAGACTACTGGTATGTGCCAGCTGCTTTGAACAAGGACTGTCACTTCATTCAGATGTCGTACTTACTAAAGACTGTAGTCTTTTCTTACGGCATGATTCATCTGTCCTGTTAAAGACATAATTTATGATATGCATGTAATTTAAGATTTGATTTTCTCCCTATTTCGATTTTTATGCGCTTTTTTATCTCGTTTAAATAGAAAACTCCCGGCGAGAAAAACTGTGCGTGAATTATCGAAGCAATCATCGAATATGTCAGAGTAGTTTAAGATCCACCGAAGATAGCTGGTACAAACTGATTCAATCCATCGCGTTCTGTGGTGTGGTTCAATGTGATTAGAGCTCTCAGCACTGATTCGTAGGGATCGTCTGCAAGGGTAGCGCTATAGAGTAAGTCTGCCCTTTTATATTTTCGTCCACCATAGTTGTGTATCTCATGAGTTCCAGTTTTTCCCCCGCTGTTGCCTTGATATGGTTTGTACAAACGCGCCGTTTGTTTGCGACATCCCATCCCGCCAAGTGAGGTGATACTCTGCGTACGGTGAGCAATGGCAGATAGCAGCACTGACAAACCCCCTCTGTCCAACATTGTTTATTCGCAGATACAAATATAGCGGTAATGGCGGTGTACATGGCGAAAAGGGGTTTGATCCCCGCCGGAGGAATGCCTCTGATGAAGAGTCTCAATGACGTCACAATTTGTTGAAAGACATGGAGTGTTTTGCGAGTCGTCTGCTAAATTTGTCCGAGCAGGGCCTGGGACATGCACGACTCCCATATCATACCAGCGAGGATTTGAAGGATCGCACTGATTCAGGGGCTCGAGATGAGAGCAGACAACTCTCTAGACAGACTGCAAAGTGCTTTTAAAGGTCGCAGGACGGTTTTAGGAAACTCTAGGAAAACATTTCATTGCTATTTGTCATAACAAAGAAAATAAATGTAGCGTTATAGCGTTTATAACTTTTGTCTGTTTCATACACTGCAAAAGAGCAAAACCTCAACTGCAAAATTCCAAATTACTTTTTCCCTCGACGAATACTCAACATTCCTTACATTATGTGTCGTATACTCGTCTTATGAAATGGTGTCATGTTTGTCAGTATCGTACTGTTTGGTTTCAAGTCGCATATTTCCCAATTACTTTTCAGCGTCAAGTTACAAAAGAAACAATATTCCTTGGGTTTGAAATTCTGCTTCCAGTTGGCCTAATTGGAATCGAAAGACTTAAAAAGAATCACCATAAAGACTAATGGATTGTGTGTCTTTGAAAAGTGCTTCCTGCCAAGTCACGACAGAGAGGTTTGTTTGACTGGAATGATGTTGTCTCTGCAGTTGTTTTTGGAGAGGATCCAACAATAATGATATCATAGTCCTTGCCCAAGCCTGACGGGTATGGAATTATTGTTGGCTGAGCACGTTAGCACTATTGAGATTATATCAATAGAATACTTAATTAAAGAGGAAATCTACGATTACGTCAAAGTGTCGGGCATTGCTGGCTTTAGAATGACAAAATCGCACTACCACGATCATAATGGCGCTTGCAATGGCGCTGTCCGATGCAAAGTATGACAACCCTTAATAACGTAACACAAGAGCGGTATCTCGAAACGAAAAGAAAGCCGACAGAAGACCTTCAAGTAGAGAGATAAGTAAGCGTCCTGTAGCACTTTCACTGTTTTCTGAGTGCGCATATACCTGTGTGCTGTCTTAAGCAATACATTATTTTCAAATCGCTTCAAATGTGCAGACTCGAATAATCTCAATCTGTCATTTCCCAGGCACCCTCCATTATGTAGTTGAAGGAACCGTGGAAGCAAAAGCGTACTGTAATGAAGCAAGACTGCATGGGATACTTGTCACCGTAGAGGGAGTGGTTTAGCAACAGTAATTGTCCTCTTTTTAGGTTGACCATATCATTTTGGTGGCTTTTCATGACTAGTCAACTTATTACATTAAAACTGTCATTTGTCGCAATTATATTGTCATAATTGGAGTCAAACTCTACATGCACTTTCCTTGTTCAATTGGTTCTACGATTTGCTGTAAGGTTTCCAGTTAGTTAGAGCATGGAGCTACTCCATGGTTAGAGAGAGACAAAGACAAGTCTCTTTTGAATGACCATTACGCTGAACTTTTGAATTCATGTGATTTGTAACAAGAAGACATTATTTTTACAGTGTAAGGACGCTGTCATGATATAACCTTTAACGGGAAGGCACATTTTCATTAAACCAGTCTGCGGACTCGAGGTACCTGGTGTTGCGGTGATTGTCGACCGAGAGAAGGAGGAGGGGAGGAGATTTGGGAGGGGGTGTGCAGGTGCCTGATCTTGCAAGAATCCATTACTCGCATGTCCCCTTCTCCCAGCCAGTAAGCCCTGCGCGCCTCCAAGCCCCGCCGGTCAGCTGCAAGCGATGCGAGGAGAACCTTGATGTCGTCTGCTGATGGTGCGAGAGATGTTGATAGCAGACATCACGTGACCAGAAATCCTCCTTCCATTTTTGTAACCGACTTTAGAACCCTGGAAGCACGGATATGAAGAAACTCTCCTGGTCGGAGCACCAGAATGAAGAAGTCAGAAATCGTGTTCATAGGCCTACATGGCATACATATTCCGTGAAATTGAGCGTGCACAGATATACAACACATCGAAGTTATTTTATGCTGTGATTCGTGAAATCGCATTGGAAATGAAGAACAGCACTAATATCATAGTGGGAAAGCACGACAATTTTCCTTTATCATACCACATATTATTGTTGTTGAGCGCAAGTGGTATACATATATATATAAAGTGAGAAGAGGCTTGTGAGGATTTACTGTAGATACATACTTCTCTAATCTTTATCATATAAAAAGAACACGTGGTTTTGGGTGCATATCGTGTACGACATGAATATTTATCTACCTTCTACTTAGCTCTTAGGCGGGTGACGAAAAATTGGCTTTTTTTTTCCATTTTTGTACATTTTCAAATGACGAGTGACACCGTAAATTTACATGTCGTCTCTGCGTTTGAACCTGTAACCCCTAATGAACACCAGCCAACACCCCCCCCCTTTCATCCCGAACTGAGGGATTTGTGATTTATTATCTTGGTTATCATATGAAATAATCACGATATATGATATATTATAACGTGAGTCGGCAACAGCCATCTGTGCGTGTAGCACCAGCTGTATAACCGACAGCCTGATCGATCGCTGTGCAATGGAGCAGCGAGAGAGCTCCCTAGCGCCGGGTGTCTCGGATAATATCGAGTTTCCAATAGGTGTCATGTGATGTATGTAGTCATGTGACACACATAAATAGGCCTATAGTCCCACAAGAGTGAGCGATGATCATGACACCACATTTTGTGCAAACCACGCAGTAATTCAACAACTGAAACAGCATGCACAACCAAACGAAATCCATGAGCTGAACTCAATTGTGTTTCTTTTTTTTTTTTGGTCAAAGTTACGATGATATAACAAAGAACCATCAGATTCTCAAGCTGTATTGGTTCATTGTGGCTGATTATGGCGACATATTTGAGTGAAAATAAACGACCCAAACAAGTTATTCTCTGTCTGGAGATTAAATGACTCGAGAAATTGATCGTTTTGTCTGAGAACGACTTTAAAAGACGCGCCGATGTTTAACCAGGCAGTAATTAATTTGATCTTTACTTGACACGTCCTATATCCTCAAAAGAGTCATCATCTATTTCTTAAGTTTTCCTGAAATTTGAGGTCATACAAACAAAGGATGCTGCGAAATATTGACGTAACTGATAATTCTGCCAGATTAGATTGTCATTGCAGACAACAGCATGAATGAAAACGCAGTCTTGCATTGATTAAAGTTAGATGTTTGAAAAGAATGATGGGTTGACGGCATGGACCTTAACATCCTTCACCATGTTCACCACACTGTCAATTTCAGTCTCGTCCATCACGATTTTCTTCAACAGACAGACCTGGGGCGTGCTTTGGCTATTAAGTTGATGACCAGTTACTCACGTGACCATAAGACGTCACGACTTGCAGCGGTTGGCCCAGCTAAGAGTCACTCAACTTCCCCTTGTGAGATTTAAAAGCTTAACACTTCTGTGATTCAGCAAATTGATTGAGTCTAGGACTGTGAAAGCGAGAGAGGTCTAACTTAATTGCTCCCGAGCGTCCGTAGAATTAGTCCACCTGCCCTGTTCTTGGGAAGGATTGATCAGTTTAAGTGGTTGAATTTGGGCGGGAAATATTCGAGGTGAAGTTTGTCGTCTGCAGTAATCAGCGGACGTGACGCTCCGATGAGAAGTCAAATCGAAAGTTCTCGGTTTGCTGTTTTCATGTACATTTGGGTAGAGGCTATAGGCAAGGTTGCACTCACACATACACACAAGTTTCACAGAAAGGCAGACAGACACAAGCACACACACATACACACACTCGCAGAATAATCATATACTTTTCTTTTAAACCTTGTTCAGTCCAGCTTTGCTTGAACATTAAATGGACACGTTTCCCTGCAAAGCCTACGACAGATAGAATATTCACCACTATCATTTCTTGAGTACAGTTGCATATCTAAAGGAGACATCACAAAATCATAAACCATATTACCAAATCAAAAGTTTTGAAATATATCAAATATTCAGAAACCGAGATCTTCTGACATTGACGTGCTCAGCTTGTTTGAATACCAGGTTCGCTGATGTCAGTTTTGACTCGAGCACCAACGCAGAAATGCACGAGCGGGACCATTGTAAAAGAAGCCACTCCGCAAACAACCGCAGTAACACAAAAACTTTAATGAATGTTACTTGACTTCTTTTTTTCAGGTAACCCCAAAGACAAACATTTACATTCTCGAGGGACTGAGTGAGAACGAGTATTTTTGATTGAGTTTTATGTGTGTATTTGTCTTTATCTCCCATGAGGAAATGAAGGTTCCCATTGGGATTGAAGTGTTGAACGTTCAATATTTTGATAATCGATGATCAAACACAGAAAAAGTAAGGTGACATCAAACGTCATACTCTAGCTCCCTTCCTTCAACAAGACTTATTTCAACAATTGACAGACAGAGAAAGATCTGTTAACTGTGGCAAACGATTTTTCGTGATAGTTAGCTGACCACTAGGCGTTTTTGAAGCTGATCTCACTGTCTAAATCTTTCAAATTTGCGTGGCGATGCACTTCTGCACGCAAACATTCTCTTTAGTTTATTTTGATTTTCAGATTCTTTATTTTTTGTTACGCGTATCCTCCTGGCAAATTTCCCTTGTCCATTTTCTCTCCCGTGAACAATTTCGATTTTTATTTCTAAATGATTACAAACTCTGCCATGTATAAACAAACAATTACTTTTTCGAATATCAAGGCTTAGCGATATATTTGAAAATCTGTTTATTACCTAGTCTTTCTCAAGCCACAATTTGATGGGTTTTTTTTTTCACATCTAGTACTGGATATCCATTCCTCTCTCCAAGCTAACTTGAAATAATTATTAGGTCTTTCTTTTTGTGTTCAAGGAAATGAAGGAAATGTTGTTGTGGAAATATGATTCCCATTTGAAGCAGACAAGATCATGGTGTTCGGTTTACGGACATTGAAATACTAATTACCCCCAGAGATATTTCTCTCATTTAGTTCAAATTCACACGTGTTTATATCTTATCACTTATATTCCCAATAGGAATGAATTTTCATGTAACAATTTAGGCCAACGTTTGTAATGGCGGTATGGTTAGAGTAACAATATCCTTTCCGCCATAGGTCCAGCTAAATTCACAATTGATCCAGAAGGGCAATTAACTGCATGAATTAAACAAATCGATGATTTCGTAGTCCGTCCTGGCCCCCGGGGTACACTAATGGCTGGTCAGAAGAGAGTTGGTCACAGCAACTTACCCAGCATTAGGGTTATTGCGTAATCGCTATCGATTCAATTAGGAGAGGACACTAAAGTACATCTCGAGGCCACCAAGCACATTGTCAATGCTAGAAATGAAGTGTGGAATTTGATTTGCAAACCGAAGACATGTCATGATATAGGTCAAAATGAAAACGGGTTATACATGCACGACGAAGAAAAAAAAAATGAAATCACGTATTTACTCTTTTACTTGAAGTGTTATAAATTTTTTGACAATCTTTTTGAATAAGTGAGTAAACTAGATATGTCATGTTTACACTGCGCCCAATGCAGTGTGCTTGCTGCTAGGTAAATGTTAGCACTAGCTTCCTCCTCTAATAAATGTTTATTATTCCGATGATTCTTTTTTTCTATTCATAGCGTGTGAGGATTTTTTCAAGATAAATATTGAAATATTTCTTCTGTCTCCCGAATGCAAACAGATCCTATGATCTTGCGTGTTCAGATTAGCTGAATCACGCCTAGAACATTGCAAAGTGAGAGAGAGAGAGAGATTTGCAGTGAAAGACGAACATACATGAATCATAATTGACGATTTTTGGCTGTGACCTTTACTTTGTCATATTTTCAAAGTGATTTTGAGCTCAACGAGCTCTTCAAGGTGTATTCACGGATTTTTTTTTCACTTATAGATATCGTCAACATGTCTCAAACAATAAAACTCGTGCATGTATATACTATTTGTTAATTGATTAATTGATTTAGTTATTTATTTATTTATCTATATATCCATTTATCAATTTATTCACATGTATGTCCTAGTATGAGTGTTTGTGTTTGTGTGTGTGTGTGTGTGTGTGTGTGTGTGTGTGTGTGTGTGTATGTGTGTGTGTGTGTCTTTGTATGTGTGTGTGTCGTACTTGATTAGAAAAATAATTTTGTATGCATAAATGTGTGTTGGACTAGTCATGCGATCTTTGTCATGTGTGTGTTTAGTGACTTCATATTCGTATTGGAGCACCATTTCTTGTGATCAAATTCGTCCCTTGTACAAAACTTAAAGTTACAGTACGTATAGTATATTCTCCTTTTGCTCTCCTTCCCATGAACAACGAAATTCCATCAGTAGGGCCTACTCGCTCATTAGAACAAGCATGATTATCTTCCAATCGTACTTTAATATCTATCCAGTTCTGTAAAGAGCAATCAATGCATATCATTGCAAACTCTTGCTGCATTTTACTTCATTCTCTGAAATTTTAAGACATATTACATTGACTTTACAAAGAAGGTCTGGTCTCTGAATGTAATAGTGTTTTGCAAACTAAATTAAAAACAGAAACTCGTTAGTTCATCAGGCTAAAGATCATATAGCGTATTTTGGTTTATGATTCCCAAAAAGAAGGGGTCTATTAGCCTTCCATCAGATGTTTTCGTTAATTGTTGTCACTAAACCGTCTTCTATCTGTCTGGCTCTTCTTATCTGCAGGTGCGAGACGAGCTTCAACGCTGCTCCTGCCCCGTCCAATTCCCCATGATTCGAGAAGCCGAGGGGAAGTACCGCATTGGGGATTCCAACACTCTCATCTTCGTTAGGGTAAGTCCCTCTGACGTCATCACCTTAGAGATGTGACAATTAGATTTACAGCATTGGAGATGCGCAACTCATCACCTTGAAAGTGACGCCATGGTTTCAAATTTTAAGTAGATAAGCCTTTTCAGATACCACTAAAAGTTGCATTCTGTTCTTGAGCTTCAAAGTCGTGATGAGTTGGACTGAGAAAGAAGGCAAAAGTGTAAGGTAGTCATCGAAATCATTTCTTTATGAATTCCTTTAAGTGCTACGAAGTTTGTTTATACAGTGCACTTCCGTTTTAAAGAAGTCTTCGGGAGTGGCGATTTTCTTTCATTATATCTAAATGTTGCTATAGCCGAACAGTAAAGTACATAGATGAATAGAGGTGATAATCTTTTGACCTGAATTTTTACTTTGTCGTAACGAGCATCTCGTTATAACCGTGTTCGTCATAACGGGTGTGCACTGTACTTCTTTTTCTTCTAATCACTGCTGATCACGCTCATCATCACTTCTCGTCATTGCTGACAATTTTTTATGTCACATCTCCTGTCATCTTATTCTCCATTAACATTTGGGTCAGCTAGGAGCATTCGAGGGGGAATGTTTTGTTTTGTTCATGCATGTTCCTCATGATATTCATTCAATATTTGGAAGCCTCGTTCACCAATAGTTCTAGACTACTATGAGTAGCGGGAATGAATAAATATTCTCTAATCGAGGTATGTCACTTATATCTCTCACCTCCCATCTCCCCCTCTCTCCCTCCCTCTCTCTCTCCCTCTCTCTCTCTCTCTTTCTCTCTTTTTTATCTATTCATCTGTCTCTATCTTTTTTTCCGTTTATTATCTATACGTATTTGTATAATATCAAAATCAAAGCGAGTCTCTGCACAATTCATAGCCACGATGTAGCCACGAGTGTAACCACGAACATAGCCACGAGTAGAGCCACGAGTAGAGCCACGATGCTTCCTATGGTTTAACCAGGGAGTTGAGAGGAAAACTGAATAATTCTCTTTGTGTAAGAGTCGTTATTCCTTATTTGTCCATCAGCCGAACCCCAAAGCATGGAAATATTTTTTCTCGTTTCTCCGTTATTCATTGATTACTTTACGCGTTGTATTTATGTTTATTTGGTCCTCCCCGGGATATATTACCATTCGACGGATGGAGGTTGTTTCGCTTAATCACGCTTTCCTGTCCCTTTCAATTATTCACCTCCTAAAACTTCTTTTATCATTCGGACTCTACGTCTGCGAACCATTGGAAGCATCCGCCAGGGAATATAAAAAGAATGCTTGTGCCTGCCTCTGGCTTACCGTCTGCCAGCTATAGTTTCGCCAAATTTAAACCCTTTCCCGCCCAGCCATCGTTGTTACTGGTTTCCATTTCTTACTCACAGGCCCAGGGAAGTAGGTATATTGTTGACGAATTCTAGGGTTTACCTCAGCACAGCGAAATTGCAATTCACGACGGTTTGATTGTCTGCAGCTGTTCCCCACAAGAAACTTGTGAGCAATCATGAAATATGCTCAGTCATAATGCGCCTCTGTTCCTTGTGTTAAGTAATAATGTATTATGTTCCTGAGATCTGGGCACAGTAATGACCACTTTCTTAACCCTGTGTCATGGTACACAACTCTGGATTTGGAGCACAAGGTCAAGGGTTCGAATCCCACCTAGTGCGTTCAGCATTAGCCAAGACGTTTGCCCCTAATGTCCCTCTTGACCCAGGTTTATAAATGGGTAAATGGTAGTGCTTAGGTGATAACAATGACTGGTCTCTCTCCTGACATCATTTCGTTGTTATGATTATCACATAACATGTCATCATTATTTCACGTAATAATTCTAATCCGCGGTCGTGAGAAAATATCGCAATGCGACTGTACATCAATCTGTGACTTATGTTAGTGTTTCATCCTACTTTTGTATCACCGAGCTGTATCAGTTGATACAACAATGCTTACAGTACTAAGTTAAGTAGGCCTTGAGTTTCGCTTTGCATAATTATGCTTATACAGCAGGCACCAGTTCAGTTAAACGCCCCGGAAGTAATTTAAGCGCAGTAATGAGAGGTCAGCCTCTCGAGTCCAGAGGACGTTCACGAACATCCGCTTAATCCTTTGTCCAATTCTAATGGGCGTAATAGGTTACACACAGGCTGTAACAGACGGAAAGAGAGAGAGAGAAAAATCAACAACAAATAAACAAACAAACAAACTGCTTACCAATTCACGAACGAGACTTTCATGCTAGTGCTACTTGATTTCGAAATTAGCGGCTGCAAAGAGAATACTTACGCATACATGCCACATACATGTGTCGTTTATAAAGGTTATAAAAAGAAAAAACACGAAGAAATAGCTCTAAAGTCAACTAAAGAAGGTAATGAAAACACTGTAACTTGAAACACGTGAATTGGAGTCACTTATCCGTTTTCGTCAAATTAGAATGGTGTAAAAACAGGAATAGCATATACCACCAGTAAATCAAGGTGAAACGAACGGTGGTTTTCATGAAGCTAATTATGCTCACCATACTGCCATATCGGTCCGATGGTTTCTTCGAATTTCACACCTTGTGAAGCACAGAGTGATGCGTCACGTGGTATGGAACTGTGCCAATGACATGCAAGTAGATGCATCAACTTTTTTATTCTTTATTTTAGAAGATATCTCTTGTTTTTTCGTCTTCCACTCACGTCAAGAAAGAGTTAAGATAATCACACATGACTCAATTTTGACGATGCGCTGGTGATACGTTTATCGCGGCTTCGTCACTGTCCTATCATAACTCGATTACAACTACTTTGTACCATCAACCGGTGACGTATACACTGATGGCTGATTCTTTGATTACTGATCCGTCTTCGGAGACAACTCAGAAAAAAAAAGTCAAACCCAATCCTCTCAACCCATCACATCCAAGAATATGACAACCCTCGTAGAATCAGTACATGACATCTAAGGTTCGCGTACGCGGTGGGTTTATACAAATCTCAATAACAAGTGCAGGTAGGGGGATTTTGTTTTCTATTTGAATTGCAGATTGCAGTGCTGCACAGAAAGAGTCATACACAACTAATAGAGAGGTGCACTTACCCGCAACTTTATCCCAATAACTTTGCTCACGTCTTGTGAAATCATCTTTGTTCGGAGAAATACTCTCAGCGTATATATACTAGAAGAAAACAAGTCATAGCTATTAAGCCACAGCTAATACAAAATAGGGAAGAATAGTGAGAATACCATACAGGTAGCTTGCTTCATGTGTGATATGTGTGCTTTTTGATCATCTTGTCTCCCAACAACTCCCATCCCCCCCCCCCCCCCCCTAAGAAGAGAGTACAAGATATATAATGTGTTGACGTAAATTATAGAATGCGATAACTATCTAACGCATTCATTACTTATGAAACATTCAATTTAAATGACATTCCATTTGTCCTTCCTTAAGATAATTGCTATCGTGCCTACGTGTCTGTCCCTGATGAATTACTTCTTTCTTGTTATTTTTCCTCAGCACATTTTGCCCGCTTTCAGGACAGAGCACAATCATTGTGATTCAAAATGCTTGTAAAGTCACCACATGATGGCGCTCTAATCAATTCTGCGCCAGCACTCCGTCCAACCTCTGCAGTCGATAAAATCACAGCAAAATCGTGTAGATAACACACCATCCCTTGTCCCATAACATACGAATCAAACCTAAACTAAGACAAAAAAGATGCATGCGAGTTGTTGCAAACCCGCACCCATGTGATACCTTAACATAATAATATGTTCAGTAGGAATATTTAAATGTAAGATTATTGTCACAATGTTTCATTAAACACTGAACGATTATAATCTTATACACAAACGTGACTTCTGCTCATTATCCATAACTATTATGAAGAAAAAAATCTGGTTGCACCTCAGACAGTTTTTGTTTATCATCTCTGCTACATGTGTGTGTCTATCCATCCTTAGAGTGAGTAGGTCAAAGAAGATGTAGCTTTCATAATGAAATTATTCTTCCTTTGAAGTAAACTTTCCACAGACTGAAGCTGGTGATGATAACACCTATTAAGTTGCTCGTCATCGCTTGGTTCTATAGTCACCAAGCTGAAAGGCCAGACTTCGTCCTTTCGCCTTTGATTCACTGTCCCCTTCCCGTGATTGAATTATCTCGCATGCTGGCTTTAGACGCATCTCCCAGTCCGATTGGCGTAGTTACTGAGTCACTGTTCCGCCCAGATTCTTGCCCCTTGAGTGTATTGATGCCGGCGATAGTGACTGGGCAACCTCTAGCCACGAGAAAATACTGACACTTTGAATCCATCTTATCATCAAATTCATGAGCTATCTACGAGTTTGACGCGCGTACAAGAAATTCTGTTTGACGAAGAAAATTATACAATAACAAAATGATATGAAAAGGGCATGGATTTTTTTTTTTATCGATTAGCACATTTTGTTATATCAAATTTTGTCTGTTTTGCAAATTCGAGAGAAATCAAATTCACCGAGGACTGACAACGTTCCTCAAAGCATGTAGTCTAGCAAAAACGTCTTACTCGTAAGTTGCCCTGTAGACTTGAGGTACAGTTAAGTTAAATTCAACTGCATCTGAATGTAAACATCAAACTGGTATCATTTTACTTTTCTCAATGATTTTATTCTAATACTCTAATGCTTTGATATTTAACTGAACGTCTCTTCCAAGGATTTATATTAGCTCTTTCTTCTTTCTGATATTGTCAATACAAACTATTGTACTCGTAGGTGGTTAGTAAAGCTTTAGGAATAGCAATCACTGAATTTGTCGCAAACTCGTTTGTTTAAGGTTTGATGATTCCGATCTTCCCGGTGTTTAGTTCTGAGTTTCTATAGTTTGATATTAAGTCGTCTTTACATAGCTCAACCAATGTTATTGTAGTCTAGTCTGTCAAAGAAACGAAGCCAAAATAATAACAGGCATTGGCAGAAACTATCATCGTCCAAGAAACTTCAAACAACTCTCTCTTGTGACCCAATGATTGCCACTGTCACTTTAAGTAGAACACTATCCATGGGGAGAGATATATGTTTGCCGGAGAAAAATAATCAGCACAATGTTGAGAAGTGAAAGAGTATGTTACACATTATTGAGTAATTTCTCCATCTCGCCAATCATTCTTCTCACATGTTCACTATCAAACCTTCTAATGACTACATTATGGAGCCAACAGTATTTTCTCTCTAGATTTTTCTGCCCTGAATACCGCCGACTATCCCGCAGGGTATGTTATTTGGGTTATGGAGCTAAGGATGTCAATCAAGGTCCTGACGGTCAGAGACGGTTTAGAGAACATGACAGATGACTGCCTCACCAAGTATTCAGCAACTTACGCTCTGTTCGAATAGGAACAGACTGAGGCAATATCATTCTATCCTCCTCCCCTCCTCCTCTCTCTCTATCTTTCTCCCTCTCGGCATCCCTGTCTGTCTGTCTGCCTGTCAGTATGTCTGTCAGTCTCTCCTAAGGTATTCAACTAACTCTCCCTCTCTGTATATACCTGAAGATGTATGTATGTATGTGTGTGTCTGTCTCTCTCTCCCAATATATTAGAAGTAAAATACACATCTCTCACTCCTTCTGTCTGTCTCTCTGCTCCTCCCTTACCTTCCTCTCAGTTTTCTATGTCGTTTTATCCCTCTCTTCACACCTCACTATCTGTCTGTCTGTCTGTCTGTCTACGCTGTCTCTCTATTTCTTTCTCCAAATCTCTCCGTCTGTATTTTTTCCTTGTCCGCATCGTCATAACATTTCAAGGCATTTGCCAAACCGCGGTGCATAAGTTATGAAACTCTCCGGAGGTTGCCTAATGTATGTGTCGTTGAACTCCTAGTAGACTGATAATGCAAACAGACGTCAAGGTTCTGAACGTCAAATATTGCATGCCCCAACTGTCGTCCTAAATATTGAAACGCTGAATGAAAGCTTAATTAATTTGCTGTCGTTGTTTGTTCCTCCCTGTTCAGATTCTTCGTAAGCACGTCATGGTCCGTGTCGGTGGCGGCTGGGACACGCTAACTCATTACCTGGACAAGCACGACCCCTGCAGGTGTGACGGTGAGTATGCAAGCACAATGGTCGTACCGACACTCCCATTTCTATGGCTTTTCACAAGGGCGTTGGCTTCTTATTCGGTGTCATTACCCCGTGACGCTCCTTAACCCTTTTAGATCCAAAATCTATGACTGCCTTTTGACACTGTGTAAAATCAGGTTGTTAGTGATAGTGACAGGATTAAGCAGCCACCACGTGGGAGATTACTGTCATCTTAATCCTCACTGCATTTCCCTCCCAGTTAGCTCTGTCCTTGGAACCTTCTCCTTGCTGGTTTGTTTGCTTGTTTTAAGGGGTAGGGGATTGGGGAAGAGGGTCGGATCAACTCTCATGGATCAGAAGCCTGTTATTTCTCCATCATTGTGTATTTCTGTTTTGTTAGTTTATTACTACCGTCTTTAGGTTTCATAATATCATGCTACTTATTGCATTTATGATTAAGCCACTCGTTTTGCGTAACCCTGTTAAACAAGGGAATCTTTGACTTTGCCAGTATTTCAGTTGCCTGTCATTTCCGCCTTCCATGGTTCTTCAAAGATGAACGCAGGAAAACGTAATCGTTTTAAGAAGCCCTTGAGAACTTGCCAGAGCAATGACTATGCAGAGCGATCTCTCGATTATTAGGTATCCCCCAGACAGCCTGATCTCTGGCTCACATCAAAAGCTAGTTATGAGAGGTTAATGAAAAGCATGCCAACTTTATGGCCGACAAGGCGACGGGGCTCGCTCGAACTTGAAGACAATTAGTGTCCTTCCCTCTTTATGGAGCTAATGCATCATGGGAAGATGTGTATCGAAAAAAAAAATGATCATGCAGTTTTCACAACATCCCTTGCTAACAACGTTTTCTATTCCCGTCCTCCCTTCCTCCCCCCCCCCCCACCACTTTCTTCTGTATTCTTTGTGGAATGACATCTTCCTTTATGCCTCCGTCGTGAGGACGACAAAGAAATTTCAGCTCAGCTACACACGCACACAAGCAAACATGCACACGTACATACATACGCACAAACATACATACATAATACATACATACATACATATAAAACACGTACATACATGTATACATGCTTACATACGTACATACATATATACATACATGTTTACAAAATGTATAATACAGACACACATACATATCCACTAATGACTTTGAAATGCATTTGTAAATACTGCATAGTTCTAATGTTATAATTTCTCTTGTTTTTGCAGTGCACAAGAAGGGAAGTCGGCGAAGTACGGCCGGGGCAGACTTTGGTCCCAGAAGCCCCAAGAGGAGGTGAGTAACTGATTTATATAACAACAACAATAGTAATGATAATAATAATAATAATAATAATAATAATAATAATAATGATAATAATAAGGTCTTCTTTACCCAGGGTAGCATCTTCAGAGTTGCCACTGCTCTACCAGAGGGCCGTGCCATTATTGTTACCCTAGCGTTGCCAGGTACCCATTTATACTCCTGAGTCGAGAGGGACATGGTGGGTAAAGCATCTTATCCAAGGACGTAAGCACTGGGCGGCATTCGAACTCGGGTCCTCCGATCCGGAGTCGGGGGTCTTATTGACTATACCACAGCACCCTCCTTAATAATTCCACCCGTCATGGAACTTGTGTTAGAATGTTTAAGAACGTTTATAAACTATGGATTCAATCAGACGACCAGGATAAGATATAACTCGTATTCTGTTTTCATGCAAATGATATACATATAAATAGATAGAAAGATTAAGGGTAGAAAGAGAGATAGTAAACCCTATAAGATCTGTGTTCCTTTCTAATGATTGATACATTTTAACTCTTTTGCAGAAGTTCGGTCAACCCGTCAGATGTACGCGACGCCCTCAACGGTGAGAGCTCTCCTACAGAGAATGGTTCCAGTAAATCCAACTCTCCGTCGGTATCTCCCAGACACAGCCTCAGCCTCGACGTCCGACCACGAAGCGCCATCCTATCGCCATCGCGACGACAGAGTACCGGAGATACGTCCCGCCCTAACAGCCTAAACCTCAGTGTCAGAAACAGTCCACGGCCGCTACGGAGGGGGAATAGTTTCGACACATCTCCGCGGGTCGTCACCTCACCAGATTCAAGCGACACGTACAGCAACCCCGACGTGGGAGAGTTACCGGTCACTCCTACCAAAGAATCCACGCTGAAGAGGAGCCATGGTCGTGTCATGTCGGCCACGCGGAAAATCTCACCAGACTCCGATAGCACGACGTGCAGCGAGCCGGTAACCCGACTCTCCTCCACTCGTAGGAGAAATTCTGCCAAGAATGTGCCGACTGGAAGCAACAGGACATCTCAGACTGCTACAGAAGAGTTCCTCAGGCGGAAGCGGCAGCAAGCACAGAGCCATGAGGCGGTGGTGCGGAGCGCCCCCACAAGCCCGACTCGACGACGTAATGCGCCACACTTCGGCAACCAGCGGTCTTCAGGGAGATCGCGGGATCTAGCGCGTCGTGCGGTTGCTGGTGCTGCCGAAGAGAGGAGGAGCGAAGGTGAACGAGCACGGGAATCACGCTCTCTGTCTCTGGCCGGAACGAGGTTGCCAATGTCCAGAGACTTAAGCATGAGTCCCAGTTTGAATCGCAGAAGCTCAACTCCAGGTGGACTTACTCGTAAAGCTCGCCCTCAATCAGCCAAGGCGGGAGAAGACCGAAGGCGATTGAGTAAAACGACAGAACCTGTTCTCATGATTACCCGCAACGATAATGGGCGACATCGGCTTGACAGCACCAGCAGTTGTGAGTCCAACGACAGCAGCGTCAAGTCTGGCTCCAGGAGCCTCACCGGAGCACCAATGTCAAAGATACCAGAATCCAACTTCAACAGCAAGAGCCGAGTAAGAAGCGTCTCGGTTGATCGAACAAAGGGAACATCTGAAAAACTTGGTGCTGCAGGTGAACGAAGACGCAGTCTCTTTGATCGTGCACAAACTGATCGAAAGAAGCCCATAGAACGATCTTCCAGCAATCGCAGGAAACCTTCCATAGAACGACCCGTTGTAAATGTTCAGAAAGAACGAGTCCGTTCTGACAAGGTACAAACTAGATCGCGATCGTTGTCACGTGACTGGCAGACAGGTAGTCTAAAACTTCCCAGGACCGGAAGCTCCAAACGAGCGCCCTCTGGGGCCAGTGCATCCGCTTCATCCAGTCCAGTCCGCCGAAGACGTTCAGACATTCCACCCTCTGTGCATATCTTTCCCGACGCCTACGATCGCCTTGAGGATGGGTCGATCAGCAGCGGGGCGAGTTCACCGAGAGGAGGCGCTTCGTCGCGGTCACGTCTAAAACCCCCAACAGCCATTCCGCCCCATCTGAAACCAGACCATTCTGCCATGACCTCCATACGAAAGGACAACCGAGATGGTCCTCCAACAAGAATTCCCCTTCCAACCAGCCACAAGCGCCTGCTGGAGACCCAGGAGAGATCGCGATCCAATTCCTTGCCCAGCATCCTCGCCGATCTCCTGGAAGCTTGGCAAAGCGTCCAGAACAGTACGAACGAACTGACCGCCATGGACCCCTTCGACATGTCACCTTGTCTCAGCAGCGGAGGGGAGTCGGTCTCGCCTACCTCTTCGATCCGCACAGCTCCGGAACTCCAGAACGACTCGGGCTACGAGGACAACGCCAACATGAAGCTTTCACCAAACTTTGTGAACCATCTTCCAGTGCTGCCGTCTCCTGATCCTGACAACTAGGAAGTGGTGAATGTGGAAGGTCAAACGTACCTCGAACTCTAAAGGTGTTCTCCTTACTTTGTGCTGTATGAAGATGCTATTCTCAATATTCCATTCTCAGTCGCAAAAGCTTTAAAAGAGGTGTATTGTAATGTAAACATAGAGATTATTATTTATTTTGGAAACGTGTAATAATGTGATCCTAGAGTGATGTATGTCTGTTTGTCATATTCCTGCTGAATACTCGGTGTAGTCCAGCTGTACTCATGTAGCCTACTCTGTCGTGACAATTCACTCGTGTTTGTTGCTCAATGACCTTGTTCTCACTGTTACTCCTGTTTCTCGCTGTGATACTGAATCATACATGAACGGTTCTTACAACAACAACAACAAAAGAGAGAGAAAGCACGAAAGAGATGCTTTTCATGTGTATATACGTTAGAATATAGGAAGTAAATCTGAGCGTACATAGTTTTATGGCTCTTTCGAACTGAAGTCGCCATGGATACTAGGCCCTATGAAAAGAAAGAGAAGAGAAAAGATATAAAGAGAGAGAAAGAATGAAGACACGGACCCTGAAGAAAGTCAAGTGGAAGTATGCGGTTAGAAATTTAAGGTAATTTTGCCCCAGCTCGTTTGTGCCTTGATCTTTGATCTTGAGGCATGACGTATGAAAGTAAAAGTAGTCCTAAAATTTGTCTTACCCTGCATCGATTCCCCAAACCTTGAATAGGTGGCGCCCTTTCCTCCGAACAGGCTAGGAGATAGGAATTCCGCGAGATTAAGGTACATAGGAAAAGAAGATTGCTCTTTCGGACTCCAGCTACAAACTGAAAACCAACCAGGATAACTGAATATTTAAGTCATTACTTAATCTATAGGAATATCGCGAGAACTGTACTTATTATTCACCAGGTTGAAACCTGCTTCGACAAAAAAAAAGATAAAACGACAAAAGTCTTGTATTCCTTTTTCATCATGATCATTCCTCGTCATCATAGTAGATAATTCTTCCCAGAGCGATATTGCACTTCATCATTGTTCGCATCCGCAGTAGAAAGCACATGATATAACATTCTGTCATTGAAATCACTAGTGTGCATGTAATCAAAGAAATCATTCATTCATTGATAAAATTTTTATATCAGTATCATTAAATTAAAAAAATTTAAAAAGAGGAAATGTCAGTAGTACTATTAGTATTAAGTAAGATATCCTCTAATTGATACCTATAAAGTGAAACTGACAAATCTACCCTAATTCAGCCTTTCAGAACTCCATCGCTTATTGGGTAGGCAAAGCAACAATGAAGCATATACTGTAAAACAAAAGAAATCAGTAAGCTTGAAATAATGTCTTCATGTACTTTTTTTAAAAAAATAAACAAACAAAGAAATAAACGTGACATCTGGACTACGAAGTGACGTGTAAATATAATAACGATATTTAAAGAATTGGAGTGTAGGTGACTTTGCGATATTAAGTGAACATGTCGAAGAAAGTGTTAAGCATTTTAATCAGGCAACGAACTAGATTTTACCATCAAGGCTTGTATTTATAAGCGGTATATAGTGTATCTATCACAATGTGTCCGTGTAAGACTTGTATGCATAAGTCGATCGTAAAGTGCTTGATATCGATAGAAAGAGATTTTTTTTTAAGCTGGAATTGTAATTGCTATAACGTCCACAGATAGTTCTCATAGTAGATTGTTAACGCCTGTGATTGCCATTCTGTCGTGTCTGCATCATATAGGTATACATTTGTGGAATAAAGAGGAATTTTATGTAGGATAATTGTTCACGTGAATGTATTATACTAAGTCCTGATTTTGCGATGGAATGTACATTGCTGCTAAATGCAAATAATTGACAAGGCTGGCACCAAATATAGAATTCCACTAGTGGATTAACGTATAGATAGGAATGTAAGTGGCATTTTAAAAGATATAAGTACATTTTTATCGCAGTGAATTCAGCGATGCAATATAGCTTAAGCTTAACATACTATAGCCTACTTTGTTTCACATTCCACGTAGATAAACCATGCTAGAAATGACCACGTAATTATTTATGAAAATGAATTATCATAGCGGCAATGCATCATTGGCAAGTTGATCGTGGTGATGAAGAATTCTATGCAAATGAATTATGAAATAAGTGCCTCCAAAGTAAATATTGGAGCTATTTTTTATTTCAGTCCTAGCTTTGCTGTTTTTGTTTTTTTTTTTTCCTTCTGACTTCCTGTCTTATAGACAAGTGCAGGTTCTACACTCTGGCTTCGAGATATATCGAAGATTTTGCCGTTTTCGTTATTCAGTGTTCCTTTCTTCATTCTCCTATTTCATGAGACAGACTGATTATGGTGTAGTATTGACAATGTGTCATAGTGTGAATTTTGGCGATCAGTAAAGATATAAATGGAAACAGATCCCAATTATTGGAAAAAAAAAAACCTGATTGTCAGAATGTTGTAAAAATGTATATACCACATGAAATTATTATATTACAAATAACCACGACATGGACAAGACTTATCGTGCTTAGGATACCAAGACACCGAGACTGATAATTTTTCTTCTTTTTTTAACTATTTGTTTGTAATGACATTGTTAAATATGTAGATATTCGATTCAGTTTGTATGTTTAACGTCTTGTCATTATCATATTGTTTACTTCAAGTTTTACTTTGCTGTTTTGGTTTCATGTAATGTTTGATATTAATAGTATTTCAAGTTACGTGCAGTGATTTTTTTAATGAAATCTTTGTTGGACAATGATATTGTCCGTCCGTTTTGATACAACAGTGATGAATTGATTTATAATGTATTTATGAAAGTGATTGCTGAAATTCAATAAAGGAATCCAAGACGGTCATTATGTCTGGTCTAAAAGGGTGGAAGGCGGCCCATTTTGAAAGCAACAGATTTTAAAGTGGTAATTGACTATCCTATTCCATTTTCCCGTGGAAAAAAAATGAGTGTTTGGATGTTTTGTATGACCTAAACTGAAGTAGTGAATGTTTGTGTCATTATACTCAGCTATAGCAAACAAAAGGTCGATGGTGAGATACATGTTGTCCGTTAAACTGAAACCATCTGTGTATTCTAAAGCTAAACATGTCCTTTAATGTTGAATATGAGATGTAATCTATGGATGCGCGTGACGTCATAATTTGTCGACAAAATGGTCATCTGTGGAAGGAAGTCTGACTTCTGAATGTTTGTCCTCGTTTTCGTGACTTAAAATATTTTCCCGTGAGCATTAATGTCTGAAATAAATATGCTGGCAAATGATAACTCAATACCATTGTGTCAGTCGTTTTTTTTTTCTAGGTGTCGTCATGGTGACATACATGTGTTTATAATTTATGTAGAGCATCATATATTTGTATGATATAGATAGATAGATAATACATTGATGTATACATATATATATATATATACATATATATATATATATATATATATATATATATATATATATGTATATATATATTGATAGAAATAATGATGAAGTAGGGTAGTAATGCATTTTAGTCCAACAGTGCTATTTATAGCTATAATGAATAGCATTGTTGGACTAAAATGCATTACCACCCTACTTCGTCATCTTTTCTGTACTCTTACCAACACGCGGGCTACAAACATCATTATATACCGGTATATATATATATATATATATATATATATATATATATATATATATATATATATATATGTGTGTGTGTGTGTGTGCGTGTGTGTGTGTGTGTGTGTGTGTACGGACCCAGCTTTAGGGAGACACTATGTAGCCATAATTAGTACATATCAATAAGACACTCCACTCGATCAGACAATTTGTATCTCATTAATGTTATCAACTATATTTTATCCAATTCAATCGCGTGTTTTACTACTGACATAAGTAAACATTTCCCACACACTGCCATCCTAAAGCTGGATTCAGAGTTATATGATTATACAATGTTTTATACCATGTGTTTGTGTGTGTAGGCCTTCATAGACAGATAATCATAAAACAGGCATGTGTTTATGTGCGTGAGTCTGTAAACAAGGTCTCACACCAGTGGAAAATAGAAATCTCTCATACATGTCTTTATGAAAGACAGTAAGCAGAAATTATATTATATTACATTACATTATATATATATATATATATATATATATATATATATATATATATATATATATATATATAGTTCTTAATGGTATTTGTTACGGAGCCATTAAATAAGACTATATTGCATTAACACAACAATAAAAACACGCCATGTTACTTTGTTTTAGTTCATGTTATGTTAGTATCTTTGTGAAAGGGAGACGATACCCTTATTGTTCCACGGTGGCTTTTGTGATGTATGTTCCCCCTCTCAGTAGAAGTTCAATTTCGGTCGAAATAAGCTGAGCTGGTATTAGTGGGCCGTTTATGACGGGCTGATTTTGCTACAACACGTATTTCCCATAGACACTTGCCCGAGTATACTCGGAACTCGTCCTCAACGGAGAGGAAATTTTACTGGTAAGCAATGTGCTTTGCGCAACATGCCTCGTAGGGTGGAAAGCTATTTCAATCATGTCTTGTTTTTCAGCCTTGATGTCTTCCTGTCTCCATGCCATTACATTCTCCTTGGTTACGAGTGGCTGGTCACGTGATTAGTCAAGACGCGCCAAAAGAAATCATCTTGTGAAGGGGAGACATCGTGTTCGTGCATGGGGAAATCGTCTGGCTGTGTTGTGATCAAAATTTAATGGATGAGAATAGGGCAGCGACGCGGCGGGAAGAAAATAACATCGTGGTAGTTATGGCACGCTCTCGCCAACATAGGAAAATAAAACAAACAAAATGAATAGGGAGAGTAAAGGAGACAGTGTGAGTGAGAGAGAAAGATAGAGAGATGGAGGGGGCTGATAGGTTAATACATTTTGAAGCACGAAAGGGACGCAATAACAATATTTTATTTATACATTTATTTATTCATTTCTTACATTTGAGAAAATCGCTCATCACTCAGAACACATACCGCAATTAAAATGTGGTTGTTGTTTTTTTTTACATTTGAGAAAATCGCTCAGCACATACCGCAATTAAAATTAAAATGGTTAGCAATTATTGTAATTTGCAATAATTGCAGTTTCTATGATTATGAGTCAGGAAGCAATCTATCAGCTGGGAACATTTACGTTGTTGCTATGGTAACCGCAATAATTGCAGCTTAAATATCAATTGCAAATGGCTATATTATGAAATGATAATGAGATAATGATAATGACAATCTATGAAGTATTTTTGCCATGTTTATATCTGTCATGGATGCTATACCGACTTGAAAGGTGACAACTTCTAGGAAAGAAAGGGTGACAGATTATATGATGGAAATCACAAGCAGCTATTTAAAAAGAGTGAGAGAATAACAGCCAAATCTCATCCTATTGATTACGGTCATAGGATTTGGAGCGGAGACACTGACATCTTGGAGGGAAATTGTACAGTTGCGTCATTGACGTAAGTATAGTAATTATGGTAAAGAGCTTAAGACACTTGACTCATTTCTTCAGAGAATGACAGCGATTTTCACTCAGATTTTCTTTGATATTAACAATATTTTATTGGCAGTATACAATATCACTTGACTACATGAACTTACTTCTTTCCATGTAGCAAAGAATAGTAAAAACTCAAATCAATTGAACTAATTATCTATAGTAATAATAATATTCTAGACGTGTATGAAGCAATTTTGATAGTGGCAGTTGTATGTTCGTCTTTTTCCTGGTGTATAGATACAAAAAAAAAAAACCCAGCAAACATCTTCGTTAGCCTCATTAGTTCTAGCCTTCGTCAAAGGCCCTCTCGCTTTATTATAATAATTGCAAAAGATGCGCGACAGCGTCAAGCCACCAGCTATGGGCAAACCTCAGCTCCCGACTGCGGCTTAAGCGGCTCTCTTTGCTCGCGATGATAGGAGTCGGCGCTATCGACATCAGCGTGAGGGTCTTTGAAAAAAAGACTATATTATTTGTTCGTAATTATTATAATAGGCGATGTTTCAACATTTGGAATGATAGCCCTTTTACAGCAATTCACACACAACCAGAGTGTTCCATGCCATAAGGTCATTATTAATCTCTTATCCTTTTTATTTACTGTGCACAGAGTAACGACTATCATATATACGGCATTACAACAAATTAATAGTGTAGAGAAATGACATGGCTACGAATGATATGGATTATCATTCTGTATAACTTGCAAGAAACGCAATGATGATAAATTATCTTTGATTCCATTTCATGTTGATCGGTTTGACATGGCCATTAAAGGTCTAAGTGAATCAATACACATTTCTTGGCATACACAATGTTAAACTGAGTGCAACTCGTCGCACAAAGTGTAACTCGAATTTGGATGACTGTTCACACACTCAGAAGCATACTAGAAGAGTACATCCTATAGCGCTTTCTGCTTTTCGGTATGACAGAAGGCTGCAGTGTGAACTTGCCCATTTATTTGGAGGTGTCAATTTGGCCGGTGACAATCTATTCGTGTATGTGCATGTATAAATGTTTGTGTCTAGGTTTTTGTGAGTATTTGTTGTTTGTGTGTGTGACCTGTGCATGTGCATTAGTGTGCCACGAGAAGGTAGAAAAAATATTTTGCGGTATTTTGCAGCAAGATTGAGTACATACCATATATGTAGTAGGCTAGATTACCCTGCACTATTTTGAAGAACATAATCAATTGCATAGTTACGGTGATTTGAGACATTCACAGTACATTTAGGTGTACCTAATCCTGGTATGTGATGTCTGTATAACACTCTGTATCTACATTTGTTATCTTGTCACTCACTGCGTGGACGACACATACACAGAAAAGCTTGAAGAGTAATCCGCATACAGAACTTTCACAACTACGCGGAGAAGGTGCGTACTCAGGAGTTGTAAAATCAACTCTAAAGCCCATACGTTTTAGCACCACGTAACATCGTTGATTGAAGTAAAAGGAACGTATTTATTAACATTTGAAAGTGATTGCTATTTTTTTTAAAAACAGAAAATAAAACAAAACAAAAGCGAAACAAAACAACAGAGTCATGAAAGTCGTGACCGATTTCAGCAGTACGGAGCACTCGATTTTAGGGTGCCGCCGGATGGGGGCGCTGGACGGGAAAACCGAATCAAACGGTACGGTCGTGTGGCTTGAGGGCCGGGCTACACTGTCATGCACCACAATTGATTCTATAGTAAACTGGTTATTAAACATATCGATTAACATTTTGTATTCACGATGGACATTTGAGGTACTTAACTGGTTAATCGTATCCAAGTAACAGACAAAAAAGAAGAATATCTGCGGTGATTTATGTAGTAATAAGTACCTACAGCATAAATATGGGGACTCCGTCTGGTCGGGATATGAGAATCTTGCAACATAAAACATGTATTATACAACATGACAATACGAGTCCGGTACATGTACATGTATTACCATTGCTAGTCTCCGTCCAAGACATTTGATTTTCATTAACTTATGATTTATCCCAACGACATCGACGGCTCTCGTTAAAAATAAGCCAGTTCGAAGTTTAATTCTGCACATGCGCAGATAGAGGTCATATAAAAAAAACAACAATCAAACAAACAAAAAACGACATAATGACACGTAGAGTTGCAAAAAGTAACATCATAGACAGCACCAGAACGGTTTCTTTACGTTGCAGTGCAAGAAAATTCCAGACATTTAAGGAGAGAATAAGCTATGGAATGCTAATAAGGAAATTGGGGTGTCTGTAGAACCACAATCGGGTCATAACCCTACAGCCCACTGGATTTGGTGCAAAATTTTGTTTGCGTCCCAATGCTATAGCTCGATTTAAACATTATCATGTTACAAATCGAGGTATTTTCAATGTACCAAATCATTTTGGTGTGGTTTGAAACAAATCTTAATATATTCCTCTTGAGGTTATTTCAGATTCGTGAAAAATGATTTAACGGGCAACAATAATAAACGTTGATCAACGTGTTTTTCTTTGTGTTTCTCCTTGTTTTGTTTTTCTTTACCTCAGATAAAATAAGCATATTACGAGAGGCTATCGTAAAAAAAAAAGAAGCCAAAACTACGAAATTAACTTGCTATAATCTTTAGTCAATTAAGGTCGGGAACCAGAGACTACCTACCACAACATAAACCTGTCTCACTTCTTTACGACCTCTTCAACATAATATTATTTCTGTAAATCTGATATTTCCTTATATCTCCTCTATTAATATTTACTGCTGATAAATAATAGTCCCATTCAGCGGTTGAATATCTACATCGTATCCAAAGTATACAAAGTTGGAAAATTAACATTTCTATCTACAATTTCAAGAATCGTTGTTTATGTATATACATTATTCATATATAACTGTATATTCCTGAAACTAGACATGTGAGAATTTCGATCCTAATCTGTACATGAGCAGGAGACATTAAAGGGAAGGGCCCCCCTCTGGATGAGAGATCATACTTCCACTGTACTTGAGCGTCTGTCATCGTACTTCAGGTTGTCGTTTCCTGTCGAGTGCCGCTGCTGTACCGCCATCTCGCGTTGCATTCGCAACAGCATCTCCTGCATTCGTTTCAGTTCGGCGTCCTTCTGTTCGAGCATTCGGTCTTTTTCGGCAACCTCGTCGAAGACTCCCGAGTCTCGCTTGAGCTTGCTGTTTCAGAGGCGGAAAACCACACAGAAGACGACGTCATAAAGGAAGATTGATCAAAAGTGAGGTTGTGCAAGTTCATGTGAGTTACGGCCTTTTGTAATACGTGTGATCATAACTTTGCATCAAATATGATTGGTCAAATCATTTCACTGAATATCAATTAATTGACAGATCTGGGTTGCAACGCACATGTCTGTCACGCGGCAGTAGAAACGTTGCAATCCGAGGGGGATCGACGCCTTGGTCAGGTAACATTAAAACGATGTTCAACTTCATCTTCATCGATAACAAGGATAAAATAAATCAAACAGACCAGTGACAATTATGTCGGTTTGTCTGTCTATCTGTTTACTTTGTCCGCCATTCGTCGATAGGTTTTTGTGCCAGATTTTTTTTTCACACTGTCTGCCACCATATTCTAACTGTTTGTTCGGTGGAAGTCTGCCACACTTTAACGTCTGTCGATGGACTGTACAAGAACTCATTGGTGTAACTATTAATATAATAGGTCAAAAAAATAACAACAGAAAGACTCGAGAACAAATAAATTAGTCACGTAAATTATAACGTCAAACGTTGGCGGACTATAACTGACTACTTATGCCAGAGTAGAGGAAGTGGTTAGTGTAATGAAGACATACAATTCTAAGTTTGTTGTTAATGATCTACAGAAGCAAAACTCCAGTACGAGTAAGATATAGAAAGGACATTGACATAACAATGGTCGGACATCGGTTGAATGCATATAATTATTCATATATATATATCAGTAATAATATCATATGTATTCATAGATATATATTTTTATAATGGATAATGCTACAGGCTGGTTTCTCTTTTCGCCATCTTTGTGATGACGTAACTTTTATCAAGCAGCAAATATCGCATGCTTTTGCAGCAACAAAACAGCACGTGTGTTGTCCGTTAACATTTCTACAAAAGTGAACTGACTAGCATGTTACAAAATAAGAGCTTGATCTTGTTAGTTTTTTTTATTCGATTCAAGCTGCAGAGACCTACTAATGCACTAAGAATTGCTACACTGAAACTAAAACTTTTTTTTTTTAAACTCAGCTACTGAACGCATGTTTTGACAAAGAAAATGGAGGGAAATGTGCCAAATATTCCGGAGGGAAAAAGAGTTCCTCAGTCCACCAAACCACAAACAAGAAAAGTTGGGAAGTTGAAATAGATGCACAGAGATGATGGATTATAGGATAGTAACAGGATCCAATGAGTCTAAACAACGACGAAAACATTTTGATGGAGTCAATCATCTTCTTAACCCTTTCTTCTTATCGATCGATATGCATTTTACATACATTAATAAAACATTAATAATCTCTTTGTTTTATACATTTCATCTTGTAACTTTATGTTTGGTATTTTGATACCTTTTTTCCTTCTTTTTGTTCTCATTACTGTAATCATAACTATCTTTGTCATTCTTATACTACTGCCATAATCACTATCAAAGCCACCATTATCATATATCAATTATCATAGTATTATCTTCTCATCCTCCTCATTTTTTCTTCACTCCTCATTTTTAGTCTTCCGGTTTTTTCCTCCGTCGCAAAAATACAAACATGCTCCCCCACTTAAAGGATTACGTGACAGAGAAATCCTCATGAATAGATGACTGGTTGAAACACGAAAATGAGTGAACTAATGTAGATAGATAGATAGATAGCCTTCTTATCATTACTTAACATGTGCGTATATTGTTGTAGTAACATATCTACATTGCATGATAAAAGTCATGAGTTTATACAAGACGAAAGACATTTGAAAGGCTATAAGACTGTACCGTAGAGAAGGGATAAACAGGATAAGATTTCATTGTTTTGATTAGCCAAAGATATATCTGATCGGTTTATTGTACTTCAGCCTCATCAATAATAGCGTATTACATGATAATTCGCATTCGCATAAATAAAATAATGTATAATAAAGTACGTTTACAACGAAATAAAGGATGCCAAGCTAGACAAGCTTCATAATAAAATTTGCTTTTTATGCATTCAGCCAAAAGTAAATAATGTAAAAGAATGGTATAACCTGATTGATTGCATGCTTAACCTGTAAATCCAGTAGCTGTGACCTTTACCCATAAATGAAGAACTTTTTGACTATCGTAACAAATAAGCATTTCGACAATATTTGCCTTTTAACCAAGTTTCTTCACTGGCTCGTTAATCAAAAAAGCCATTGATAGAACTATTCAAAACTATTTTTTAAATGAATTTTAAATCGTGATGTTTCTCGTCTGGCGGCAGACCAAACGTAGACGGAAAAAAGAAGAAGAAATCTTGACACATATACATTGTATAGAGGTGATAAGATGGAATACTAATCGTGAGTGTATAATACTGTTATGATCTAGGTAAGATAGTGTGGACATGACAGTATGATAAAATTGATAGTGAGAGTTGTAGAAATACTAAGAGTAAAATGTACACACACAGAAGAGGTAAAAACATAACGACGCAGCAACGAAAAGACAAACAGATATTGACAGGGATTAACATACAATGCTAGAAAAATATCGTCAATAGCAAAAATTAAAAGATAAATACCTTTCCTCGTCACTGCAATGCGAAAATTATGAAATGTAAATTCTGATTACTTTGTGAAGTTTATTCTTTTTCCTGAACTTTTTTCTTTCTGTATAACGAGCGCTTAAAACATTATCCACAAGAAAAATGGCATGAAAACTTTGCTAGGAAAAAAAAATGTCCTAAACTATGTCACAAGTGGGGAAAAAGGGTCTCATTGCTATCGATATTAGATTAAATATCAATCCAAAAACCCTGATGTATTTGATGTCTCTGTCCAAAAAAAAAAAAAAAAAAAATCTTATACTGGAAGGAAAAAGTAATATAAAGAATCCCTTCCAGGTTTCTCCTTCTTTTTTTTCTTCTTTTTTTTAGGTTCTCCAAAATCGAAGTAACGAAATCATCATTCGGTTACATAATATTGTACATCTGTAAACGAGTGTATTTGTAAGAATTACATACATACTAGACCACAGATAAGTAAAATGTTGGTTCACTTGACGAATCGAGATCAATACCTTTTATACACAAGGATGTTCATTGAACAAAACTTTTTCAGTGTCTTGACTATCTTCAAACAGACAATAAAAACTTCTGAAATATCGGTGAGCTCTCATACTATAAAGTTCTTAATCCTCTCATGTGTATTAGCTTATCTATTCACATTTTACAGTTTCTTCGTTCGTTGTGATGTCTATTCAAAATATCAGAATATACGTCTGTAGTCATTAATAATTGATGTTCTTCTATAAATCACTAGTTTTCCACTTCATTTCTTTCTTCATTCTTCTGTTATTTTTCTTCTGATTCGCAAGTTCATTATTCACTTTATTTCCTTGCGTTTTCACTTTATAAGGCGTTGGTTTGAAGAGTTTTTATTTTTGTATTTTTTATGTATGAATACATGAATACATGAATACATGAATACATGAATACATGAATATTTGAATGAATCAATAAGTCCCCAATAAGTAACCCACCTCCTTTCCCTGACTGGAAGGTGACCGCCTCGCTGAATCCTGCTCAGTCTGTAGTTCTCGTAATGTATGTCACGTGTCACATCCTTCAGGTCCTGCATATGCGTCCTGTATGGTGGCCAAAAAGAGTCCAGAATGCATGATATCTAATTTTGTACACTGTTGTACCAGCTTTGATGTGTCAAGGCAAAGAAATTTTGCGTGTTATGCAATTATCCAGGTAGGAAATTTCGTTACAACGATTGTCCTGCAAGACTTTCAATTAGTCTATTTCAAACTGTTCACTGTTGGCGCATAATTATCAGGCATTGTGATCATTCCAATAGCTAACTTGATTAAACAGAGCTTTATCATATTGTTGATGATAATCCTACATACATTTTTTCAAGGATACGTCGAAACACTTTTGAAGTATCCTTGTTCTTTTTTTTTTCTTTTTTTATCCTTGTTCTTCTTTTTTAATCCAGAAAGTTTCAAATCCAGATCAAAATCCGGATCAAAACTCAGCATTACATAGTTCCAAACGTCTAACCTGTTGATGAAAAATGATATTTTCATTTTTTTTTTGCTTCTCTTCACCGAGTATGGCCTCATAATTATGATGTCCTTCCATGATTTGATGTAATACATGTTATATTTCTATTCCTTTTTTACCCAGTTTCATTGAAAGCGACTCAGCTTACCTGATGAGCATGTTCCTAAGTTTGACAAAGTCACAATGCTTGGGATTTTCGACTGCACAGAAAAGAAACAAAATAGAAAGAGGAAAGTGAGAAAATGTGGACAAAATGACGTAACAGTCTGAATTAATGTTTGAACTCTTATAAGTGTACACTGTACAATTGCTATAGACAAAATAGTTTAGTGTACGGTAATCTTTATTATTCGGGTTGTGATTACTTCTGAGTTACCTCTTCTGGCTGTATGAATTTCTGCGAATTTACACACTTTTTCCTATTTTTGTGAACGTTACCAAAGTGGACCGTGTTCACTCCAAACTAGCAAAAATAATATATGATTATCATCTGGAATGACTTTGCATCACTGAAGTAAAATTTGCAACCTTTTGAATGATTTCATGTATTAAAACTAAATGCTATTTCATATTCCATGTCTCGTTGTACACGTTCGTTATAAGATCCTTTTCTGGTTTAACCTTAATGACAGACTCCAGTATGTTAACAGCATGGCATAACAATAGTCAAGGTCCATGCACTTTATGCGTATCTTTGTGAAGTTCATGTTAACAGATGTAAGAATTGGGTATACATAAACAAAGTTGTATTTATGATAGTTTATCAAACTCTGAAGTAGATACAGACGCTTTCATTGTCCTAGGCCCATGGCAGACATGTCTAGGCACAATATTTCATACTGCCATCGGAAGGGTTTATGCTTGTGATTTTTACCCAAAATTAATGATAAAACACTGAGCACTCGGTACATATCAATGTAAAAGTGATTGTCTACTAGAGGAGAAGCTTAACTCATGTTGTCTGAGGTCGGGACTTACCTTCTGTGATACCCCATGGGTAGAGTCTGCCCCGGACTCTCCTCCCGTTCACTTCAACTACCGTGTTGCTGCCGATCACTGCGAAGGGAATACTCGCCTGTTTGAAAGAGTGAAAAAAAAAATCCTGTATTTTTTTTTCCAGATCACACGAGTCGTGGGGTGAAAATGTAAATAAGCACAAATGAATACAAATATTTGGGAGCAAAGTCTATGGTGGCTGATTGTTTGGAAAATTTGATGTGATCAGTAAACATCAATAAGGTGCATTATATGACGCAACTATGTTGCAATAACATTCGTGTACCAACGACTTGATCGAGGCTAATCCTCTAGCATACAAGTCAGGATGGCCGAGCGGTCTAAGGCGCTGCGCTCAAGACGTGGTCTACTCTGTAGGCGTGGGTTCGAATCCCACTCCTGACATAAATTTTGCAATTCCACATAGCATTTTACTTGCATGTCATCACATTAAGATTAACAATGACATAAAGTGTCGTTAGTTACATAATCAATATTAGAAGATAATGATATCAACGTCTGTAAGTGACTTTGTTTACGCATTTTTTTTTTTTTTGGGGGGGGGGGGGAATATTGCCTGATTTTTATGCAGCCAATATTGCTACCACATAATCATAGAGCCTACTATAATTACACAAACATTTTATTCATTGACTTAGCTTTTTTAAGCAAAATTTTCTGTTAATTCACTACACTAGTCTGTGTATAGTAATGGCAATCATTGCACCAGAAGTGCCCCACACTTGTTAGTGATATGCATTTACAAATTATGACAACAACGAAATAGATTATTATCATTTACGTTAATTATGTAAGATGCATTGATATCAGACATTGAGAAATTATTTGCAGAGACATGCGTTTGACGCGACTTGACAGGTTGCTACCCAATAAAAAATTGACTGTTTGAACTATAGTCCTACGTCATTTTAAAACTAAAAATAGAAATGTGATGGTGCAATACACTCATGCATCAAACAAGACAGCTTAATGATTGGCATATTTATAACGTCAGGATGGCCGAGCGGTCTAAGGCGCTGTGCTTAAGACACGGTCTACTCTGCAGTCGTGGGTTCGAATCCCACTCCTGACATAACTTTTACAATTTCATGAAGTAACATTATTCTTATTGTCACATCAGAGTCAACCAGGCCGTAAAGTGATTTTTGTCACTTAATTTTAATGAGGAGATATCAAAGTCTGAAATTGACTTTTGACACCAAACTGAATAAGCATTGCTGCTACTATACTACAGTCATGAAAATTTCATTCATTGACACGAAATTTGCTTCCACTACGTTTTGTTCATTTTACCACACTTGTTCAAGTATTGCTATAGGGCAAGCATTGCAGCGATTTATTATTATAATGACACAACTGCGCCGCACTTGTCTGTGATAATATAAGATATGATAACAGTAAAATATAAGTAAATTGATATCATATATATAGGCTATAGCTTCATTAAGATACATTAATTTCAGACATTGACAAATTACTGGTAAAGACATACAGGTACGTTTGAAGAGACGTGCCATGTTACTACAAAAAAAAAATTAGACTGTTTTAACTTCCTGATTCAAAAACGCAATAATATAAAAACAAACATTCGCTGTCAATCATCCAGAGAGTATGATGCATCTATGGCGCAATAACGCTACTGTAAGAAACGATTTGATCGAGGCTAATAACCTGATATCAAAGTCAGGATGGCCGAGCGGTCTAAGGCGCTACGCTAAGGACGTGGTCTACTCTGTAGGCGTGGGTTCGAATCCCACTCCTGACAAAACTTTTTTTCCATATTTGGAAATAACGCTATTCTTGTCAGTGCAAGTGGACCTATCATGTCTGTGTGATGCTGGTAACGTATTTTTGAAGGGATATGATGCGGAGGATAAGTAAATATTGTCCCTATAATTACTGGTACTTTTTTCTATTTGTTCGATTTTTAAAGACCCTAGGGGCATTACATCAAGCATTCTGTCAGGATTTTTTTTTTCTGACAAACTGTTTTAAGCCACTGAAATCCTTGCATCTGATTGGCGAGAGTAGATCTGTTTGAAAAAAAAAATGGCTGACAAAACGCCAATAAAATATGCCCCTGAACTACATGATTCATATTGGTCTGTGTTTTATCGTGGAAAAACACGAAACAAACTTTTCTTTGATCTGCTCCATAATCCACATGTTCCCAATCAATTGACAAGGTACTCCCACTGTACACTGTGTACTAGTGTAATATGATGTACCGATTGCGCAATTACACTAGTGTATCGAATAATTAGATTAAGGCTACCCCCAGAAACAAGCAAGTCAGGATGGCCGAGCGGTCTAAGGCGCTACGTTCAGGTCGTAGTCTACTCTGTAGGCGTGGGTTCGAATCCCACTCCTGACAAGATAGTTTTCTTTTATTTTGTTTAGTAAACTCTTTTTAAAAATTATTTAAGAGCAGATTTTTCTCGAACTGCCTCCTAAATTGGCATTTTCAACACGAAACTTTTTGATGATCATTTCGCCGACTTGGACAGCTCGTAGTCGCTTTAAAGTTCATGCATTAAATCAGTATGTGTAATTTGACTTGTGATATGATTACAGGAAAAAGGTTGAAGAAGAAATAGGAATCGGCAATTGTGGTAAATAACAGCAATAGACAACAGACGAACAGAGTCATACATCTTTGGTCATACATATTATACCATATTATATATGTATATGTATATAAACATAAATATAATATGGGGAAGAGAAGTTTCTTTTTTTACATTTTTTAATTGTATGTTTATATATTCATCCATTTATATATTTATTTATTCAATCATTCATTTTCATTCACTTCGTTCCTTCCTTCCTTCATTCTTTCTTTCTTCATTCATTCATTCATTCATTCATTCATTCATTCATTTTTCTTTTTTCTGGTCATACCTTGAGTTCCGAGTCTTGCCTCTTGAAATCGTCATCTTCGTCTGATTCGCAATCTGGGAAGGCGTAGATGCAGATTTCATTCTCAGAGATCTCTCGTAACACCTGTGACGGTAACCAGGCAACAGAAATACAGGTGATCATTTAATATCTTTATTATCTATTCAATATCTTAATCATTTATCATTTAGGCCTATTAATGATCAGCATGCTGTAAAGACAGAGTCTTGCAAGTTTCTTTTTTTTTCTCTTCTCCATCTGCTCCTCCTCCTCTCTCTCTCTCCTCCTTCTCTTTAGGTTTTTTTTACAAATGTTTGTTTTGTTTTTGGTTTTGTAGTTGTTTTTTGCAATCGCCACGAAAATCGGAGGAAATCTAAAGCCGTCATACAATTTAACTGTATTTTCGAGTTGTAATTTCACAATCAAACAACAACGCTGTTTTATTTTCGATTAGTATAGCATTACAAAAGGTGACAGTCAATAACGTGATATCATGGAATTACACTAACTATTAAGAACAAAAATTAACAGCAAGCTAAATATCGGCTGTTTGCATAATACCAAAGACGTTTTTATACTGTCTTCTAATACTAATGTTTTTTTCCATGTGTGATGACATAATGATCAGGAAATTTGCACAAATTCTAATTTGTTAAATCCTTGTAGGATTCATTTAAGATACCTGAGTACATTCATAGATCTACTGTTGTATGAAAAAGCGTCAGAATCTCATATTCAACAAAATGTGCAGATTTGCCCCGTCACTGACCAGGCACGCTAACCTGAAAACATTAAACTGAATCTCGACTTTTATATGGATTTATACAGAGCTAGTATGATTACAGCAAATGATTTACAATGTAGTCACGATTAATGCTTCCACGAGCGAGATATCGGCTGTATTTGTAGGAAACATTGATTATAACGCATGTCCCACTTGGATAACCTACTACACTGATCACTGTAGGTTCTTGTTCCTATCTTTTAAACCAGACTAAAAGAAAGAAGGGAAAATAAGTCATATGAGACACCCACCCTGTCTTTCATCCGACGAACCTCGGTCTGAGTGAGGCAGTCAGACTTGGCGATGACGGGGACGATGTTGACCTTATCGTGGAGACGTTTCATGAACTCGATGTCGATTGGTCTCAACCTGCACAGCGCCATCACCGGGAGTATTGAAATATTCCGAAAAGTTCATAAACAGATTTCATTCATAAAGATGCAGAGCATTTAGGATGTGCAAAATTCATACATGTGTGTTTGTGTATGTTTTGTGTGTGTGTGTGTGTGTGTGTGTGTGTGTGTGCGTGTGTGTGTGCGTGTGTAATTTCCCACCTGGATGACAATTGCTAATTCAAATGCACAATGAATGCTCTTTTTGAAAAAAGAAATCATTTACGAATTGTCCGTTTCAGTTAAAGGGAGAACCAGTTTATCTTTCCCTTGAGTTGTTTTCTTTTCAGAGATTTTATTGTGTCATGTACGGCACAGTATGCTTTCGACTTGCTTTGATTACTTCCGTTGTCTCCTATATTTGGCGATTACTTCCGGTTCCTAAGCCAGAGAAAACACGTGGTAACTTAAAAAAAAAAAAAAAACACTATCCTTCGCAATTCAGCCAAAGAGAAACACGAGGATATCCACTGTCCCTTATGTCAATTTCGGTGAAGGAAAAACCAACACAGAGATCCCGTCGGTATCTCCACTTAGCATCACCGTATTGTAATCCTAGCTTTATACATTCTGTGTTCTCATCAAGTTATCAAAAATGTTAAGATGATGTACTCAGCAATTCTCTTTCATTTGCCTTTGAGTCAAGTATTTTTGAAAAGTGTAGATAAGTCATTTAGGAGAAATTGAGCACAGTATTATTTTCTAACAGTGAAACAGAAGATGAAATTCAAATATAACAATCATGGAAGCATACATTCATCGACAGACATTGATTTTTATAACTGCTATCGACAAAATGAAGTTTAAAAAACTGAAAACGGAAACCCAGCAGAGGAACACAACAATTCTAAAGTTCCTAAAGATGACCTTGTCATAGCTAACGGTTTTATTATGAGAAAACAAATACCCTATTATTCGTACATTTCCACTGAACCAAATATGCATTGTATAAATCTTTATTCTCAGAAAAGTGCACTATTTTGGTGAAAATCATATCACAATCTTTGTTTTTGTTGTTGTAAAGACTTGTGACATAAGCAAATCATCAATTCTTCATTGAAAAGTTTAATCATTGAATCGAAGCATAAGCTCATTTTTTGGATACCAAGCATGAAACACGATGAATCTATATTTATATTTATATTGTATATACTCTACTATACAATACTTTCATCAATTATTATCTCTGATATATCTCTTTACAAAATCACTAAGACGTGTAACACCTGTAGTACAATCACGTTGTGACGTCACAAACGCACTTACCCGTGGCCGTAGGGGGATATAAAGTAGAGACAACAATGGACCCGATCATCTATGAGGTTTTTTCGATTGAGTCCGCTCTCATCCCGATAATATTGGTAGAACTTGCTCTCGATATACGATATGATCGGTCCCCAACTGCCAAATGAGATAATGATGATGGTGCATAAATCATTGAGTGAATTAATTTTCAATGTCGCCATAGTGATGAAATTGACTACGCTGTAAAGCTACACGATACACGGGTCTATAAGAACTCATGCGGAGGGAAATAATTCATAAAAGTGAATTGTAAAGACGTTCGTAAATCTTACCTGTCACAAAGCGACTACGCATGAGAAATCATTGGAAAATAACGTGTGCGCGTAAAGACATGAGTTGAAATGAAATATTAACGAAACCTAGTTTATTCTATAACTGCATTTTTTCACTGTTTTTTTTAAAATCAATACAAACACGTACTCGGGGATGGGCTCACTGCTAACACAGTGATTCCACAGTGATGTAATATAGTAAATTAGTTACTAAGAATAATTTTACATTAGTAATAACGCAAATTAAATCGAAATGTGTAGTGTAGAAAACTTTGGATAATAAACATGTGATAAAACGGTTATATTTCGACAGCGACCAATCAGAAACCTAAGTGACGATATTATTGAACGAATTCATAGATAATTCGCTGATCCAGTCAGTTAAGAAGTTTCAAATTGTGCCTGAAACAGTGAATCCTTGTTGTTTGATGACGCATTGTTTTCAAAACTTAACGTATTTGCTTTTAAAGCTTTATTATATTCACATACTTATTACTAGGCTAATTTTCAGTTGGTTCAACCTGTACACTATCATCTTGTTCATCACATTGTCGGAAACACGTGTCTTTATTGCGTCCTTTTTACCTTGTGGTAATCAGATTTGGTCAACTGCGGACAGATTATAGTGACCACAGTAGTGACCAAAGCATTGTCACTGATTTTATTTGGTCGACATTGACTGGGGGATGTCAATTCATCGGATATTTTCCTTTCCCGTCTTGTCGGCTATAAAATAAATTTCCTGTGATAACGACAGTCCAAGTAGAGGGTTAAAGGCTCGTGGTAATGCAATGACGTATTTACTATTCAATCAGAGGTCACCATGCGTGCAAAGGTGCGTGCAAAGATGGGTGCTTATAAACACGATCAAATCTTGCTAATTGCTTGAAAGAAAACAAACGCTGGTTCTCTGAACATTGGATATATTACGTCACTTCCTCACTGTAACGATGCGACAAAACAGCTATGTACGACAGACGAGGCTTTTCGACCACCTGTACCTGGAAGTATAACAATCTATTTTGCTTATCGTCGAAACCTTTAGTGATATTTCTTTCTGATATTCTACCTGTTTGTGTAAATACGTTTATGGAGATATGATAGATATAGAAGCCTGATGTCTAAAACAGTACGAGATAACGCGGGATTATCAGAAGTTCTCATTAATCATGATATCAAAGACTAAGACAGAAACAGGTCTCAACTTTGCCTGCAGTCTAGTGTAAATCACATGGTATTGAGTCTATGACATAAATTGCAAGGCTGAGGCAACTGAATGACCCCTTTTGGGCATTAAAAGAAAATACCGTAAGTGCAAACTTCAGAAATTTACTTATTTCTCACTACGTGACTAATCCTATGATAGTTTGAAATGCAAATGACCACTCAGCTGCGAAATGCCATCTTCGGACAAGATTTAGCAAAATTGGAAAAGCTGACATGAAAATATGAGTATAGGCTATACATTGAAAATCTGCAACTCTTGTAAATCCATATAGATTAAAACACGTAATCCCATTTCAAAGTTTAGGTTGGCTCGCTAAGTTCTTTTCGAAATCTTCTTGAGAATCTAAGAACTACAAAGTTAATGTTTTTAACATATTACTTTATAACCTTTGGACTCTCGCTATTAGGAAAGTTAGTCATGTTTGGTCCATTGTTTGGGAGAGTTCCGCAAAGATGTTCAAGGAAGTGATTCTATCGGGGGCTTACATAAATATTATCATTTCTATATAGCGCGACCTCAGTTGCCGGAAGGTAGCCTAGACTTAGCACATACGGCGCCCATAAAGAGTCTTATAATAGTCGTTTTTGGTAAATCCCGTCAGATTGTAGTCTGGATTTGTCGAGGTACAGTTCCTGGTTTGGGGTTGAGCAATGTTATCATTTCTGTCCCATGACATCTGATGGACTTCCAAATCGCCACCAACAGGGCAAACTCTGTCTTCTTCAGACTTCTTGAATTTATAGGATGATTATGAATCAAACTAATTTGCTCTTTAAGCAACTTGACCCCAAGTTGATAAGAAATTTTTACGACAAATTAAGCAAAGAATCACAGTTCATAAAACAAGCACCAAATGTCAAAGATGGTATATTGCTTCGTCCTGTATCAACATAATGATTGTCCCATCACTTCCCGCTATCAATGATTTAATAGGGGAAAATTGCTTTGAAAATTTCAACTATATTTCCAACAGGTGTCAGCTTGTATGAAACAACTTTTGACTTTTGATAAGAAAAATAGCATTAATTTCATTTCCACTATCATAATATGTCTTATCGAATGCAATTTCATACATCTATTTTCAGTTTCATTATTTCATAGTATGATTTTATTTCTGCGTTTTCCGTGAAAATCATGTGTCATTGGGGGTACATTTATTTTGAAGAATATGTACACATAATAGATTCAAAGTGTAATAAAAACGGTCAATTTTTAAAGTATTTGGACATTGAACATTTCAGTGCAGCACTTCGACTAACGTGTGCAAAATACCACCAAGCACGGGCTTCTGTTTGACAACAGGATTAAAAAGTACATATCAGTTGCGAATATCTATTTCGTACGATAGAATCAGATGAAGTCACTGAGGTTATAAAACTTACATTTTTGGACAGTGAGGTGCCACGAGAGGCAGAAAAAAAAGTACTGTCGCTCCATTTTGCTTCGTGGCACAAGCGGAAATGTATGGCGTGTTGCAAATTTGTCAGCCATCGAAGTTAGAAAATAAAGAAAGGGAAACACAAATCAAATTCCCCCAACTACAAACCTTCTTTCATTCAAGGGACATGTAGCTTATTTCGCAGAGGACATTGTGAAATCTGTGTTGCAGAATACATTTTGATATAGCTTCCTTGCGACATGACGGAAATAGGTTTTATTTCCTCCACGTCTACATAGAGATGTATAGTGACAGATTTATTGCAAACCACTCTACAGTCTCTCGTTTGGGGTGTGCTCAAGAATCCTCAAACACTGACTATCTGTCAGACAGTCACTGGCTACAAATACTCATTCAAGAACTGTTATGTTGATATTTTCTGTTTTTCTGTTTATTTGACTGTTTTTTTTAGATAAAGACTATTGAATTGTGGCGATATCAAAATAATTATGACGGAAGTCGAAATTCTGCCGATTTGATTCGCATTGTTCGACAGGAATTCTCTGACTTGTAAGATGTTGTTTTACGACCTTCTATCACAGTGCATCCACCAATATACCTATAGTCTAGAGCTAAGTGCTTCTTCTTCCCAAGGATGCCATGGTAATGCTCAAATGCACTTTTCCACGATAGCTTTCAGCGCTCTCCCGCTAAAAGCGACCATATCAAGACGTCGATGTTCAACTTCAAACAGGAATTTCAGCTATATTATGGAAGACATTTATCGCATCGACGCGGACTACAATATTGAACGTGACAGTGCGAATAATGTCTTCAGGAATTCGTTACATTGCATTTCACACATGTCGTAAGCTGTCTGTCTGTAAACATATTGGACTTGTCAATTGCGTCGGTGGTTCGAACAGTGCAGTGGCTTCCGAGTTCATGCGCATAAGCAGCGATGGATTTTATATCTGTCTTTTTTAGATGGATTTTATATCTCTCTTTTTCATATGTATTTATCTGTTAGTCATCCACATCTCGCTGGACTGTCTGTTGAACAAATTTCTTCCGATTCTATCTCTGTACTTGAACTTTCGTCGTTTACATCGAATTAGTTGTTCGTTGTTAGGTTCGTTCTTTGAGTGTTTACTGACTAAATAAGCAGACAGTTATCAATAAATTTGAAATGTTATACATGACAGGGAACTGTTTGCAGGTGAAAATCACTATCCACATTCACCAGCGATACAAATAAACAAGGAGGTACAAAATAAAGCAATAGTGTCGCTAGACGCCCGGTCCTGGCACATTACCAATGACGGAATTTAAAAAAAAAAAAAATCTGGCCAATCAGACACTTCTTTTCAAGTGCTCCAAACTATTCTAACTTTGAACACTGTGTTGAAATGAAGAAACACACACACACACACACACACACACACACACACACACACACACATCCGTTTACATATAAGTCATACGTGAGTTCAACTAACATGCCCAACATACAACAAGTAATGCCCGCAAACTGGATTCAAAATATTCAAAGGTATTTTTTTTTCAGTAGGGATAGGTTAATTGCACACACACACTCACACACAAAGTGATAACTCGCTTACTCGGTCGTCAGGAAATTCGTGAATATCCGCAGGTGTGCACACGTTCATAATACAAAAGCATACTTATTTGGAAACAGCATTCTATGAAGTTTGAATATATATAACAAGAACTGATATGAGGGAGAAAGATTTGCGGTGACACCATGTGTATGTAGTCCTTAACCGGATTGTTGTTTGGCAGAAGAGCCTAGAAAGAGGAGAATTGAAGAGGGAAGCGACATATGGGGGTTGTAAGGAGGGCAAAAAGTGAAGGGTGGGGGACAGTGGGCTAGAAGTTGAAGTTGCACTAGTGGAGACGGTAGAGAAAGGAACAGATAGAGTGGTAAGGAAGAACAGAGTGAGAATCAAGTAAGATGTTCGGACATCGTTAGATTTAGAAGGGGAAATATGAAATAGAAGGGAAGAGGAAGAGGAGGAGTTGAATGTTGAAGAATCATGGAGATAGGAGAGAGAAGTGAAGATTCATGAAACCAAGAGAAGAACGAAATCGGCAAAAACAGTGTTTAGTATGGAATGAGGAATCAATGGAGAAAGGACGAATAATCCCGTGAAGGAAAGGTAAGTAGAGGAGAGATGAGACTATGTTGAGAGAACTAAAAAGACCTGATATTATATCCACCTGTCTTCATTGTTCACGGAGTCACCGAAGCCAGGTGTATCGACCACGGTGAGTCGAAGTCTCACGCCCTGCTCCTCGATGTCGATCGAAGATCGCTCGATCTCCACCGTCTTGTGAATACGTTCTGCAAATTGTGAATCGAATAGGAAATAACCGAAAGTCAGATAGAGATAGATGTGTCAAGTTACTGTCATGGCTCCTTGTATGAATCTTGTACGAAAAAATAAACCACACAACCCCAACATAAACACTTTCAACCACTTCCATGCTTTCAATGCACTCACTTTAGAACCCTCAGGATTACGTAATAATCATCATAATGGAATATTTTATTTGATTTCATTTCATTTGTTGGTTCCTGCATTACCATTGCACATGCAGATACATACACATGTATATTTACATTGTTGGTGCCATACATATACATAAATATTAGTTGTTAACTAAGTAAGTTTCTTCATTGCCTTTAATACAGTTTCTTTATTGCCTTTACTATATGTACAACAAAATATATCAGCGATAGTAATACAATGAATAATACAGAAGTGCTACAGCTTAAGCGTTGCTGGATTTGCATGTAGCCCTCGTACAAGCATAACACATAACATAATACTACATACAATATAATATAATTATGTCATGTATAACCATATTGACTATAATCAATGGCCACGCATTCCAATAGTAAGAACGGTTCCATAACAGGCCTACACTATCCACTGTCTGCTACCCTCTCTGCTAGTATCTTTCACATAGTGTAAAATGATTTATAATCATCTAATATTAATTGACCGGTATTTATTTAAAGTTCGTATGGATGAGGAATGGCCATGCAATTTCTAATACTTGCCTGAGCATAATCAAAAACATTTATTTCCCTAAATATTATCATCATAGTGTAGTGAAGGGGCATGGCTTGCACATTGCATGGCACATGACACTGAGTGTGGAACATAGCATTTATATGGCATCAAAGCAGGTATGACTTTTGCGCAAGCGAGTCAATGCGAAAATATTATGGCAGCGGTGGTACTGCTAATTATTTTGTTATATTGCCCTTATTATATACATGTACTATCAATTCGCAATGCGGACTGACATAGTTATGTGTAACGGGAGTCGAGACAAAAGGTGCAGGCAGCGCCATCTGAGGCGGTTAAAGTACTCTTCCTTGAAACGAGAGCAGATGTGGAGCTGCGAAAAGCTATCATCCAAGTAATGGGAGAACGAAGGGAGGCGAAAGAAGGGAGAGGGGTCGCCATGGTAACCAATGATCCGATAGGAGTACCAGGAGATACCATCAGCGCGACCCTGTCGTCCTGACAGCGAGAATGGATGTTAATCCTACATCGCGGATCTTTGATATCAGTCACAGATCCGGAGATATATGCTGTCACTCCGAGAAGAGTTAATTCCTGCATTATATACATCATCCATGTAGCCATGAAAAAGATAAAAGGCCTGTTTGTAGACGCTCAATCCCTTTTGAGACACTATTTTCCTCTCTAGTGGTAATTATTGTGACTCGTGACGCGTATTATAGAGCTTTTGAGCAGCGAACTTTTAACCCCGTTCAGTTTCTTGATAACATTATTATAACAGACATGAGAAGCATCGATGAAAGAACGTTGCATATAGGAAACTATACTGTAGCAACTCGCTTGCTAAATATAGTCTATTGTCATACACACGCACAAACATAAGTATTTTTCTGCTCACTTTTAAAGATTTTTTTTTGATAATCAAAGATGTTTCCGCATAAGTTCACGTCACCTCAAGTAGATCTTTCTTGATACACATGCTCATTTTATACACAAGGAAAATACACATTATTGTGAAACAACCACTGAATAACAAGATGGCGCATACCTCTGAACAAAGAATCAATTCAATTTTGTAATTATTGCTGCTACATATCGCGATGCAGCAGATATCAATGGGAGTTTCAACGTAATTCATCGACGACCAATCGTATCTTTTCTTAGCCCGCAGTAAGATACCAGGACGTTTTTGTTTGTTTAACACAACTTGTTTTACATTAGCAATTATTCAGTATGTGTGTCGACTAGATGGAGAAAGATAAGCCACATTTCTTGGCCTCAGCTATATAGGGGCCTCTGTACAAACACAGCTACACGCACATCCACATTCTATATCATTTGTTGCTGGCGTATGTTCTTTACAGGGAGGTGAGAAGAAACTCATCATCTCCTTGGTTTTTATTATATCCAGAATTTACGGACGTTTCGACAATCCAGACAACAACACATAATATGATTATCCAGTATCTTATTATGGATGGTCTGTCCTAGTTGTTTGAATTAGAAATTTGTATTTAAACCTTAAGGTATTCGTTTGGCGAGTAGTGATGCTATATATATATCAATATGTGAAAGTGATTTTTTTTTAAAAGGCATGGCATCAAAACCGTCCATATATGTACATTTCTTTGCTCATTAGACATACTCAATTATACCTCCCTGCATCTATATGCGACTATTGTTACTTAACACATTTCATGCATTTTGATACAGTAATACAGGAATAGACATCTTCAACAGTAAATATGTGTTTGCTGTCTTTATGTGATTTTGGCTACGTTAATATCAAAGAGGATCTACAAAAACTAACAAACAAACTAATGACTATGACAAAGTTTGCCTTCACTAAATGTTTCAACCAATAACATTTTGGTAATATCGTACAATCACGCCTGCACATCAAAGAGCAAACCCTGCACTGTTGAATGTGTACCCATGTTCTAGTTATGACTGTTTGGATCATTAGTCCTTGTGATTGACATTGATATGAATGTCAGGTTGTTATAATAGTCCTCACTCCAGACGACAGTATGTTATGCTGGTCCTTCTTTAAACATGAAAAGCAATACAATAGAATGCCAGGTTGCCTCTGTTCTTGTAGGTTTTGTAGTAATGTCTTCTGTTTAAGTTTTTATGATGTGTGTTTTGTCTTTTAGCTGATTGATAGGCTAAGCCTATGTTGATTCCTCCACTTGCTGTAGACGCAGTATATTTTTTATTTTGCCTTTATGATGTCCGATGCTGTCATGTACGATGTAATTACCCCTTTTATCAGATGGATATATTGAATTGAATTGAATTGAATTGAATTGAATATATGGTGACGAGTCGCTCAGTCTATCTGCTGCTTTTCATTTTGATTCCGTGGCTGATATTCAATTTTGGGGGAATTTGTTCACGCCACAGGCAAAATTTTGAAACGTAATGAATGATTTTCCCAAAATATGTGCGGAATTCCTCGACAATAGAACACACTCATCAAAGCTTAACTCAAGATTGTCTTGTGAAGCGACAACTTATGAATAAAAGCTGCATTCCGAGCACTTTGTATTCAACAGCTACAGGAGCCAGTGAATTACAGAATATTTGGTGGTCTCTGCGGGAAATATTTACCAGAAATATGAACACTATTATATACAGTCAACTTGCTGTTGTCATTGTTGATTGTTCGCACTGAGAGCATGCTCCTTTTGAGCTGCATGAACCAGAGTTTTTGGATGTTTTTGGTAGTTGCTCTGCGGGAAATCACATCCGGAGTGAAACATGAGGACACCGAGGTCAACTTGATGTCATCGCACTGAGAACCATGCTTCTTTCTTTTATTTCATTTTCCTTTTTATCTGTATTGATTTCATTCAGATGATACTTGGATTAACCCATTATGGGTGTAACATGAAAAAGAAGGCAATACAAATACAATTAAAGCAAATAAAAATCAATTCTCAATATAGACTGAAATAATATCTCACTTCAACATCTGCAATAACAATGAATCAGTTACAATCACAACTAATGAATACTAATGAGAAAATATTGATAAATACACTCATGAATATGTTGGATCATATGAATCACATCCTACATATGAGAAAATGTTTACATGTAAAAAAAATCATTGTGCAAGATAAGAATGAAGTTGTTTTATAAAAACATAATCAGCCCTCCTCCTTCCAAACAAAACACATCTTCATCTATCGTTATCCTAAATAATTAATCATACCAAATAATCTTATCACAATTTATAACTCAGATATTCCATTTCAAATCAAATCCAAGTCCCACCAACCATCCCCGATTCACCGTTCACCCCAAACCCAAACACGCCTACACCCACCCCTCCCCCCTCCCACACACACACACATCCAACCCACGCCGGAGCCCCTTAATGCCAGTTTGGCGTACAAATGCGATTATGGATATACATAAAACATAAATGATACATAATAATGCCTACAGCGATAATGAATATATCAGGAGAATAACGGTTAGACCCTTGCTTCAAAAACATTTTCCCATTTTACAAGCGTAATCCCAACTTATTTCCTTTTTAAAGCAATTTCTTTTGCTTCATCCCGATGTCCCATTATCTTCTTATGAATTTCCTCAGGAGTAGGGATTTCACCTTCCGACCTAGATCGAAAAATGATATATTTCAAAATAAAGATTATTGTAGTATCACATTTGTGAATTTTTATATGGTTAGGGTCCTTTCCAATAGCCCCAATATGAATGTCTTTCTACTCTACATTTCGAAGATTCATCAATTCAAATCTATCACTTTCTGCCACAAAGGTTAAACATACACACAATCCCAGAATAATGTTCACATGTTTCTACCGTTTGCTTACAAAAAGAACACTATCTTCAATAAAGCCAAACTTGAAAAGATTTTCTTTTTTAAAAAACAACTCCATGTAATAATCGATACTGGATTCATACTGAAATTATACTGAAAACATACAGACACACACACACACATACACAAACAGAAAACCACAAATTCTTGAAAGATAAATGCTTATCATATTATCATGAGAGTTTGCCATTTTTCTGCCAAGTCAATTGGCTCAAAAAAACGTAACTGTATATGCACTTGGACTATCATAATATTTCCTGATAAACTGCCAAACCTGCATGCCAAAGGAAAAGATGACGTGTATGCAGTATCCTCTAACTCAGGCTACCAACGTGCGTACATTCAGAGAACATACATGGTCCTAGCCGTGTGGATATATACATGAATGTATCACCTGAAGGATTTAAAGCTCCCAAATATTTGACCAAGCAGCACTAAGTGTACACTAGAAAAAAGGAAACTCCCAACTGTACACATAGGTATGCATACACGCCGATCAAAGTGCATTCCAGCAGTGAGTCTCGATACAGAACCAGGAACAGTTGTCTTTTTTTTTCTTGATTCACGCTCAAAAAAATCAGTGAATCAGTGAACTAAAAAACCTTTGAAACATAATTATGTACAGTTATCTTTGTTTGTTTGTCGTGGCCCTATCCAAATCAAGGTTTACTTTAGACTCTGTATTCAAAAGAAAAATACAGAAATTAACCCAAACCACACAAAACGATACACGCAAGTCGTCTATACATGTATTCAAAATCGAGGATGACAAATATAATAACGCTTTAAAATGCAATTACCGGTTTCATTTTCTGATTAAAGAAGATTTCAGGAAGAGACGTGTTTCTCTTTCATATACCCCTATATACATTGACATTCCTATCAACATGGACATTGAATTTTTCGATTACTTGGAAAACAGTTGGAAATATGCCACGATAGTCTTTGACTTTCATGCAGTGGTTTCGTGACGTCATGTATCGTGCTACGAAACATCATTAACAAGTCAAACAAAAATATGAACTTCAGTAGGAGTTGTGGTCGTTTGGCTCCGCGTGGCAGCGGTAAAATGAGGGTTGGGTAGAAGGGCAAACAAATAACAAGACAACAATAACGAGACAGGTATGCAATCACTGGAACTACAGTTCTTTGTAATGTTTCTGAACAACCATACATCAAAACGACGATTTCACGCGTAGACTAAGGAATAAATACCACAACATACGTCTCGCCCACATTTTATTGTCATGCAAATTTTAACCAAATTATGAAATGGGTGAGTTAAGAGAGGCACAGAACTTCCGTTCGTCTCTATTCCTCTGCAATTCAAATGGAAGATTGGCGGGTTTTTTTTAAACTCCAATATCATAATATCGTCTATAGCATTATTACTAGTTATGAATCGAATCAGATTAAAATACAGTATAGTATGAGATCAAAATATTTCAAAGAAATCATATAACTTTCAACGAATAAGAACATCAAAGAGAATCATGCGGCCAGTTTGTCACAAAGCAATATAAGGAAAGAACTTTATCAGTCAGTGTTCAATTATGTTTGTTGTGTAAGATTATACATTGCACTCTGATTTATTGACATTCATTTGGCTCTCATTTCTTTCCTCTGATTTTGTTAATGCATTCATTAATTCATTCTTCTTTTGTGTGCGTGTGTTATGATTATTATTATCATTATTATTTAATAGGGGAATCAACTGCAAGTCAGAGTAACTCCACTTGAAGTACTTGTTGAAGGTTTTCGCATAGTGAATACACATGGTAATTAAGCATACCGTAAGATTTGAGAAAGACTTTCTGAAGAACGCCCTCAAATCCAACCAAGTCAGGATGGCCGAGCGGTCTAAGGCGCTACGTTCAGGTCGTAGTCTACTCTGTAGGCGTGGGTTCGAATCCCACTCCTGACAAAGTTTTTTTTTTTTTTTAAACCTTTTCCAATTTCCACTGGTAAAATTGAATTAGATACTCAATGATTGTGTAATTTGATCTAAATTCATAATTTTGGAAGAATTAATACTTGAAATAAAACAAATCATCATAATGTGTGGCACTTATCAACACGCGCACAATGGATATATACGAAAGCGAAGCTTCAAACCATCCTACCATAAAATTCATTTCCTCACAAACTTATGAGTGATCCAATCTGCACAACATATATACATATATATATATATATATATATATATATATATATGGGTGTGTGTGTGTGTGTGTGTGTGTGCGCGCGCGGTGGATTGGATCATTCGGGAGTTTGTACTTAAATGAATTTATATCTACACACACAAACACACACACGCATATATAAATAAATATATATATATATATATATATATATATATATATATATATATATATACACTGTATATCAATTTCATTAAAAGTATTCGTTCATTCTTACCTTCTGCGTTTAATGCAGCTTTCTCCTTATATAGGTCTGTGAGGAAGAGACTGTTGACCAACGTTGATTTACCCAGGCCAGTTTCACCTGTTAGTGGACGAAACAAGAAAAAAAAATAGTCAGTCTTTCTCAAAGGCTCAGATGACGTAGGTGACAATATGATGATAACGGCAACATAGTGACAATGTAATCATGATAACAATGATGACGTAATGATGACGTCCCTATACCAGCTTTCATTCTGTATATTTTTACTTCCTCTTCAGACAACAGAGGGAAGTTACATCATCAAAATTATTTTTAAGCATAAAGGGTATTGATAATTGGAAATGCTGTTTCGAAGTTCCAACAAGATGCCGAAATTCTGAATTCATCAATTATCTATTCATCGCCAAACGATTTTCTCTTTGAGGCAAAGTTCTCTGACATCTACAAAACATCAGCAAAATCGGAATCGAAACCTAGTAAAGTTGAAATAATTCATGCAAACTGCCAACATGGAGGTTTCCAAAGTTGACAATGGTTGATGCGAAAGTTGAAAATGCTTTCAATTAAAATATTTCACCTTATCTTAAAATATACTTGCGCTGTTCTATAAGAAATAGACAATTACTATTCATTCATCTTCAGTGAAGTAGGCATATCTATCCACTCTGGCACTTTCGTTACCTATACAGTAACGAACAGATTTTATCATGTTATTTGAATCGATACAAACTTTCAAGTTTCGATTTGGTGACCTCGTCTACATTTTCAGATTATAAATGAAATTTGTGACGTGTGGACATTGATTGGCGCGTTATGATGGCTGTTTTTTTCTTTCCCTCTTTCACTTTTTCTCTCTCTCAGTAAATCTTCGGACTGAAGTATGTGCCGTGTATAAATAGATAAATGAAATGAAACGAAATGAAATAATAATGATAATAACATTATTATAATAACAATAATTATTATTATTAGTAGTAGTAGTAGCAGTAACAGTAGTAATAGTATGGTATAGTAGTAGTAGTGGTAGCAGTAGTAGTATCATCATCATCATCATCATCATCATCATCATCATCATCATCATTATCATCCCTGTTAGTACCACGTGTACAATCCTAGGGTAATGACATTTTGATATTGTAGTCCGGCAAGGTTATTCTCCCGGATCTGGATGAAATCCTTGCATCAAAAGAATCCGAAGAGGTGAAAACAAAAATCCTTCTCTGTTTGCAGCGTCAACACAGACAGGGACAGATCAACTCTACAGCAACCTTTGGCATCCTTCCTTGTGTTGGGATGTCCTCCATTCACCGTGCTCTTTGTCATGACCATTTAAAGCCACCATACACTGCTGGAGTAGGCAGTGACTTATTGTACGTTTTTCCCCTCTCTCCTTGAATTTGTATCAACAAAAATGTGGTATTGGAAAAAAAAATCTCATTTGAATTGAAAATTTAATTACATTGTCATAGAGCTAGAAATTGGCCCAAGAATAGCAGAAACAGAATCATTCGTATTTCTCTAGATTTTTTAATGCTTATCCAGACATATATATTTATGCTCTACATACACACACACACACACACACACACTCACACATGTACATGTGTATACATTTATGTACTCGCATGCTATACTGCTGACATTTTTTATCTACGTAATATAAATATAGATATAGATAGATAAATATATATGGAGTATATAATTTTATATATACATATACAGTAAATGTATATATATATATATATATTCCTACAAATATTTATATTTCTATCAATATGTGTATGTATACCAGTATAATTATAATCAACATGCCATTCAACACACCATGACATATCTACAGGATAAAACAGTGCACTGTTCGTTATTTTAGATTTTTTGATTACGAGAAGTATCCTATATGTGTCAAATTTCTTTCTCCAACTACATTATGTCACAATCAATTAAACAAAGTAGAATTAAAAGGGTGCCCATCTCACCCCTTTTATAATTCTGTGTAGGGCCTACCGGCGGAATCTCATAAAGCCTGATGTGATTTTAGCACTAGGCGTCAGTAATAATGCGGGCATATTTTTCCCCGTATATGCGGGTTCCCTCATATCTGGCTATAGTAAAGTTCACCTTTGTTCATTCTGCATGGGAATCTGTTGATAATGGAGGCTTTTTTCCCTCTCTCTCTCTCTCTCTCTCTTTTTTATTTTGCATTCTATCCAATGCTTACCAAAGCATTCAATTCCAGAAATGATGCATGGCAAATACCACCTCCTTGACATTTCTATTCTTAACGCTTTTATTCAAGTTTCTATTCACTTCCTTTCAGGGATCATTGCCGACCATAAAGAGCTTGAATTAAAGGGCCTCATGGCATGGCAGGGCATGGAAATAGGAAATCCAACTAACTCGTCCCGTATTGTAATCATTTATTTTTCTTAAACCATATGGTTGATTATTTCCAGGCGTCTTATTTACGCCCATTCAATCTCGACTTTCATGTGGTAGTCACGGTGTCAAGTACGCACAGTATAAGTTTGACGAAACTGGGTTTGTTGCTTTGTCAAAATCTTAATATTTCTCTTTTGATCTGAAGGAAGCGTGACTCTTATATTTAATTGTGTAGTTCATCTTTCAAAACTTCCCTCTCTTTCTCCCTGTCTTTATGTCTAGGCCTATCTATAAGTATATCTTTCATTTGAAAGCTATAACTTTGGGGAACAGTTAGTTCTTGGTTATCCCACCATCCATTATTTTCCCTTACGTGAGCCACCATGTAATGTTTAAACAAATGCTGAAGTACCTTTGCTGTTCTTCATTTCATATTCTGGTGATGAAATTCTATTTCTTATAATATTCAGCCTGTAATCTATAGTGCCTCCTTACTTGATGGGTTCAATGATAAAGCCCCTAACAACATGCCTAAACCTTTCAAAATCATCTACTATTGAAAGCATAATCTCTTTACGTTGTCTATATAGTGATAATTTTCGTGATGTTTTGACTGTCTGCAAGGTTCAATTAATTTACCGATGTCATCATTTAGGGTCATGAGGGATATTGCTTTATATGCTATAATGTAAAATGTCTATTTAGATATGACTTATGCTATGATTGTTCAGATTTAACTTGCACCCTCGCTAGAACATCACGTTGCACTGATCTAAATACTGAGCTATCCATTTGTATTGTATAGTGATCACGTATCACATATTGTTAAACTGCTGATCTTATGTACTCTTCGTGCGAAAATACTTTTGATGTTTTAAATTGTAATTTGCTTATCTAGACTAACAAGGAAGCATTTAATACTTGTAAGGAACCTCCGAAGGACTAGGTAAAAGTGAAGATAAAGTATCTATTAAATAAGTATAAATGACCAATATTTCATTCATTTACAAAACGAAAATCCTAACTTATTTCACAGGGTTTGATATTCCTTCGCTATAGAAAATACAAAACCTCCTCCATATTCTGCGATGTATTATACATTTCTTTAAGAATTCACGGAATAACGGTTTGGGCACAATCCTACCTCAGTCTCGCAAAGTGATTTTCAACTTCTGCCAAAGCATAAATAGACATTTTGAAGCACACTGTATATACAGTCATGAGCAATTTTAACTGTTACAATATTGTCAAGTCAATCATTCGTAATTTCCGGCAATAAAATTCACTGCAATTTTATCCCTTTGTCTACCTCTAGTGTCGGTGACCTCCTTTGACCAAATATAACCCTCCAAATACCAACAATATTTGCAGACAAACATTTCCTACAAATATACATATTTGACGAGGTAAGCGAGGGCTTTTAGGGTCACAATATTTATACAGCTTATAGCTAATATCCCGAGTTCTGGAGTTAGATGAATAACCTTTGGAGTTGATTGCGCAAGAGAAGAAAAAAAAATTGGAACATGTGACTTACATGTAAGAGGACGTAAGAATAGATATTGACGTAAAATTGTATTAACGTCGTTAAATCCGCCTTGTAGCACCCATATCATGTGACTTTTTACAGTCGCATTCAGTTTCTGCTGATATAACGAGATTTTCTCCTTTCAAGTCGGAGACACTTCTTTCAAATTGAAATCATACACGAGATATGATACGGCCAAAACATGCAATTCACTTCCTTGCAAAGTGAAAAAAAATAAATTTCGACTTTTTAGTTCACTCGTGATTCTGACTCAGTATGACTAATAGAGAATGACTTGAATCAGGGTTAAATTACTTAAATTGATGCATATCTTTTCAAACATTGCCCAAAGGCCCGCTGTTTACTAGGCGACGATAGCGAACACAGAGGCGAGATATGAACTAGTGAGACTGAACCTCGCAGTCTCGCAGGTTACCCGCGAATACTGAAATGAAAATTGGAAGGTTGAGAAAATTGCTTTTGCGGAATAAACTCTTGAAAACCTCATCTAGTGCGGACACAGTTTTTTTTTTTTTGTGTGTGTGTGTGTGTGTGTGTGTGTGTGTGTGTGTGTGTGTGTGAGTGGTATGTGTGTGCATTACGATCGAGATTTTTCAAATTGAAAAAAAAAATATTAATGATAATTGTGTCTGAATGCAGAGAATATTCATTCTTATTCACTGATTTGCCTTCACAGTCGCACATACGAGATCCCACACATACATACATAGATACATACGTACATTTGACACATACAGTTATCATTCTTCATGTTATGATACTAGACAGACTCAACGCATGAAACCTATAGCTGCTTCCAGGGACTTCACATAAATTTTAATTCAGAGCAGTAAATTTCAAAGGAGGAATTAATATCACTTAACCTAATGTCATTGTGGGTCATGTGCCACTAAAGTATCTATTAGTATTAACACCTAAGCCTCTGACTTCTATTCATTCATGTACTTATGCAGGGAGGAATTTATCTATCTATGTATAGATCAATAATCAACAGCCATATATTGTAATTGTCACTGAAAGTTGTTGTTTTTGCTGCTTTCTTTCTTTCTTTCTTTTTTTTTTTTTTTGGGGGGGGGGGGGGGGGGGTAATGATTGTCATCACGATCGGTCTCTGTATCACTAGGCGTGGCTTCGCCAGGGACCTGAAACGGTTGCTAAGGTGACGAGATGAAACTTACCGACCACCATGAGCGTGAACTCGAATCCCCTCTTGACCGACTTTCTCTGCATCTGTTCGGGCAGGGTGGCGAAACCGACATACTCACGGCTGGAGTGAGACTACGGTTGAAAAGAGGAGAAAGATATTGGGAATTAATCACAGGTCACTCATCTAACAACAATGTTATCGGTCAACCATACTATAATCATAATGTGTTGTTTCAAAACCACATGGATTATCATGAAACCAAATGGTGGCAACACAGATGGTGTCGGTTGCCATAGTGACTGTTACGAGTAATGCAGAGCATGGTGTCGATGAACTCTTTGACAATTCTGTTGATTATGATGACATGACTTTGAATGACAGCAAATTCGAAACCTTGCTACGCGAATCAAAACTTCCCGAGACTCGAGACTCCGATGCGAACACAGGAGTCAGCCGACGGGATGCGCATGGCGACAGCCAAACTAAAACCCCGACCTTTCTCGGTCGGTGGTTTCATACGACCAAATATAGATGTTTTTTTCATGGTCAGTACACCCTTTTGACGAGCAAATGAATTCGTCTGAAAAGTAAATGGATTTACTGGAGCAAAAGTCCCTTTCCTACGAGACTTTGCACCTTTCCATGTCTATCAAAAATAAGGCTCGATGTATAGAGCACTGTTCGACGGGTGATAATGGTGAATTTGATGCATTCAGAGTCAAACACTGACAGACAGGCACAGAAGTACAATGAACCGAACTCCGGCTGATACACTCACTGTACGAATTGATGGAGACATTTCTTACTGTACCTCTTACGTCACTTATTTGATGTCACCATCTTTCTACTCCTCCTTGAAGGAGACCTCCGGATGATTTTCAGATTTTTACATTTGAACAACTATGAATTAGTTAGGCCTATACTGAGGACAGAGTTTCAGAATTTGTGATAATTTGGATGAAGAATAAGAATATTTTCAAAATTTAGAACAAATTGCAATGAACAAGGATGATGACATGGCAGAGTCACCATAAGAATGCATGAGTTGGGGCTCAAGGAAGCAGAAAAAAAAAAAGAAGAAGGCATGCATAGATTATGCACAGTTGAACTCGCAAAGTAATGGAATTACACTGCTACATTTCTGAAATATGTGAACCTCCTATGTCATCATCCTTGTTCAGTGTAATTTGTTTAAGGTTTTTCAAAGTACTGTTTCTCTGCTAAAGAACCACAATAAATTCTACAAATCCGTACATGGAGTTGTCGACTTATGTACTAACACGATGTGAAATTATGAAAATCGTCTGGAATGTCCCTTTAATATCACCACCCTCACTAACACCATTCCCAAACAACCGTACTCTAGCAAAGTCTATCCGTACAGGGCAATGTCTTCGTTTCTGTTCTCTTTTTATTGCAACAATCACCAAACAATAAGGTGGAGGCGAATATACAGGAATACAAACTACATTTGGAGGAGGAAAAGCCAGACTCAGAAATAGCGCGAGTTATTCATTAGGTGCAGTTCTCTGATACACACAAAAAAAGATCAATATTGAATATGGACATCAGACAAACAGAATGAAACACACACACACACACAAACACATACACACAGACACACAGACACACACACACACACACACACACACACACACACACACACACACACACTCAGTAAAGTCTAAACATTGAGTTTTTGTTATGAGTACGGAAAAAGAAATTCATATGCCTTGTTTTTGACCTCTGGACGAATATGACAGTCTGAATACAAGCAGTAAAGTACACAATCATGCAGACATAACAAGGTGTGCATGATAAAAGATGAGATAAACACGTGTGCTAAATAAATACGTGTTTGAACATGACCGAGAGTCATGATCTTGACGCACTTTATTTCAATATTAAATGTAAATGATAGTAATGATTCTAATCAAATGGATTTTTCTCATCACGCTCAGGAAATTCAAATGATATGGGATGTGATTATAATTGACATTTACCATAATTTTTTTGTCGATGACAAATCGTTATGTCCGCGAGACAAGATAAGTAGTGAAACTTACAGGTGCCAGCTTAATGATTAGAATATTGTAGAAGATGAAGATTTCTGCAACAAAATTCCCAAGGACTTGACAGTTTAAATCGATGAGGAACTAGTAGCGCGTTTGTCATTCTAGAGTTAAGCACCGCGCGTAATCATACTGACGTCTGTGACAGTAAAATAATGTAAGTCTACAGATGTACTGTCTTGAAACACGTGATACCTGCACCTGCGAAAGCGGAGACAACTGACTGGGAGAAAAGGAATTGAATCTCTTATCCGATTTGTCTGAATAAAGGCAATTTCGTCACTCAATCCACGGGGAGACAACATTCATTCTGAACAACTGTGATGCTCTCTGCCACTCGCCAACCAATTTTCACACAGATTGATCGTTTTCTAGACATATTGTTTGGACGTTTCACTTCTTTTCGTGAGCATCGATTAACTACTCGCGCACATATACTATACTTTTCACTTTGCTTCCCAGAGAGCATGAGAGAAAAATCACTGAAAATTCCCATTTCACAAAATCTTACATTGAGTAGATAGATAGATAGATAGATAGATAGATAGATAGATAGAGAGAGAGAGAAAGATACCGATAGAGAGATGGATTACGATGTTGCAGGGTAATGAAAGGAGACATCTCCCTGTCCTTTCGAGGACATCATCTTCTGGCTTTAGAACCCTCAGGTATTTATTCTCCTCTTCTAAGCTCTTCATAGCCATCACAAGGTCGTTGACACATGATTACGTAATAATCACCACACCCTTCAGGGGACCACCCCTTCCCTCTTTCCTTTCCTCCTTAGTCACTCACCTCTTTCTATCTATTCGTCTTTTATATCTTTTAAGTCAGAAGAGGTACATACGAAGTGTGTAATCCACCTCTTTGACTAGTAGCTGTCATTTCCTTCTATTGGATGATTCATTAACTCTCATAACATTGTCATTTTAAAACCCTATGCACTTTGTGTGTAAAAATGTCACCGACAGGACTGAGAGACTTAAAATCTCTCGTCCTCGAGCTATCTGGATAATCTGATAATTTACGGAGTGCTATTTGTTTTTCCTTCTAAGGGAAGAGGAAGTTTCTGCTGAAATTTGACGAAATTACCTCACCATGCAGTAATGATGTGCATTTGTCTATACCAACATGTGACGAGGATTTTACATAGGGTTTGTTGGAGCTCCAAGGGGGACTGATTCCCTTTAAGCTTTCTCATGCACCTTTTGTCTAAGAATTTAATGCGACTTTTATTTTGTACTTCTCGGTATTTGTTTCAAACTTGTTCCTGCGCGTTGACAAACTCCAAATGAATTGTCATGACTGTACACACTCCCCCAAATAAATTCTGTGTTGAGATAGTAATCCCAAATTTCATTGTTCTCAGTAGAGCATCCTTCATCTGCGATCACCACACTCGCGTCGACTATAGCCGTGGCCTGACCGGTACAAATAGATCACACTGACCTGACAGTGAACTCATTTTCCCATACGGGACATGTACTGAAACTCATTGGCCACTGAAACAAACCGTTGCCATGGTAACACCTCTATCGGCGCAATCAGAGAAGTGTCAAGGTGGTTTGTGGTCTGGTTCTGGGACAGTTGACCGTCACCGCATTGCATAGCTAAACCTGTGCCATTTCAAGTGGTATACATGAAGTGGTGAACGGAACAAGCTGAAAATGGGAAAACAACAACCCGACTATCATTACATCTCAAAGAAGAATGTTCGAGCTAAAGTGCATGTACTTTAGATATAGTCAATAACAAATATGGCTCATTTTCTTGAGTGTTGGTAAGACACAGTCCTATTTCAATCAAATATGAATTATCAGTTTCGTCATTTCAGTTCGAATTCAATAAAATCCATGGTTTAGATTTACATTAGTTCAAGGACTGAAACAAGCCGCGTGTAGTAGGCTTGGAGGTTTGTTGTTGGAGGCGCTGTGTTACGCACATTGACCATTGTTGACAAAATCAAAATTTGGGTATCCGGTAATCTACAAGTATATCGGCATACGGGCGAGATTTAAATTACTCATTGCTACCTTTGTGTATTCGGAGCCTGATGTACTGATGTGAAGGATCATCTTCCACTGATATACATGTTATTTTTGTCATATATACATAGACTGCACTTTTGTATTGCTCCTTTGTTATTTGGTTATATTTTGTTTGAAATTTTTCACAACCATGTGAGTTATTTTGATTTGATTTGCGAAGCAGAATAAATACGAACGAACGAACGAACGAACATACAAACATGTTGCTGATGGTCGTGGCGAAGTTAAAGAGAGCACGAAGGCCGTCAAAAAAGGAACAGTGTCTTCTGCGTACAGAAGACGCCATGCATGATACTTGGATTTCAAAGTCATTTACAGACGCCAGTTTTAGCATAGACCTCCAGAAAACAATGCGTATTCAGCCATGTGCAATTACAGGGTCGGGGAAGTTTTGGAAATCATTCACTCGTGTCAATTCTCTCGACGCACTCGTCTCGCACCCACGCAAATAAAGAGGTGAATATTGGCACACTTTGCATACCTGCACCATTTCGCGCAGTCAATGCCATTTTGATTGATACAGTGCATGGTACATTGCTTCTCTGATGACACGGTGCTGTCTTTTCTCTTTCATAAACAACAATCAGTATCAGGATCACACTGGGACAAACTGTGCTCAGAAAACTATGTGTAGCGATATATTTTTGTTTGTCTGCTCGTGTCTTTCATCCATGTTGCAAAAAAAAATAATCAAAGTTCACGATAAAACTTATTGTATTCCACCTACATGTATTTTATAATAGCTTTGTGAGCGTTTTTTTTTTTTGTGGGTTAGATTTATATTCCACATTCTGTAGGCTTTAAAAATCCCGTACTACGTGCCTAGTAATTAGGGCCTACCAAGGAGGAACCTCCTTGGGCCTAGGTATACATACTATAGAATATACCATACACCAACTCGCTTTGACACTATTTCAGGATAGATCGTTTTTCAGTGATTGTCCGCAAATCCATTGTCTGGTACTGGTATTATCAACTATGCCTGGTATTTTAATAGTTTTGATTGAATGCGATTTGATTTGTTCCCTGAATTTGTCAGGCAGAATCCATCAAAGGCGATGATTAACGTGACCACGAATGTTTCATGACCCAACCCCTCCCCCATGAAGACGCTTTTGCAAAAAAGTGCACCATAAAACAAGACACAAAGTCTGTGTAACGTAGTGTGTTTCTCACGGCTGTAATTCTGTAACTCCAAAACGGCAGCGATATAGACCTACGTTCCAAGACGATCATCCAACAGCGTTATGACAACAGTACAGCTATCAATGATTATGTGAGAAGAATTATTACTACTACATAGTGACGCTGAGGTAAGTTACGTTAAAAAAAAAAACTGCCTTTTTGTTTTCCTTCTCAAAGTCGGGTGCTCGTTGATGCAATTCGGCCTTGTTGTTACAAATTTGTCTCATGCACTGGCAAATAAAGCCTGTGACACTATACTTGGTACCCTTCTTGAATAGGACCTATTCATTCGCATTAGTGTCTGGTACTATTATTTCGTGTCTTTGTATTTTGCGAATGTGTAGGCGGTATTGGGATCTCAAGCTTATCAGGGAAACAATGGCCGCAATCTGCTCGCTTTTGAGCGTGTCTATTGTAGACCGAGAGTTGTGCTGGTAAAGTTAATTAAGTTCGGAATTGAGTCGTACCTTTACCACAGATGAACTACCTCGATTCATAGTCAATTAATGCTTACAGAGTGTGTGTAGTTCTGGAAAGGATGAAATGCTGCAAAGTGTGTTGAGGTCGAATCACGTGCGAATATTTGTTCAGTAGCTAATTGCATACAGCCATATACGTGGTTGGGGCTGGCTGGCAACACACATCCTAAGAAACCTTACACTATATTGAATATCAGTTTCCTGTAATCATTCTTCATGTCTGAGTCTTGCCAACACTTAATTGTTGTCAGGAGATTTATACTGAATTATAAGAAATATAGTAGGGAATAATAATGTGTATGTTAATTATCATTTATATTCCAGGTAGTTTTCCAAATCTTTAAAGATTAAATCCAGTCCAAATATAAGTTAGTCTGATAAAAAAGAGTAAAATTTTACAAGTTCAGTTGTCAAAATTTGACTGAAATCGGATGAAAAATAAGGAAGTTATGAAATTTTGAAGCTTTGATAATTTCTCCAAAACATTTCTTGTGCAGTGGGTATGAATAATCAAATGAGTGAGCTAACCGTGTCATACCCTCACAATTTTCCATTGATCGTGTACAAAAAATGACGAAAAATTCAATGTTTCTCTCATTGAAGTCTGAAACATGACGTTATTCTTGGTTGAATAACTTCAGAATAGTAATCAGTTAGATATATGAGGATTTGAGCCTCGGGCATAATTGCGTTTGAATGAAAAACTGGAAATTTCAAAATTTTATGTACAAACTATATGGTAAGTTGTGAGGGAATGACATGCTCACTTTGCCATTTGCATAGTCATATTGACTGTTCAAGAACTGTTTCCCCCCAAAATGAAACTTCAAAATGTCATAACTTCCTTATTTTCCATCCAATTTCAATCAAATTTATACCGTTGAACTCGTAATGTTTTACTCTTTCTTATCACAATAACTTATATTTGGACTGGATTTCCCCTTTAAAAGGACATGAATTGCAAACTCCTGCGCAAAAATGTTATGATCTATAATGCTATCATTACGTATTTTGCTATCATATTTTGTGTTATGCAAAGCCTAATTGTCAGCCATGAACGTAAAACGAATCGTCTTACGATACAACTGGGTCTCTGGCATCCACCGAAGTTGCATTTATACTCCATGCTTTTGGGAGTAAGCCAGCCAAGCTACTGGTACCAGTTTCGGGTGCGCATATATAACCTATGTTAATTTCAATCACATTAAATTTCATCTTCGCTTCAATGGATTCAGCAGGTTCAGGCTATGATAAAAAAAAAAGGTGACATTTACAAGATTAATCAGGAGACTGGAAGATGCCGAAGGCACGGGAACAGGAAAATCATTCGCGAGAAAACCCGGGAAAAAAAATCATACCCCGACGAAAGGTCAAACACAAAGCACGATGGGTAGCCATGCATGGTGTCAATGACCTCACTGAGGGGTCATGGGAGAAGAGGTGGTGGTCGAATATATGCCATGGAGGGTTCGAACTGTGAACCTTTAGCCTTAGGGATTCCAGATGGTCGATCACAGTGATTGTATGCCACGCAGGATGAATCCATCCATTTCGTATAAATTATTCTGTACTCTTTTGTATCTCAAAACTCTCTCTCCCTCTCATACTTCTATTTATGTCTCTATCTATCTGTCTATCTACCATTCTATCTATCTTTCTATCTTTCTACCCATCCATCCTTCCTCCTGTCTATCTACAACATATTTGCATCAATTCGTCTATAGCGTATTTATCAGTCTATCTGTATTGTCTTTGTCCATTTATCTTCTACTCTATCTTTCTGTGTATTCATCCATTCCTGGCCTCCTATCTAGCTACCCATGTATATCTATCTCTGTATCATTCTACATTCCCTTTTCTCTCGCTGAACCGGTGAGCACAGAGCTTTGAAGCAATCGTATCTTGAACCCATTGCATATACATGAACCTGCTTGGTGAATCTGATTAGAAAGTCCACGGGGAGTCATGAGTATCTCATCAAGTTTCATGTTAGAGAGATTTTAGAATACGAACGGGAGACAGTCTCAGTATCGCTATAATAGCAGTAGAAAACCTGTACAATCATTATCACTAGCATAATGTACGCAGATATTTCTTACCGTGTCCTACCTTCTGTGACCATTGCAGGGCATAGGACAGAGCTGACATTCACTTAACATCAAAGTGATGACATGGAGGCAAAAGCTATAGCGAAAATTGGGGCGGCTAATCTCATATGTTCAGTTTTACCTTGGGCAACAGAAGTGCCGCCAACGTGTCATGACGTCACAACATCTGATCAATTTGGGGAAAATTAAAAGGTCGCAACGGATCATAATAAGGTTGGCCTTTAATACAATTAATCAACTGCTGTGTTCATGCCTCAAATTATTTTGAGTTTGTTCAATTATGAGGAAGCTATCATGTCATCTTAATGATCACTATATGCCATTTTGATTAATGAACGAAGTGAGCTGAAATGTGTTCAGTGCGTGCCGCTTTGCTGTAAAGATAAGCTTTGGTTTTTGTCTATGTTTTATTGAAAATAAATATTATGATTAAATTGAATTGTATGAAATTGACTTTAGATTCAGGCTATTGATACTCTACCCCACTCCAACCCCCCCCCCCCCGAAAAATACAACTAACCTCCATAAGTCACTGTATGTTACAGTTCTCACACACTGAAAAAAAAAATGACAAAAAGAAGAAACCAGAATCGGGGTCATTCAATCATTTCTATTTGTTACTCGCTTTTATGTTTACATGTAACAATATCACAACCATAAAAAGGAAGAAGTGGTCATGAAGGTCGTATATACGGATAGCGTGGGAAATGTTCCATTTTAGTTTTGTTGTGCTACCTGATGTAGATACTCCGATTAACGCTAACTATAAGGTGTGGATAACATTGCGGGTTAATCGATTAATTAGTTAATGGTTTTATGAGCTTGCAATCTCTTGTTCGGAGAGGACCATGATAAGGGACACCAGTGGTTCCCATCGTTACGGCCTTACCGAGGTCATCGATCACGAGGAGTGGATTCGATAATATTGAGCCCTCAGAGGAAAGAGACGTGCACTTTATAAACTACAGGTCAAGATTGTCGTTTCATACATCACATGTTCACGTGAGAATGTTGGTTTGCCATTTTCAGCCGTGCAATTATTGTATGAACATGTTCTACTTATTTTTTCATTCGAAAACAACAAATCAAATCTAAGCAAATCATAAGAGTCACAGAGACGTCACCATTTTACTCTTTTTATATGGTAACCTCTACAAGCGTTTGATTTCCCTGTGTAAGTAAGTAACGTAGTTGAAACAAAAATAATCCAGGGTGCATACCAGGGTACAGTTCTAACAGGAGATCTATCAGGAACAAAATCTATTTGACGACATATTGATATAACATTACGACCTATGCGAAGTCACACAATGCGTAATATTGATACTATCCAGTTTTGTCGAGCGCAGATGATCACGGGAAACAGTATAACGGTTTCATCCAAAACAACTGTATTATACGAACATGTAGCAGGCACAGTGCCCCTGAGTTGCCACGAGGACAAAGGTAACAAAATGGAACCATATTTTAGAATGGCTGTTGAGGGTCCGTGAATGTGAAGAATATCTGGAGTCATGTCCAGTATTTTTGTTTTTTCCACCATACCTAAAGGAATTATTCTAGATATTCAGCCCCGTGACGCTTGCTTCCTGTGTCCCTTTATTTTCACACCGCAGACGATGCATCATGGGATGTTTTGATATCGGTATTTAAAGTACATTCACGTCTTCGTACAAGGTCTGCTTGCCTCGGTGTGCTTGCGAACAGGACACTGAGGATTTCCACACAGATGACGTTAATGTCACGTGACTGAAGGACAGATATTGCAAGGTTCCGGCGAAAGACGCCATGTAAGATGACTTTCAAACTATTACGGCTTATCCATGAATTATGTCTTGTATGGATCCAAACATTTTGGCTGGTCAGTTGAATAGATTGTATGCTCCACGTAACATCTTCTTCTTTGAGATAATTTTTCCTTGAAGACTTCAAGATTTCTTTTCTTTCATTATTACCTATCTCTTTCTTTGGGCGAGGGGATGGTGGGGAGATGAGTGGTGACAATATACTCTAGAGAGCCCATGTAACGAGTATCAGTCGATTCGGCAAATGGTTTTGTTATTCGGCAAATGGTTTTGTACTTCTGGTATTCATGATCATCGTGCTGCTTGTAGAGCGCGGTGAGTCAAACTACAGGTGACTGTCGAATTTCCAAATAAGCTTGAAGCTAATCTTTCTACTTTTCATGCTCTCGCCTTCCTATTACAGCGCAATTTTGAAAGAACTTTCGCTTCTATAGTCACCATCCGTGTTCACATTTCGCAAGTCTTCAAGCTATTCAAGCCATATAAAGATCCAATGTCTCTTCTCGATTACATTCTGCATGTTCGTCGACAAAACAACAGTCTGGGACCTCTGTTAAACGATTTATCAATACCTTATATGGCCAACTGTTGAGTCATGACATTTTCGATAATCACCGAAAAAAGATATGCTGAATCTTGTGTAGTACTAGTCTTGTATCCTATTAGTTATGTGTCGTACAGTTTGATTAGAATTTCGGAGCACTCTTTTTTAGATATTTTATTATTCCGCTGGTTGTTGTTGTTTTTTAACATGTAAAAGAACGGACATTTATGTAAGAATCTAAGATGATGTTAGCTCAGGTGGCAGTACTTCAGAATGACCGTTCGTGTGAGAAGACTTAAAAGTGAAGATTCACAGACATTATTTTGTGTATGTGTACTTTTCTGGTCTACAGCACAAATGCCATCGGCAAATTGAGTGTTTGTTCGCGTCGATAAATCGGTCGATAAATTATGCGGGTATTTTGGATGGGATGAAAATGGACAAAAACTCCACAGTCATATTCCCGTACCATATACGGTTATTTAGGTCGCCACCATGTCCTCTTAATCGACATCAGCTAGTGAGAAAAAGGTAAAGGTTTCGTAATGAGTGATAAAAATTTCTGGTCATAATTCAATTATGTTTTGCTGCTGTTATAAGTAGTAGTATATAGTAGTATAGTAGTATAGTAGTTTAGTAGTATAGTAGTATAGTAGTAGTAGTAGTAGTAGTAGTAGTAGTAGTAGTAGTAGTAGTAGTAGTAGTAGTAGTAGTAATTGTAGTAGTATAGTAGTAGTAATAGTAATAGTAGTAGTTGTTGATGATGTTGTTTTTGTTTGTTTGTTCGTATCGAAGGATTCCAGCCATATTGCCCGCCCTGGCTGAATATATTATAACCTACTTTGATTACGGCAAACACAATTATTGGAAAGTCATGTTAATGAACATGCTATATTTACCGGCTGAACTCTTCCTCCCTCATTATACTACACTTCACACTCGACATAATTAGTATAGTCTGTGCATCAAGACCTGATAACCTACAGTAAAAGTTTGAGGTTGGTGACGTGACTATATAGATACAGCAGTGTCCAGTGGCTTTTAGATGAAACAGTCTTGCTAACTCTGCTACAACTACTGATATAATGGCGAATACAATAACACACGGTAAAATAACTACAGCAAAATATATAATACTAATTTGTAATTTAGAGTATTCATGATAGTATACCTATATACGTAGTTTATCTTGGACAGGGACTCTGAATCTATTATCATATTCACAAATAAACAGACGTATATAAACAGACATGCAATTTTAAAAACATAATGAGGTAAAGAGGGATGTTTTAAATCATTAATATAACATTCATACGAGTCTGCCTATAATTTCTTTCTTTGGTTTCCTTAATGTAATTCTGAAGTTCAGACATTTTCGACCATATCTGGGGACTGTTGCTCTATATTCGTTCCCTTTGTTTTAACAGTGAATCTATGAAAATAAACAGAGAATGTACTCTCTCTCTCTCTCTCTCTCTCTCTCTCTCTCAAACACACATCTACACACACACAAACACACACACATAGTCTATCTGTATGTGTCCATACCGATTTCCTAGAGGATGACTCTTTAGAAAGGAATAACTGAATAATTCTAGTGCGGCCATCAGGCTGATTAGAATATTCATTGTGCTAACAACAATTCAATCGGGTTCTTACGAGGGAACCAAGAAGTATCTTTCCAACCATTCCCACACGGATTTGAAGCTTACGAGCAAACAGTGGCATAATGGTGAACAGAATCCATTATCGCGTTCCCTCGCCGGGCAACCAAAAATATGCAGGACAATGAATTGAGACAAACAGTAGCACTCTGCGTGGAGCTGTTACACTTTTTTTTCCTCATCCGCGATATTATGACGGAGACCGTGGATTCAGATGCCAATTTCCAGCTCATATACAAAGTATGTGCGTAAGTGTACCATCAGATCTTGTGTAAAGTACATTTGTATGCAACACAACTCCTACATGATCATAGAGAGCAGTCATTTGATACAGTCTTGGTGGAGATGAGGATTGGGCTTTGAACTTTTTGCGAGATACCCAGAAACCACTTGCGAAATAGTACAGAGCATACCTTTCATAGAGGAATTCAAAGTTTATTTGATGAAAATCGGTTTGGGAATGACTGAGACATCCAAAAATAAGGTAAAGCAAAGTGATCCTGATAAAAGTCGGGTCCCATCTTTTATTAGGGTCGCTCTGTTTTGGACATCTCAACCATTTCAAGGCCTGTTTTCATCAAATAAACGTTGAATCCTTCTTGAAATTACATGGTCTTTCATATTTCATAACAGGTTTCTCATTATCTCACCGAAAAATGTTATAAACCTAAATCCTCACCTCAACCAGTACTGTACAGTCCCTTTAACGTATAAGTCGAGCGTATTTACAATACAATGCAAATCGAATGGATTGCATTACAAGCCTACATGTACAGAAATCGTGAATCCCAAAGAAGAAATTTAGATGTTTGCTCTATGAAGGAATACGTGTAGGCCTATTTTCGTTTTAAAATAGGCCTACGTCAAAACGTTGCTTCGTCAAAGGACGACATAATATGACTTGTTTGCATTGCAACAATACGTTATGGAGTATCCAATCACATAGAATTCTCACGTTAAAGTTGACACGGCGCAGTCTTGAAGTATACTCGGTGAGGGAATAGGACGGAGCGAGAGAAGGCATGCTCTGAAGGCAACATTAAAATGATATTAAAATGTTGAGTTTCTATGCCAAGAAGAATGGGAAAGGGGAAAGAATGGGGAAGGGTGCGCATCACGCCCCCATGGATTGTGTAGTGTGTGACGTAATAGAATAGACTGAGAAGTCAGTGTGAGACTGTCACGACAGGTGGTTTTAAGACATCTAATGACCAATTGAGTATACTGTCGATAATCATGATTATCTCTTATCGGTAACGGGATATTATAAACTTGTTCAATGAACATTCATTCATCCTCTTTCATTAGTGTTTCGAGGATCTTTCAGTGTCCTTCAGATAGAAATATTCACTGCATCTTGCGAGGACCATTTATTTTAATCTCATATCAATGACAAAGTGCTCGTTAGGGGTGTGAGCCTTTGCAACCATGGACACCATTTCCATAGAGCATTTAACAACTACTCTATGATGCAATGATTGCAGTTTCTACGGCAACCATGCAGCAACCAATCAGATGTGAGCATTGAGTTCGTTACCACGGTAACTTAAACATTGCAAACCCCTCTGTAAATTAATTGGGCACCTGGTCTATTTGACCACGTCTTATAAAAGCTATTTCAGGGTATAATTCCTATAATGGTCATTAGGATGAGTCTATACTTCGTCAATCACTGACGACAATGATATGGATTTGAGCATTGTTAAGACACATACATGTACTCTCTAGCGACTTCCCTCCACCCCCCCCCCCCCCTTGCCTCTGTTGACACCCCCTTTCCTTCTCCCATCGTCCATCAGAAGAGTCTTGGAAGACAACCGCAAGCCGGAAGCGTTTAATTCATGACAGACATCCGGTCTATATGACGTTGGGAAGAGTACATGGCGCAATGTTCTGCAACCCTGACTAAACCCTAACACCGCCAAAGACAAGTGCATCACGCACGGCAGCAATATCATTACACACACTGCGAATCTGAAAGGGTTAACGTATACATTTCTCCGTTTCCTTTTGATTCGACTTTAACAAGATCGGCTGTATATATGAAGAGTTTGTTCGCAAAAACCGATAAGTCCATTTTTGAAGATTTTGGAGTACGGTCTCTGTCATAAAGTACAAAATAATACCTTTTAAATGATATATTGGTCACTACATATAAAGGTACATTTTTGAAGTCATGGTCAAAAGAAGCAAAAATGTTCTTATTATTCTCTTTATTTTTCTTGACCTTTAATCGCAAATATCTCCATTTGGCAATTATGGACTTATCGGTTTTTGCGAACAAACTCTTCATATATATATATATATATATATATATATATATATATATATATATATGATTATTATTATGATTATTATTGTTGTTATTATCATTATCATTATTATTATTATTATTATCATTATCATTATATGTTTTTACATAGGACCTAGAGATACAAAATGATATGCCAGTTGTGTTTGTATGTCTCCATATATATCATGCATACATACATGTTGTATATATACATATTAAATATACTATATAATATATGTACATATACATATACATATTAAATATACTATATAATATATGTACATATACACGCATATATACGTATATGTGCGTGTTTGTGAGAGCATGTGTGATACCAATCATGAGGAAATGCAAACTCTATTGATTCTCGATAATGTTTGGTGATGGTAACACGATTTCATTAATTGTCAGTACCAATTAAAAGATTTGTGCGCTTACGCGAATATCAGCACGTTGGGCTATCACATGAATTGTATAATACTGGGAAAGATTGTGTTTTGTAACCCAGAGAAAGGTCATTTGCAGTACTTTGATGAAAGAAATTGTATAAAATAGTCATTGCATCAGGTTGTATCTTTTGAAAATATCATTGTCGCATTAATGCTTAGAAAGCTACCGAAGATGTTTAGTCAGTTTTAAATCACGCAAATAGACCTGATTGGTCTAACATGGAAAAGTGCTACTTCAAAGACCACAATAAGTAAAGTTGATACCCGCAATAGAAATCAGCAATCTTTGCACTTATCCGAAGGACATCAAGTCAACATTTGAACAAACATAACATGACCGTGAATACAGGGACAAGTCACGCTCTGATCCGCCTATCTTCTTCAGATGTGCGTGAGATGGAATAAATGGATTATTGCCACATAATCCAGTGGTCCATGTTTTTTTTTTTTTTCTGTCTTGGAGAATCACATGACATCAAAAATAATAAACGTTCACCTATGGCTGCCGTCTGCCGTGATAGTATCTAATAGGCAGCAGTGATTTTAGTTGCACGAGAAACCTGTCGTGTGCAATTAACCGTAAACTGAAGTATTCTTTTCAACTATAGGCACGCCAAAATTAGCCTACTCAATGAGAGTGCGATTCGTTTTTCCCCTCTCGTCAGATATGAGTCTGCTCGTTACATCTCGAAAGGTAAACACAAGTCAGCATAACAATGCCCGTCAACGCTTGACCTCCCCTAGCAAATATAACCGCTTTTCGCAGAGAATGAGGGCTGTTATTCTCCGTGTTCGAACATCCTCGATCGTAGGATGTCCTATTAGGCGTATTACGCCGCAGGAGGACCGTCAAATTACCCAGCTACCAGCTACGCATACCCAGTACACGTATCGGTACCATTATTTTAGCATAGTACCCCTATGCGGGTATATACACATCGATGTTACACAACTTGCGTATTGCACACGCAATATAATAACTATTAATGAGGGTGCGTGACACCAAATCGAATTTAGGGAGGTGGTGTATACGGCCAGAATTGAGGGAGACGTACTTTTTTCGACCTGGTCCAATACGCACAACCTGCCCTGTGTAATCATCTCGAACCGTTGTCTGCATTTATCGAACGGATATTTTTAGACTATCATATAGCATACTAACACATGAGAGCAAGCTTGTTTAGCCTCGCAAATAGTATTGTCAATAGAACCAGAGCACTCAGCATAAATACGAATAACTACCATTTTGCAGGGCGACACTATTTGCGAGATATTCACAAATCTACAGAAAGTGTGACAAGCAATCATGATAATATATGGAAAAGAGTATCTTGTTCATCGACGGCAGAATTTATGTAAATTTGCAAAATGTCGAATACAAAATTTTTGACTGACTGTACGACATCATGGATTATATGGATGGCTGAAAGCGGTTTCTGCTCTTAGGCCTATTATTCAAGCATTTAAATGTTGCTACTCGTGTTTATTTAATCACGTAGAGCACAGTGGCAGACATTGACTGTATACCAATATCCATATAACCGCAATGTGTTACGTTACGATGAGAATACTGGCTCCAGTAATTTTTTAACACGTAAACCAGTCTGTACAATGAATATCCCATATCAACATTTTTTTAAAGCAAAACGAGGTGTGTGTGTGTGTGTGTGTGTGTGTGTGTGTGTGTTCGTGTGTGTTTGTGTGTGTGTGTGTGTGTTTGTTCGTTTGTTTGTTTAAGATATGATCAAAACAGCGAATGCAACCAACAAGCTTGATATATAACGGTATATTATGGTATATCATGCATGATATACCATATTATACCGTTATATACGCCACTCTTGACTATCAAGCTGTACCTCAATCAAGTATTGACGAACGCTACGAGTACGATAAATTCAACGCATGATGAAAACTAACCTCCATCGTGGCTGCGTGGCAGATGGCGAAGTGGTTTTGGAGACAGCACTGAATATATTCCAAAGTGATATCCAATCTTCCCTAGATCAAGCCGTGTGCTCCTCGCTGAGTAGCTCCCAAGGTACAGGTGGATGCGCTACATCAATATAAACACGAGCAGACGTGGGGTGCTTTGGCACGCGCGAAGATCCACCATCCAAAACAAGAAGAAAAAAAAAATGACTGCTCTAAGTGTGAGAAAGAATATAGAGCGCTATATAATGAAGATAAAACGTACAGCGGTGAACCTGTCCACGGGAAATTGAATTTAGTGGGAGTTCCAAAGAGTCATCCGGAAAAATGGCTTGTCAGAGGAGGGGAAGTAATAACTCTTCAAAGTTTTGACGCCGGTATTTGGTTCCCTTCGTCCTCCTAAAGTCAGTCCTTCTCCGTCTTACCTCCAAAGATCCAGCACGCTATGGTTGTCTGGATGTCACAGGAATGACACTGTACGCATTTAAAATGCTTTTTTTTTAAATATTCCGTCACCGTTTGTTGCTTGTTTTCTTATGCGACCTCCTGGCGTCCCAGCGGTGGCGGAGAGTGTCGTCTGCGGGAGACGCTACGGAATCTACACTCTATGGGACGTGCTGAACGGAGTCTGTGAGCGCGAATAGGCGATGTCAGTTCCACACACACACACTCATGGATTGCAACGAACTGTGCAGTTGAGCGAACGAGGCATATGGTAATACACTGAATTCATCATACTCAACCGCGGAGTACGCGAAGCATGTATTTATGTGCAAACACAATGTAGAGTGCCTACAGGATTATTTCCTCCTATCCTCCCACGCCTCCAAAATACTATACAGTCACAGTATTTGCTATTTCTGGCAAATACGACTGATGTTTAGTTATGTGGTTTATCAACTTTTTTTTTGTTGCTTTGCACCATTAACTCTACCTTTTGGTATCGTCTGACAAAACAATTGTAAGGTCTCCACTTATTAAAGTGAACTTCATACCATGTCAGTCTACGATGACATATCGAAAAGGTGTGTGAACCTGTTTCAAGAAAGTGCTCAAAATGCTCTGTTTCGCTGACTCGCGACATCACTACACAACATTTTCGCTACATCCCTGACAAATCTTAACTGAAATATACCATAAAGCAGTAAACAGCATTATTTTTTTCATACAAGCCCTATAGCATAATTTTATTTTAAGCTAGAAAATGGATATGCAGCCCTTTATCAAACCTAGCCGGTAAAGATTCATGATGGCAGAATGCCACGGTGATGTGAAACTGTCAGAATTTAAAGTTTACAATGATGACTTGAAAGATAAAGATAATGCGTCACATCTACGTGAGTATTTCTGGATTGCCTTCAATGCGATAATGAGTTCACCGAATCCTCCATCGGAGTCTATACTGACACAAAAAGGATGAAAAGAAAAGGAATACTGACTGGTTAAGTTTGTAAGAGTATAGCATCTCTATCTGTCGATCTATCAATCAAACTAATATATCTATTACATAAAATGTATGTCTATAATGCATAAACATAATAAAAATAGACAGGCATAGAGAGACGAACAGACTCTGACAGATAGATAGATAGATAGATAGATGGATAGATAGATATATATAGATAGATAGATAGATAGATAGATAGATAGATAGATATAGATAGATAGATAGATAGATAGATAGATAGATAGATAGATAGATAGACAGATAGATAGATAGATAGATAGATAGGTAGATAGACAGATAGATGGATAGATAGATAGAGAGAGAGATAGATAGACAGATAGATAGACAGATAGATAGATGGATAGGTAAATAGATAGATGGATAGATAGATAGATAAATAGATTGATAGATAGATAGACAGACAGATAGATAGATAGACAGATAGATAGATAGATAGATAGATAGACAGATAGATAGATAGATAGACAGACAGATAGATAGATAGATAGATTGATAGACAGATAGATAGATAGATAGACAGATAGATAGATAGATAGATAGAGAGAGAGATAGATAGACAGAAAGATAGACAGATAGATAGATGGATAGATAAATAGATAGATGGATAGATAGATAGATAGATTGATAGATAGATAGAGAGAGAGAGATAGATAGATAGATAGATAGATAGACAGATAGATAGATAGATAAATAAATAGAAGATAGATAGACAGATGATAGATAGATAGATAGATAAATAAATAAATAAATAGATAGATAGATGATAGATAAACAGATAGATAGATAGATAAACAGATAGATAGATAGATAGGATAGATAGATAGGTAGATAGATAGATAGACATGTGCGCCTGTGTATGTGCGTGTCTGTGCCTGTGTCTGTTTCTGTGTGCGCAGGTACATGTATGTATGTTATAACATTGAGAGCACAATGAAAACCAGCCTCCGAAAAATTGGAATACCAGTAATTGGAGCGTGTAAAGAATGAAAAATGAGTATCATTTTGGTGCGCTGCAGTTTTCAGAGCATTCCAGTACTGCCCTGTTTCAACTTGACACTACGTATGCTGATATATACAATATGCTCTTCTGCCATAATGATTCTGTTCCAGATCTATCGAAAAATGATCAAACGGAGACAACTAAAAAAAAGAAAGATTAATCATTTCCTATTCATCCAAAAGAGGTTCGTCAAAATTCAGACAATGTGCATTGTTATACTCTAAAATCAATCATCCAAAACGCAGTGGATATAACGGACTAAGCTTCCTCCCTCTTCTTCTCTCCCTCCCTTCCCCCCCCCCCCCAACTTTTCTCTCTCATTTCAAGTTTTTCGCGACGTCGAAAAGGTGTTCTGTATGCAGGAGAGATAAAGAGACAAAACAGACGAAAGACAATCAGAGTATAGAAGTAATGAAATAGAGACATTGGATAGACAGGGAGAGACAGATGAAGAAATAGAGAGAAGGGGAGAGGGATGGGAGCCGGGGGGGGGGGGGGAGATAAGTTGAAACACATAAGGATTACAGCAAGAGGCCACGTCTTGTCACCCCAAGACAGGAACACGTACAGGTGTGATCCCCTGGAGGTTTTCCGTCAAACCATCGAGGTGCGACCCGCGTCTTGCGGCGTCTACATCCTCAGCTAAACAACACTTCCCGGCTACTATAGTATATGTCAGAAACTTTAACAATACTGAAGTACTACGTGAACCATAGATGGCGAAAACGAATAGAGGCTTTGATCTGTTTGTCCATGGAGCTACTGTAGTCACATCTTGGTCTGTCCTTGCTGATGAGCAATGCCGTTGTCCTGCCATGGGTATTTCAGGGGCAACGTACTCCAGCATGGAGAGTACTAGTATAGGGATTCGTTCAGCCAGGTGTGACGGGACAGAAAGGGGTACCTGAATCCCCATTGTTGTTGCGTTACACTTTTCACTACACTACGGCATTGTCCTGCCAAAAGCTATTATTATTATGATGAAAAAATATCTTCTCCGTGATATCATTCATATCGTTCCAGATATTCTTATTCTCTGTACAAGGTTATATTGCAGTCACCTCGTCAGGTAATGAAGCGTGTATGGCCATCAATCGAGAAGGCTTGGGGCAGTCTTTTGCAGTCAACTGACTTCCTTTACTTGATTGTGAGAACCCCCCCCCCCCCTTCAAAACAAAACAAAACAAAACAAAAGAAAACAAAAAAATCTGCGATGCTTTTGGCTGTACAGTCGTATTGTGTTAGACGTCAGGCATTGTCAAACCTCTGCTGCCTGAGCGGTACTGTAATGACTTTCACATCTATGGGAGAAAAACTCCTACATACAACAGTTATGAGACTTGTGCTATCAATATATCGAGGGAGCTATGAACATTAATATGCTGGTAGTGTTTAAAATGTTTACTGAATGATTTCTTCAAACATGTTTTTGGGCTATATTATGGAATAATATGGTGTCTCCGGTCCCTCACAATATAGTATTCCGCCTTTGAACCATTCAAAGTTTGTTTCTTACTCTAATTTTGTCATAACCCGAAATTTACATAATATCAGAGACTCTCTGGTATTACGTAGGAGCCTGTAGCTGAGACCTTTGAAACTGGAATGTGGTCTAACAATGACTCTTGAGTTAGATTCAGTCAGCAATGTCTGATGTGTCAGACATTGTTCATGCTCTATTCACTAAAAGAATCTACGATTAAAATGACGTCTGTAAGAACTAATTATACACATGACCAAATTAGTCATAATGTATCCTGATCCTAAAGATACTTTCGATTTATGAATATTGTTTTGGACGATTACAAAATAATGATGCATAAACATTTTCATACTTCACGCTAAAAAAAATCCCATTAATATATATGAAGTTTGTTCGCAAAAACCGATAAGTCCATTTTTGAAGATTTTGAAGTACGGTCTCTATCATATAGTACAAAATAATACCTTTAAAATGATATATTGGTCACTGCATAATATAAAGGTTCATTTTTGCAGTTATGGTCAAAAGAAGCAAAAGAAATTCTTATTATTCTCTTTATTTTTCTTGACCTTCAATCGCAGATATCTCCATTTGACAAATATGGACTTATCGGTTTTTGCGAACAAACTCTTCATATCCTTCCGAACGCAGAAATAGCCTAACCATGAAAGTACTGCTCTGCGAAATGAACAAGCATGCAAGAAGTTAGATTCGTATAACCCTACGTTACTTGTCCGAAATACATTTGCAAAATACACGCTGCTTATAAGGGTTGGAAATGGATTGGTACGTTTTGACATGATTATAGGACTAGTTCCGTCTTGATGAATTCCGGCATGTGGCTGAGCATACAATGTCACTGTCAAAATATCACATGATTGGAATTGTGCGCACAGATGTATGATTATCTTCTCACTGGACAATCTGTGGATAGTTGTAGAGTGTGAAGATATGCTTATAAAATAGTATAAGTAAAATCAGAGAGGTGGTTTAGGAAACAAACATATCCTCTTTCAGATATTCGTATACCTACTTGCCGTAAACTGACTTGCTGCCTCAAATCTCTAACCTCTTTCAATGATGAAAGGATTGAACGAATCTCATCTTTTATGCACAAGCTAAAGCATGATAAGAAGTTTCTCATTAAAACTTTTTTTTTTAATTATGGAAAATTATTTTCTTATTCGTCTATGCGAAGGGTAGGGAGACAATTGGTCTCGATGAAGCAATTTTATTGTTAGGAGTGTGTGTGGAGGGATACATAGCAGAGTTACCAACGATAGATGGCGCACTTACATTTCTTCAGAGAGTACGCATTGTCTCCATTCGACAGTGCCCCATTAGCTGCACTGTCAATGTGCGGATTAAAGGTACAACCAGTGATTTTAAAAATGTTCAAGAAATCACATTTGATGCATGTATGTAGGTCAGTTGTATCACAAAACATCCTACCTTATAAAATTTTCGCAATAAAGCCTGAAATATAAGGAGATATCAGTCATTTTGTCAATAAACCGTAACTGTAGACGATTCAGTCTGGAAGCATTTTTATTATATCTATTATTCACATTTTGTGTATTCAACAATACTTAACATCGATAAAACAGATTCAGATTTTTACAGTGGTTGTTTCTATCCCTAATTCACATTTTAGAACTATTTTAAAGCACTAATGTTGGGATTTTGTTTTATCTGCAAAAATGGTAAATTATGCCCATTGAGGACGGGCTGATTTTGCTAAAGCACGCATTTCCCATAGACACTTGCCCGAGTATACTCGGGACTCGTCCTCAACGGGCAAAACCATGTCGGTAGGCTACATACTAAGTACGCTATACACAAACACAGATACACTACACTCCACAAAATAATGACTACCCTCACTACATAGCGTAATATTTGATTTCAGACAATGACGTACCACAGAGTAAGTTACAAGGTGGAATATTATTTTTGAATACTTTTCGAGTGAGAAAGGAAAAATGAAATCAATTACACAAGTTTATGATCATTGAAATGTTCAAAACATAGTTTGGTATAAATTACTATCATTTAGGTCTAAACAATGAGTATGTCTTCAAGAGCAGTAAATAGGTAGAAGATGTCAGAATGATACAATCATTCAGCACAATCGCTTTGTCTATAATGCTCACAGAAAAAAAAATGATATGAAGATCTATAAAAAAAGACAATTCTCTGTTCATGGTCAGATAGCCTGTCGTCTGTATGTATCGGGGAAATTTGAACTAGACGTTTATGGGAGAAATATATTATTCAAGATTATGCAGGTATTGCGAGTAGGCCTATTAAAACGTTAATGAAAATAAAGAGTGAAATGTTTTTGATAGTTTGTGTTCAGTTACGTGTATCGTGTTTCTCGGGATTGAATAGATGTGAATGTTATCGCTTTCAATCATGTATGCTAGCAAATACTGCCCATGAAAAGTATGGCAGACAGAAACTTGACATTTTATTTTGTGAGGTATGGTCTATGCTTGTATTATCGGGTGGAAACCACTCTGTATTATTATTGCATCCAGTGCCACTATATTTACCGAGCGTTCGATCGTGTACAGGCGAATCAATGGTCGCACTATTCACTGCGTAATTCACGGTGCGTGACGTCATCGTGTACGCACGCCCTCAATGTTATAGCATGATTTTGCGTCCCTGCAGGGGCGTCGCCTCCTTAGCTCAGTGGTTAGAGCACTGGTCTTGTAAACCAGGGGTCGAGAGTTCAAATCTCTCAGGGGGCTTGGGCGGCAAGAATAATTTTTTTACCACTAATTTTCCATAGTAATCAATGGCACAATGACGTTTGCTCGCTTCAGTGAGCATATGGTATGGCTTCCTCGCGGATTATTCGCTTCGCCTTTGTCACTAATATAACCGTATTTGACCACGCGGCGTGCAGCAAAGCCTCCTTAGCTCAGGGGTTAGAGCACTGGTCTTGTAAACCAGGGGTCGAGAGTTCAAATCTCTCAGGGGGCTATTTCTTTTAGCCTAAAATATTTCTTTTATTTTAAGTTCAATAGCGACAGACAGATATATAAAACGATACGGTAATGCAAGACAGGAAAATTAAACAAAAAATAAGAAGAATTTGACGCACGGTGGTTGTACTATATAGCTACCAAGCTTCATTGCTGTATCCTCGCATGTTCTGTTTTTATGCACATTGTCACTTAAGAAGTTTCACAAATCATTTCACAAGTTTGTTGAATAAAAATGACAATGAATTGAGTTCTGAGATGTGCGATATTGAATTTTTGTTAGCTGTCAGAACTTTTAACACACGATGTATGTCTTGTTTGTGACTATTATTTTGCAAAATATATATATATTGTTTTCTGCTTGTTTTTATTATAATAATCATTACTCACTATCATCATAATCATCACTGAGTCTTATACAGCCACTTCAGTGAATTGAGCACTGTTCTCCCAGTGGGTTCTCCCAGTGGGGACCTTAGAAACAATAAAAATACAAATCCAAAAAAAAAAAATAGAATTTTGCAAGTGCTAGTGAGTATGATCTAATTAGAACATTAAGGTGCAAAATGACATCATTAGACTACTGGACTTATACTAACTTAATTTCGATAGCGGTTTCACTTTCGATTACTTGAGTAACTTGAACTCACCGTTTTGATTGTTTACACAAGAGAGGCTGTTATCTTAATCCTATTAGGAAGTGACCACCATCCAGATAAGAAAGGGATTAGCTTTCTCATGACAGAGACCCCCCCCCCCTATTTTTTTTTTTTAAATCTCAGTCTGGAGTGAAATGACTACATGCATGGGTGCATGTACACATGTGTGCTTTGCAGCACATTGTTGTTTTACTATGTTGTCATGAGTATTCTCTCTGCCAGGGAGGTGGGAAGAGACTTTCAGGTCATGATCAACATATTTATACAATTCGGGTTTAGACCTTACAATCCCCTAAATCAGTGTGGAATTAATCTCCGGACCCGAGTGGTTCAGAAGAGCTTTGATGTGCCTTGGCAAAGAAAATATTTTTCCTGTATAAACGAAGATTGCCCTTTCTTTAATACTAAAAACAATCCTGCAACGTGTGTTTGCTGGGAAATTACCACAATATTCAGAATGCACACATCATGATCATGCAACAAGAAGTTATTTGGCCATCAACAACGCATCTCCACTGCCGCAAAAGTATGAGAGTGTCTTTGATGGAGACTACACGTCTCCATGAAACTGGTGCTGAAATAATCCTCAAACCCGAGTTGGAGGAGAAGTGGCCCCAGCTCGGGTTTGGAGATGTTTTCTGGATAAGGGTATACCTATTCAACAGCCTTCCCCAATTTGCCACCCTTCTGACAGTGAAACTGGACTGGACTAGATCCTGGTTTTCATCTTTCAAAGGAAAAGATCAAAGGATTCAAAGGAGTATCTTCTTCTGTTGTAGTTCAATATTTGTACAAAGGATTAACTGTGCAGATAAGAAGATTGGCTGCTGAGACAAAACGGTGACGAAAACCACTCATCTGTATTCCTAATGACATGTTTTATAGACTCTACAAAAACTTGTCTAAGTACACTTGAAATGAAATGATTTTCTAATGGACAGCATTATTGATTGAAATTGAAATTGAAATTGGAATTGGAATTTCATTACTTGCTGCTTGGTTTAAAGGGGAATTTCAGACCAGTTAAAATTCAGCCTTAAAAGAGAGAGTAAAATTTGATCGAAATCGGATTAAAGGAAGTTATAAGACTTAGAATATAGCTTTTTTTTTTTTGCAAAACAGTTCTCCAGTGTCGTCACCTCACAATATTTTCTAATGATCGTGTACATTTACAAAAAAAAAACTACGAAAATTTAAGTCTTTTGCAAATGTGCAAAACGCAATGATATTCATGGCTGAATACCTTAAAAAATAATGAAATCAGTCAGATTAGGATTTGAGACTGAGTAAAATTACGTTTGAAAAATATATGGAAATTTCAAGATCTTCTTTACAAACTATAATAGCAAATTATTGCAAATTGAGAGGTGATGGCACTACTAACTCCTATTTCGAAGACATGTATCTATACTGACTTTTCAAGAAATTTTGGAATAAAAATTGGGAAATCTTCACATATGTTTATAAATTTCCCTATCTTTATCCTATTTAATCAAATTTTCACTGTTGTGCTTGTGAAACTATACTCTTTCTTTACAAACTAACATTTAACTGGTCCGGAACTTCTCTTTAATTCCACTCCCTGTCCGTCTGTCTGTTTCTCAGTACTTGTATCTGTCTCTGTGTCTGATTAATTATTTTTTATCCATTTATTCATTACATGTTTATATACATTTTTATTCTTCCATCCATTTCTTGTTTGCAATCATCTAAACTAATAAAAAATATTTCTTTAGTGTTCATCTATTTATCATAGTTACATATCTCTTTCTTATGCATTACCCTTGCTCTTTCTCTCTCTCTCTCTCTCTCTTTCTCTCTCTGCCGTTCGCTCACATCGTCTATTCATTTCATTTCTATTCCTTTCTTCATCTTTAATTGTGCATCCGCAGTCGATCTCACACTTTCAAGAATAAAGAAGATAGATGCAAAATTCTTTAGCGTATGAACAATCATTGCAGAGTATGAAATTTGTTGAGCCTCATTATAGGTGCTATTATACAAATATTGACTGCTCATGAGGATGATGGTGGAAATTATCATTCCCGAGGTGCTTTTCATACCGATCCTTCTATCACCCCGAGGCGTTAGCCGAGGGGTGATGGAAGGGTCGGTATGAAAAGCACCGAGGGAGTGATAATTTCCACCACCATCCGAATACAGAGCAGTTAATATTTGTTTTATATACCTCATCGTTTAAGACTTAACCAAGATCTAGGGCTAGGCAAATACGAAGTTAATTCTAACTGTTACTCAGTGTTAGGCCTAAACGTTAGCCCTAAAATCAGGCCACAGCCTGCGCTTGCTTGCATGGTTTTCGTGCATTTCGTACACTACCCAGTACGCACGGTACATTGTACTCACTCACAGTCACACGGCCTTCGGCGAGCTCCTGCATAAAATCTTGGCAGAAGATTACAGTATAGGCCCTACATCCAGTTTCCCGTCGCTCGTGTTTCAATTCGATATTTCCAACATGCTGAGATTTGTCTCTGCTTCGGGATCCTAAGAAATTCTAATTGCAAAGAGGTTGAAAGTGTACGATCTTTGATCCAGCTCACTTCAAATCACGGAGGAGCGCTCGATCACCATGCCACGTACGTTGAAACATGCCTGCTGTGCGCTAGTGCGATGATTTTGCATGTGTTTATACGATGCGCGTAGTTTGAACGTCCTTGGGTGGAGCTAAGGAGGAATTGCGGACACCGCGCGCGAAGTCTAGTGTACTTGTTATGTGTACAAAAGTCGCGGAGGGTTTACGAATTCTATCACGAGGGTTTTGCCTTTCTATCACGAGGGGTTTGCCTTTCTATCACGAGGGTTTTGCCTTTCTATCACTTACATGAAAACCCTAAGGCAAGATAGACGGGACTACACCTTGTCACGTGATATACTTTTGACCAATCAGTGATACGAAACTCACTTATGAGGTATATAAACATTTCTATGCGAGACGATCAGAGTGTGCGCAGCTGCGAACTCCATTACAATGGCGTAAATGTTCACGCCCATACCCACACATCTCATCAATTGGTGTGTTTTGCCATTAATCGCACCAGCAGGCTGCATAGTTTGTATCGTAGGAATATCTACTGAATATATTTCTATGGGTTGTAGGTTCATCTGTGAGTAAGCAACTTGCTTGACAAGCGGGACTGGTTTTCCTGACATGCCCGGTCCCCCTTTAACTGTAAACTAATTGAAATGCAATAGATGTTCTGAATTGTATGTCAAATACCGAATTAAAGTTGTCGAAGTGGAGAGGACTGTTCAAAAACCAGGCCTGTAGTTTGCAGTCTCCTTATAGAGGATAACTGATTGCTAAGCTAGCAATATTATCGTGATATGATATTTGTCATTTTATTTAATAATAAATTATATATACTATATACTATATTACGTCATATTATATCATATTATATATATTTGAATCATTGTCTACATCTACATCTACATCTCAATTTCAATTCAATTCAATTCATTTATTTCCATACTTCTCATTTATGGACATTATAACAGAAATCAAACAAGTTCTTTCACCTTGTAACAATGTGCAAAACACAAACAATATACATGGTGATAACACAGTAATTATATGTAATGATAACTGGTCAAAATCGAAATCGAGATGGGGTTGATCAAAGAAAAGTATGACGGGACCTACATGAAAGCAAGCTTGTTTGGCTGTAAGCCCCGAGTAATCAGTGTTTGTGAAAAAGAAACGGAGAACGGATAGAAGATAAGACCAGATGATGTAATGGTGCCAAATAAGAAAAAAAATACTAAAATGTGAACCATTGCTGTGACCGAGCCATCATTGGTTTCAGGAGTACAACATGATTTGCATAATCATAAAGCCTACTTTGGTATATACACTATAAACTGTTGTTGCATTAAAACTATCGCCAGGATATGATCAGTAAGACACAAAAAGTAACATGTACAGCTATTGAGCCATTTGGTGCCTGCCGTTAAAGGACAAGTTCACCTTCATAAACATAAGGATTGAGAGAATGTAGCAATATTAGTAGAACACATCATTGAAAGTTTGAGGAAAATCAGACAATCCGTTCAAAAGTTATGAATTTTTGAAGTTTTTGTGCAGTACCCGCTGGATGAGAAGACTACTGCAGTGTATGAATAACTTAGATGTCACATGCGTACAACAATATAAGGAAAATATAAAGAGAATTTCACAAAATTCCATCTTTTGAAAAAAGTACACATTCCCCTGACTCGTTAACGATAAATGTTATGGGTAATATTATTCCCCCTGCCTTTAGAAAGAGGCAAGTCAATTGCTCTTTTATTATGCGAAAAAAGTGAAAATATGTTGAATTTTCTTTTATATTTTCTCTATACTGTTGTGCGCATATGACTCACAAGCTGTAGTAGTCTCCTCATCCAGCGGTTCCAACACAAAAATTTAAAAAATTCATAACTTTTGCATCGATTGTCTAATTTTCCTCAAACTTTCACTGATGTGTTCTACTAATATTGTTGCATTTTCTCAATCCTTATGTTTATGAAGGTGAACTTGTCCTTTAAGCTCTGTATAGAAAGTTAGATCTATACGGATGGGCTAAAAGCAATTCACGACTGCACGGAGTAATATCAGCATGATCAACGACCTCTGGTAACCTTTCAGCACTAGTCCCACCCATCCACCTGTGAAGCCAATCAAGATGGCTTGGTCCATCCTGCTGTTTCCTTCTTTAGATCAACATCCACCTTAAAAATGCATTATTTACCATTTTGCAGATGAAACAAAAACCCAGCTTTAGTGCTTAAAAATAATTCTAAAATGTGAGTTAGGGATAGAAACAACCAGTGTGAAAAACAAATAATAATAATAGTTAGTATAATAAATGTTAGGTGTTGTTAAATATGCGAAATGTGAGCCATAGTTATAATGAAATTGTCTTTAGACTAAACCATCTACAGTTATGGTATAGTGAGAAAAAAAGGTGATATCTCCGTATATCTTAGGCTTTAGTGCAAAATGTTTATATGGTGGGATGTTTTGTGATACAACTGACCTACAAATTATGCATTGATAACTCAAACTTTTTTTTTAATCGCTGCTCCCAAAGGTAAACTGTACCTTTAAATTATTCTCTACAGAATGTCTCGCTCCTCAAAGCTTAGCACAGCGGGTCTTCTCAGTTTCCACCAAGATACTATTTAGCATTGGGTTATCTTTGCGGTATATTTTCCCTCAAACAGAGCAGTACAATACCGCTTGAATCCCTTCCCTCAGTGCTTTTTACACAAAAACATAGAATTAAATGTACAGTATTTTTCAAAAAATAACAGAGATCATTGAATGCATGCAGGAGACCACCATCGTAAGCGATTAAGCTTTTGAGTGCTTAAAGCACTCTTTAGTTGTACCTTAATGAAAGAAAATTAATGTTGAATTTGAGTTATAATCTTACGTCTGATTGTGTGGTGTACGTTTGATTTCTAGACACAGAGAACGAAAGTTATTGTCTAAAAACGCTGGTTCGCGCCAACTTCGCAACAATGAGCACTTGAGAAAACAAACTTATTCTGGCGGTGTTATTGAACACAACTGAAAGAATTGTGTGTATGTGTCGCTCCCATCTAAGGCGAACGATGTAACAAACATCCCATCCTCACATATTCTATATAGTACCACTGCTATATATACAAGAAACCGTTCATCTTCTTAAGGTATGAAAATCAACAAACTGGAACACTCACCGAATGTTCGTCACGTGACCTGTCCCTGCCATCAAACCTGTCGCCGATGGATCCTAATCGAGAAGATTCAATGAGAAAAAACACAAATATAATACCGCGTGAATTACCTAAGAATTCATCCGGCCCGGTTTGGTATGAGTTCATTATCAGGCCTTTGTAGTGATTTCCTTTCTCATTACCATTTTTTGTGTTATTTCATTGTCGCATCATTTCTTTTGGCAATAGTTTTTCTTCAAACAGAAAGTGGCGCAAATTTAATCATAACATAGGACAACGGTGTAGAGGAAATCATACAAAATAGTAAGAAAGCAGGAAAAAGGAAGCTATCTCATCTATATGAAAAAGTAGTTTATGGCACGAGCAAAAACTAAATGACATTAAGATGTTTAAAAAGAATATTCGAATTAATCAAAGGACTATAATCATTGGCAGATTGTTTTCAGATTGTATATTAAATTTCACTAGCTTATTACACGAATTCTTGTATCAAGGCGCAGTGCCTTTCCTACAGTAAAATTGAGGCAATTATGTGTCAAAGTTTTCAATTAATGGATATCTTATTTGTGAATTTTCCAATATCCAAGACAGGTCTAGTTAAAAGTGGCGCAAGAAATTGTGTTTGTATGTGTGTGCGTGTGGGGGGGGGGGGGAGGGTGTGCGTGTGTACACATTTTCAGCTTGTAGTTGTTTAAAAAAATCATAGGTCGATATCACTACTTTGGAGGACTGGGAACAGTTAAGAAACAATGAAAATATTCTCTTTCTTCAAAGAGAAACTCGATCCATAATCAATCATTTTTGTCAAATTCCCAAACCGGACAGATGGCATGATCATAATCCCGTGAAGATCTTTGAACTTTTAGTCCTCTCGTGTCTTTCCTTTCTTAACGTGACATTTTTTTGAGCAAAATTTCTTAATCGAAAAGGGATTTGATGTCAACTTGCACATAAAAAAAAATGCTAAGTTCAGCGACAAACAAATGAGATGCGCTGTATTAAGCACTAAAATAAAGATGTTGCTGCTTGAATATCGACTCATATCGATTATTGAAGGTGATTTCAAAACGTACATTTCGATGTTTTGTGTCAGCGGGTCAATAAGTTCGTCGAACGTGGCGGACAACTATATTTACTGGTGACAAGCAAACTCATTTGGTGTTTTCCCTTTTAGAAGGAATTATACAATTCAGTGCATGAATAACATTATATGAATTATCAAAAAAAATGACACAAATATTTTCTTTCAATCGATTTTGTTTTTGTGACATATCAACTTGATTTTACTCCTTGCAGTTCCTTGCAATTTACTCACCATTTATCTTCATCGCGGGCGTTTGTTTTTGTCTCATTGTATCTCTGTCTTTATAGGAGTATGGTCCCCCCCCCCCCCTTCCCTGAGCATTCATGATCTGCACAGTATAGGATATTTTCAATTAAGTAGTCACTGTGTGTTCCGTGCTCCTGAACAAATTCCTATTTGATATATTTCTTTGTGACTGTTTTATAATCTACTATATAAAAAGAATTAAAACTACATATAAAATTAACTTTAAAATAAAACCAAATTACAATTTACACATGACTCAGTCACATTTATTACTTATCAAAATTGATGACATTAGTAGCAAGGCATGGTCGGAAACTCAGTAGGTACGAAATGATCGAAGTATAAAAACATACATATATGAAATATGTGATGGCAAATGCCTAACATCTTTCGGTAGCAAATTTAATGAGCAGTGGAAAAAAAAAAGAAAAGAAATGAGACTCATGTCTTCTTTAACGCATTGACATTTGACATTTCATGGATTATTTGTGTGGGGATCGGTCATTAAACTATCCAAAAAGATATTGATAATTCACGTGTATAATTGAAGAATGATGTGAACTCGTTTGACAGTTCTATCTGACAGACTCGAGATAAATCTAGTCTTTGACAAAAAAAAAAACACAAAAAAACAACACATGAGTTTTGATTATTATCGTGCACAACACACTAACCATGTTAAAGCCAGTCCTCAAATAGGCCTCTTGTCAATGCCAAACTGTCTACACCAGTGTATCGCAGATCATACAATACAGGAGGCTTGCAAAATGATTATAGATTTATGTGTTGTTTGAAGGTTTGCATGGTGAAGTAAATGAGGGAGAAAGATTTGCGGTGACACCATGTGTATGTAGTCCTTAACCGGATCGTTGTTTGGCAGAAGAGCCTAGAAAGAGGAGAAACGAAGAGGGAAGCGACATAGGGGTTGTGAAGAGGGCAAGAAGTGAAGAGTGGGGGACAGTAATGGGCTAGAAGTTGAAGTTGCACTAGTGGAGACGGTAGAGAAAGGAACACAGAGAGTGGCAAGGAAGAATAGTGTGAGAATCAAGTAAGATGTTCGGACATCGTTAGAAGGGGAAAGATGAAATAGAAGGGAAGAGGAAGAGGAAGGAGTTGAATGTTGGAGAATCATGGAGATAGAGGAGAGCAGTGAAGATTCATGAAACCAAGAGAAGAACGAAGTCGGCGAACAGTGTGGCTATGGAAAGCGGAATCAGTGGAAAAAGGACGAATAATCCTTCAAAGGAAGGGTAAGTAGAGGAGAGATGAGAATATGTTGAGAGAAGGGAGAGAGAGAGAGAGAGAGAGAGGGGGGGACAAAGAAAAGAAGAAGAAAAGAACCAATTGAAATTCAAGACGTAAATTAGAGGGAGCTAGTGTGGATCCTAGAAATAAATGCTGCGGAGGAGAAAAAAAATGGAGAGGAAAATTGATGAAAGTTAAATCCTGAAAAGGTTCCCGTGGGAGAAATGCAAAAATGAGAAATTAAAATAAGGTTGAAGTGTAGACCTGAGGAGAGAAGACAAAAGAAATAACCTGTAAATAAATGTGTAAATCAATACTAGATTTTCATCAAATAAAAAAAGGAAAATCTGAGGTGCTGCAGTCGTCTAAAGTTTTAGTGGCAAACTCCCAACATAAAATGTCAGGTGGCAATGTACTTCGAAGGACATTAGAATGAATGACGCAGAAAGAAGACAGCTATCTGCGATATGATAGAATGACACTTTTGGCACTTGACGGTTGTTAACATATGCCCAAACCTGTTGTACAGCTTGTATGCCTCAGTCTATGAGAATGGATTAAGGTGAATCTCTCTTTTTTATATACAATTATATTATGTAAAGTATTATCTGCAAGTATTTAAACTGGCGGAAGTGTAAAGTAAGTTTTGATAATCACGTTGACTTATTATACTAGGTGGGGACTCTAACAAATTGCTCAAGTTATGGGTCGACTCTTTGAGGTCTTTAGAGAAAAACAATTCGATACACAGTGTTCAATGACGACAGATACAGTGTAGCTAATTGATGATAATGTACTCTTATTCATTGATAATAACTCGATTCCTCAGTGTTGGCACTGTACTCCTAGAAGATCCTGACAATGTGATCATCCCAGCATTGTCAAGTACCACTGGGTCAAGAGGAACCATGGGTGATGGAGTCACATTGTCCATGAATGAATGAATCGTGTAGAAATCGAACCTACGTCCTTCTGTTTTGGGTCCAAATCCCTATGCATGATGTCACAGCGCCCCCAATAGATGTACACCGAGTGCCAAGAATCTTCTGCCGTTTTAATAGTGGAGCAAACTCACTAGCTTAGTCTTTTGAAGCATGCTAGGAGATCAACCTTTGTGCCAGATCGTTGATGACAATTTACCTGAAATTTGGAGAGATTGCCGGACAGAAAAACTCCAGCAATGTCAGATATAGGACGTTTATACGAAGGAGGCTCCATTACCCCGGCTTGTGATGTAGGCACGCGAGCTGATACGTCAGTACAGTGCGTGTGTCAGTGTTACATCAACTGTGACTCAAGGTACTTGGCAAGAAAGAATGATATGTAGTGTAGTGGGTATTGCTCCAGCAATTGTTTTGTCGATTTCTTTGTCAGTAATACCGAATAAATCTCCCACATTTCCCCAAAGACAAAATATTGATCTCTCTTTCACTTTTTCCATGTGGTTTGCGCAGATTATTATTATGGAAATTATGTCTGTTGTGTGTGTGTGTATATATATATATATATATATATACCGGTATATATATATATATACATATTATATGGCTATATCCAACACTCTTCGAACTCTTTGTTTTGAAGATTGAAAGTTACTCATACCAGCGTTAGTCACGATTTCGTATTTGAAATCCTCTGATATCCCTTCTCATCCGCAAACTGAGCCGCTTGACGTCGCTTACTCCTTACCACAAGAAAAAAAAATGTAAACACACATATATATATATATGTATGTATTCTGAACTTCACTCTTTCTTCTCCGTTTCTGACGCCCTACTTTGAAAGACAGTACGGAAGTAAACAGTTCGCCACACGTCAAGCGTCTTTCTGTAGGAGCATAATTTAGTATAACATAAGAACAAAAAAAGAAAAAGAAGCCCATATTGCAGGCAACGTTCTTCGGGATGGCAAGGCAGGTGAACCGGAGTAGATCCGGGGGGATAGACGGCATCCACGGTGGTGATGAATCACGGTTTATTTGTAGGTTTTCGGGACGGAAAGACAAGCTCGATTCCTGCGCTACGCCCTAACCTGACACCGTATGAACTATCATCACTCATATTATTATGTCTGACAGCTATTAAAGCTGAATGCTTAGATCGGCAATAATTTTTGAGTGAATATAATATAGGCCTGATTTGATGTGTGTATATAGGTGTGTATATGTCCCCCTTTCTGTTTGTCTGTCGATCTGTGTGTGTGTGTGTGTGTGTGTGTGTGTGTGTGTGTGTGTGTGTGTGTGTGTGTGTGTGTGTGTGTGTGTGTGTTTGTGTGCGCGCGTGATGGCATAATACAATTTCGGGATACACATTCTTGCTTTATTTGTAAATTCCTGTATGTTATACCAAGAAGTATACAGTATAGTGACATACAGAAACGTCTCTGAGTACGAAAGACAGTTAAAAATCGTGACGAATAATCTATATTTGAATACGCGTCAACTGAACGAGGTATATATAGGCTTACCATATCAACATAAGTACCACTAAAACATCGACCTGTTTCTTTAGAAGGCGTGGTTTCTTGTCATTCTTACAGTGTAGTAGCGTTAGTTACAGACTTTGGTTGTGTATTGTGTGGCTGCGGGACGCATCTGGCTCTTAGCAAGACGCACAGGACCATTGTCTTGCGTTATAATAATGAGACAGTCTGCAACTTCACACGAAGTGAGACATATGTCATGAATCAGGGCTTATCAGTTAAATAATAATATTAAAAAAAAACCCAGACATGACATTGTTTACTATCGCTCTCATCTTAAAGGGGCATTCCGGACGATTTTCATAATTTCACATCATGAAGTACATAAATCAACAGCTCCATGTATAGATTCGTGGAATTTATTGTGGTCCTTGAGCAGAGAAACCAATAAATTGAAAATCTTAAACAAATTACACTGAACAGTGTTGATGACATCAGAGCCTCATATACTTCATAAATGTAGCAGTGTAATTCCATTACAATACCACTTGCTCAACAAGTTCACCTGTGAAAAATCTATGCATGCCTTCTTCTTTTGTTCTGCTTCCTTGAGCCCCAACTCATGCATTCTTATCATGCTTATGGTGAGGCTGGCATGTCATCATCCTTGTTCATTGCAATTTGTTATAAATTTTGAAAACATTCTCATTCCTTATCCCAATCACTATAAATTCTGAAACTCTGTACTCAGTTTAACTGATTTATAGCTGTTCAAATGTAAAAGTCTGAAAATCATCCGGAGGTACCCTTTAACTGCAAACCCTTTCCATAAAGGTTGTTTCACAGAAAGTATGAACAAAAAGGCTTACCCGACATAGCGCCAACTAACTAGAATGCGAACTGGATTACAGGTATCGAAACGTTCTCGGCATACCGGGGGTGAATCAGTATAGCTGTCTACTACGTTCCTACAGAAAACTACGCATAAGTTTTAACACATAATTTTATATCATTTGCCTGTTGGAATGAGACCCTACCTGTGGATAGCCTTGGCGAAACAGTTGCCTCTCTGATGGGTCTGGATGGAACCCAAGAGGACCGATATCCGGACTGCGATCGATTGTAGGTCGTCATCTTGACACGAAATTGATGTGTGTTAACTTTTCACAGAGTTACGAACACTTTGTCGTTCACGTCTGGCAAACTGGGCACAGGTTTTCACGAAACACAGTTGCAGTCGTGTGATCCAAAAAGAACCGCGGTTGACAAATTGTTCGGTGACATTAATTCACTCTCCAAAACGAGGGATCAGTCAGGGGAATTCGCGCGAATTAAACTCGGTCTAAATTAATCCGTGTGATAATCGGCAAATCTTCCGACAGAAGGGATAGAAATGCGGGTTTCCACAATCTGATCACGTATTGATACGTCAGCATACATCACTCATGTTTGTCAGGAAATATCACCAACTTCCCCCCTTGATTTTTGGCCCCAAAAAACTTTCCTTTCTTCGAGAATCACTGCGATCGCACAAAGCGAACTTACTCAGTTGGGGTGATTCAGCGCAACCGGTTTCGTTTGATGGAACAGAAATAGAACAACCCTGGAGTGAGTATCGGAACACTGAGAACAATCGCAGGAAAAAAAAAAGAAGAGTATCTCAAGACCTCACTGCTTGCTCTGAACCACAAGTCTTTTTTTAGTTATCATTTACAGAGGCGAGCGTCAAACCTGTAAGAGAACGTTGCAGACAAAGAAGAGTTGACTATTTTGTCGTGGGTATGTAGTCCACTAAGGTCGTAAGATGGAACATCCAACACGCCATCGTCTAAAATCTTTCGCTTCTGAACACTTCGAAAGAGGCGTCCGCACGGTGCCGCATGAAACGGGCGAAGCGCGAAACGACGGACACACGCACGGATGATTCACTCGTAAGAGTTCTGCGTCGTAAACACGTTTTCGGGACTCCGAAAAAGTTCCCGGACGTATTTCGTTGTTACGGGAGGCGCTCGGAGCAAGCGAGAGCGCTCTAGGATGTCATGCAGGACACTGGGGATACTAATGATGATGTTCCTGCTTTGGGTCACGAAGATATTCATCAAGGAGAATTATCCACTTGAAGGTTAATCCAGTTTGCCCTCTTACACAGGAGCGAATGTACTTTGGCTAAAGGCAATCCCTCAACATCGCCACAAATTACGCCGAGTTGAACAGACGTGGTGCGCATGACGTGTTACAACAGCCGTTCAATTGGCACGTGGACAATTATCATTGCATTCCGAAAGATAAACAACTTCTTCTAACTGGAAGATGAGCAGTGGAAAAACATGTCCTTATCTTGCTATAAACATTCAAATTAATTCATGTCCTTCCCTTTTCTCTTCGTTGGCTATGTCACAGGTGTGCCGTCGCTTTTCAGCATCTCATGCAGTCTGTGTTTTTTCTTTGTTTTTGTAGTTGTTGTTCTTTGTTTTTGTTGGTGTTTAATTTTGTGGAAGGAGGTTCAGGAAGGGACTTTCGGTTTTATAATTATTGTTAGGAAGTAAAAATCATTGTGTCACAGTCTAACCAATGCCAATGAAGAGTCAGGTGCTAACACATAGCACGTATTATAAAACACATGTAGCTTGTAGCGAATCTTACATTGATTTCATATTTTGCTATGCATGAGATGAGGAAACTTGAAACTTACTTGTTGTCGATCAAGATGATTATGATGACGAATATGTTGACGATCAAACTGTTATTGTTCAGCTGGATCTATATTAAATTTTGAAGAGCTTGCACCCAAAAGGCACTCAATCCATTGAAAAATGATAGATTTAGCGCCTTTTGGAAGCGAGCTTTTCATTTATGTAAATAACGAAGAATTCAAAAGAAAGCATTACCGAGAGAGAAGAATAGAAATCACTTACATCGACACCATTACAAAGTTGAGGAAATGGGTCAAATTTGACGACAATTTGCCATTTCACTTCTCCTCGCTGTACTGTTTTCTCATCCCCTCCAAACTTTTGCAAATTGTCAGAATCCGCCGAGGGAAATCCATGCTATTAGTGAGCAAATTTGAGTAACATGAAACCAAACAAAGTTTGTCAGTGACGCAACAGAGTACTTGCTGGTCTCCTCATTACACTGATTCACTGTTTGAGCCCTACAAATGACCTCTTGACCTAGGTCATTAAACTATTCATCACCTTAACATATTCCTTGAAACATTTTCAATCGTTCAGTTATGTGCAATGATTATTTCTTTTACAACTCTAAACCATTTATTTATTAACCCATTGAGGACGAGTCCCGAGTATACTCGGGCAAGTGTCTATGGGATATGCGTGTTGTTTAAGGGCAAAGAGAATTCCAGCGACATGTGTGAATTTGCTTCTGAAACTGCATCAGTAAACACAATAGGACGTTCGTTTATCTACAAGGAGATCATGCTGTGTCAAAATCATCAACTTCAATCATGTTGATAGTGATACCAGTGATGATGATGACGAGAGATATTATCAATAACATCAACAATAGAAGTAGTCATCATCATCATTTTCGTCATCTTTATTAGCATTGTAATCCGGTAGTTTGCTTTCATTATCGTTAGTATAATAGTTGTAGTACCAGTAGGTCCTAGTAGGCAATAGTAGTAGTAGTATAGTAGTAGTAGTAGTAGTAGTAGTAGTAGTAGTAGTAGTAGTAGTAGTAGTAGTAGTAGTAGTAGTAGTAGTAGTAGTAGTAGTAGTAGTAGTAGTAGTGGTAGTAGTAGTAGTAGTAGTAGTAGCAGTAGTAGTAGTAAAAGTAGTAGTAATAGTATTTTTCCTGATTTATCAGAGAAACTCATGAACCGGTCTGTCAACAATGTACCGCAGATGTGATACTTTCCCCAAGTCTTACTCACTTAGATAATAAAATGATCGATGTAGCACGACAGAGAAAAACAAAGGCAAGGGGAATTAATGCCTTGATAGTGCCTAGTTTATTTCTTTGGGAAAAACAAAAAAGGATAGACGCGCGGGGAAAAAAAAAGTCTGATCTGCGTTTTGTTTATGGGATTGTAGCGCCCTCAGACGGACAATAGAGAGATCATTCGGACAATGAGCTGGTACAATAAACTTCTTCTGGAAACTTTGTCGAAATTCATCTCTTATGTTTAAAACATGATTAGACGTTTTTGTTCTACCTACGTCCAGTCAGCATAGCAACGACCTCGTGGTGTGTTCGTTTGATCGCATCTCAATTAATGAAAAGAGATCGTTTGGCGTCCTTGAGTGAAGTTTGTTCCACTATGTTTGCATAAGGAGCAACATCAGTTCATTTCCGAGTTCTACTTTTGTTGTTGATGTTGAATCATGTATGAATGCTGAAAATATTATTACCATGGTTAAAAATCAACGAACAAACAAACAAACATATCCACAATTACGAGTATGAGACTCGGTTGAGATTTGTTGATAAAAAGAACAACCAGCCAAGCTAAGAAACAAACAAACAAACAAACCCTATAACATGTATTTGTGTCAAATGAAATTATCATAGTTCCCAGAACAGTTTTGTGTAGTAGTGCCACAGCTCACCCCGGGGTCCCTACCTCCAGTTGACCAGGGAGGTGGGAGAAACCCCCATCCCCATGTCACCCCACCCCAGCACCCCCTCCCTCTTCCCGATAATACCAGGTACCACATTATCAACTTCTGGGCCGATAACTTTTGGGTATACTCGAGTAATCCCTAAATTAGTGGAATAACTCATTGGGTATCCATTCAAGTTCTTTTGGGTTTGTTCTTTACAGATGACTATCCACTAAACCACGTGACATTGCTCTAATAAATTTTCTCTGTTTCACACACACACACACACACACACACACACACACACACACATACACTTTTGGTTACATTTGTTTTTCTTCTGATTTTAGATGATCAGATGCAAATAAAAATTTACAAAATGACTTTGAATGTTAGAAAAATTAAACTAGTTATGGATTTTACCCCCTACACACACACACACACACACACACACACACACACACACACATACACACACACACTCCTCTTTATTTCATTCTTTCATTCATTCTTTCTCCTTTTTTTTTCATCAAATTTATCTTTCCCTAGAAGAAAAAATCACAGAGTGACAAAACAGTGGAATAGAATATACTCATAGGACTTTATTTTTTGCTTCCACATCCTACATTGCAGATATACCAAGTATCATTTTCAAAGACAATATACACTCAACAGACAAAAACTGGTCAACACATGTTGCCATGGTAACAGAAGAATAAGACATCAAATGTTACATGCTTGAATTACAGAAACACACTTGGAGTGATAAATGAGAATAGCTATGTCTCCTGAAGTTAGCTTGGAGCCGTTAATAAATGGATAATGCAGTTATTGTCATACAAGTCTCCTACACAGAATGTGATAACTGTCAGATAAGTTACTGATTTTATACAGCTTATTTTTACTCTGTTTTTTTTTTCACCACTGTATAATACATTGTATATTGCATACCAATGTTTCAGAATAATCGCAAGAATTTATCAAGATGTTGTAGGTGGTATAGCCTCAGTGAGAAAGGGTATAATGGATCATAATAAATAAAACACATTCCAAAACATTTCCTTCACTATCTCTCTTTTTGTTACAATAGACGTATACAGGAAGCATTGAGACACAGCAGGCATAAAAATCAGCCAAAAGAACATTCATAATACAGAGGAACCTCGGTATGATGAGAACCTTAAGAACCATGACAATTATCTTGTTCTATCATGCCCCTCACTATGTTGAGGTATAAAATATACAAATGGAAGAGATGGGACCTGCAAAGTCACCTAGCTAAAATAGTATTTTGTTACATATGCAGGGATGCCAAGTTCAAATAATTTTTATGAGTGAGATTTTCATGACTCAGCAACTTGGCGTGCGAATGTGCGCACGAGCTAGGGTGTGGGAGGGGTTTTTTCCCCCTGTGGCCTCCCACGGTAGGGAGCTTTTTCAATTTTTCAAATTTTGATGCGGCCAGGTGCATACTTAAAGTGACTATTTTCTTCTTATTTTGAAAGACAAAAGGAAAATATACCTTCAATTGCAACTATCATCTTAATCTTTTGAGCTATGCTCATTATTATAGGCCCAAGTTGCAGACTTCGCCCAATGCATGAGAAAAATGGGTGCCATGCGCGAGATCGTGAGACGGCCCCTAAATGCTTGAGTCTCACGCAGAATGCGTGAGACTTGGTAGCTCTGCATATGCCCTATCTTCAACGAGGTTTCCACTCTATATCTCTCCTATCATTGAAGGATCAATTCACCACACATGACACGGTGGCAGCCCAAACATGATATCTCCGACATAGTGTACTAGCGTGCCCGTCACTTAGCAACCAGCAATGCCATGCTGCACACATCCATCTCAGTGCACAGTTTACTATGCTTGGGTCTGTGGTAGAGCGAGTCAAAATGGTGCCTGAGCCAAAGTGAATTGATGGAGCTTGTACTATGAATATTTAAAAATAATAGTTACTAATGGGGAAGTCTTTTTTTTTTTATTGTGTGAATAAAAGTAAATGAATTAGAGAAACAGGACATTGAAAATTTGAGAAAATTTTGATGAAAACTAAGAAACTTGTGAATTTTTTAAGTTGTGATAAATCAAACACAAATTGGCAACTCTGAGAGAGAATATGAGCTCACTTTCCATATGCCGCATGCATACAACTCCATAAAATCTACCTTTTTACAGTTAAAGATGACAGAATAAATTTTCATGCAAAGGTTGTACACAGAAATATTTATAATGATTGGGTGCATGTGCGATTGGTAATTTACTTGACGGGGGAAATGAAAATTTCTGATCTTATACATGTAGTACATTAAAGAGCAAATGGGGGTGAGCTCGTACAAGGCATTGCACCATTACTGCTTTGGTCATTTGTGTTTGACTGATCATAACTTCAAGAAATCGTTATATTCTCAGTTTTTATCAGAATTTGATTATACTTTCATTGTCCTGTTCAATGTTTTCGGCTGCTACTCACACAAACTAATTTTCAGGATAGCCTCCACAGATGTGATTTCTGCAGAGCTAACTGGAGTTGGCTGTGGGGTGACATGCATGAGGGCCAGAAGGCTGTCTATGACCAAACACCCTCTACGGAATTATCGCCCTTTTAGTTCTCAAGCAGCGGTAAGTGAATGAAGACTCTATGCCGATATAAAGCAAAGCTCACTTCACTAATACATCAGATGATTGCACAAGATTGTTGAGATCCTGAACGGTGTAAGGTTGAGGCAAACTATTTGCCAAACAAGATATTAAATGCATGATCCAGTTTGCATGATCCAGTTTACGGGAAATGAAAGCATCCTTTACTTAACCATCTCTTAGTACAAGGCTTGGCCTTTAATCTTTGCATTCATTAGCCGCTCTTCAACCAACACAAATACCAGTAGCTTCCTTTGTTCATTACAGAGATACAATTCTAAAAAAATTGTCTGGATACCTTCAAAGTCTTGATGTCAGCAGTTCTGTATACCATTTTTCTAAAGAGTTCCAACCATGAATCTATATGATTTCAAGAAAACTTGTCCTCCTTAATCAAAACAGGCCTATCATCCTGTAGAGGACATATTTGCAACAGCACACATAATTCAATCAAATATGTCCTCCACCTTTTAGACTGCATAATCTAGCCTTAAATAATTTCTAAAGGACTTTCATGAAGTGAAAAATAAGATACCGTTCACACATTTGTAAGCAAAATAGTTTGTAAGAAGACTGATTCTGTCTAAAATAGAAACTATCAAACTTATGTACACATCTCATGTGACCTGCTTTCATAGGAATATTCAACAAATCTGTGCATACCAACTTTTTTTTTTTCTAAGTTTGACAAGTACAAGAAAAAAAGTATAAAAGATCGGTACATGTTAAGTCTTTATATTCTGGTTCTCTCATTTGCTTCATCAAGCGACAGCATATTTCACAACAGATATCTGCCACGACTGCAAGTTGCATAATCATCGTAACCACAGCAACAGCTACCATGCTCTTCTGCTGCCCGGCGGCTGTAGCCCAGCAGCAGCTGCCAGGGTAACTAAAGGTTTGTGGAAAATGCAACTGTTGTGCATGCTTCATGAAGTGGGTCTTGGGAGCAAAAACCCTGTCATTCTAACCTCCAAGGTGCTACGCTATGGCTATACTGGGATAAGCACAAGCAGAATGAAGTTAATAAGGGTTGAATACAGTAACAGGAACACAAATATTGTACAAAATGATAGGAATGCATCGATCAAGGCACACAATGAAGTCACATACCTATACTTTGATAATCACACCACCCTCCACCTACCAACCCAGCTCATTTTCTGGACAGGATGCAACAGTAATACATGTCTGACTTCCAAATGTCTACTCCTTTCTGGTAATAATTTCTGGAACAGCAAAATATCAGCCTCTCTGTACACAGTTAAAGTATCACAATACTGTTCGAAACCAACTTAATAATGAATTCACATGAAAACGATATACAGTTTCATGTATGTTGACGTAAACGATATTGTATTCGTCTATGATCAAGAATAATATGGAGAGTCTGACCCAAAGCAACCAAATGGAGGGAGAAGCGAAGTGAATTAGTCTTGAAATTTAACCTACCCATAACGTGACCTTATCATTTTCAGAACTACACTTGGCCTTGTGAAGAGATCCACAGGCAGACTATTATGATAATATATGAAACAAATTATAGATATAATACTTAGAAGAGCTACACCTGAATATTACCATGCTGCTGAATAATACTACACTTTGCAGGCGGCATATCGCTACATTGTCATTCTACCTTCAACCTGATAATATATAAAGCACTGTAAGACTGGCCATGGTAAACTTTGAACTTGAAGCAGTAATCCTTAGGGTGACTTTCAACTCTTCATTACCAGAGATTTCTTAAAGTCACATGATTGGGCTTTGGGGAATTTATTCACCTTTTCCACATAGACTATTTCTTTTTCTTTCCTGCAACATGCTCAAACTCATAAAAGTAACACCACACATGTGCCAACAGACATGAAATAATAAACACACACTACCATACGCATGTCTACTAAAAGTAAGTTGACTGGGTGCGTATTTTACTCCACGGACTTTATAAACAGCAATCCAGCCATTGGGCCAGTATTCTACTCGATTTCTCTAACCACATCTCTGAAGACACTACAAATTAGACTCTTCTTAAAGTATTGTGATAAAATTACGATGTGATTTAGATAACATGATGTATCAATCAATACTCTGCTGTTAGCGAGCTCTATCTAGATTTGTGATGTGAACACTACAACGTCACTATTAGGCTATCTTCTGGACATGCGCAAGACATGTTTCCATTGTCTAAACTGGTAGGATGTGTCGTTGTAGTGCTCGCATAGCAGATCTAAAGCTCTCTACTGGCTCAAGTTGAATTTCTATTGAATTCCTACAGACTTGAAGTATCTTAAACAGTCTTCTATATGCATCTGAATCAGGGTTAACTACTAAACAATACCTTTAATGTCTTACACTGGGTAAGCATGGACATCATCACAACATCTTCAGATCACACACAGGTTCTTAGAACATATTACAAACAAAAATTATCCCTGAAAACTTCCAACACATCCTTTTAGATAATACTTAAGATGCCCTCACAGTACATCAAGTTCTTAAATTTATGCTTTAAAGCAAATAAACCATAACATACTTTTTATATAATTCTTTTTTTTTTCATCCTTGCTTCTTAAAGAAGACATGGTTGGCACACAAAATCTGGGACCACAAAAGGATCAAACAAGATGTTGGGATTTGCGATGAATAGACAGGATGACTATCTCTTTGTTATGATGTACAAACAAAAAACCAGTTTCATAACATGGGCAGGTTAGATCTTTGGTTTAAAGCCAAATTTTTGTGAATAAAGAAGGCTTTCTGTTACCATCACAAGTTCTTGTAGCTCTCTCTCTCTCTCTCTGAGGATCAGATTATGGGAAAGTAGCTTACTGTGGTCTGGGGGAAAAATACATCAAGGTGCATTCTGAAATACATTAGAATTACTGGAAACTAAAATAAGGATTACATTAATAGAATACTCCTGTGCATGAAAAAAAAAGAAGGGGGGGGGGGGGGGCCTCCAAATTCATTCACCTAAAGCGATTACCTTCGACAGTTCTTCAGACGTAACACACAACAGCTTCCTTACAAACCCTACAAAAAATCTCCTATAGCCAAAAGTGTTTATACTGCACGTCTCTCAGAGAGAACCACAATATTATCGAAGCACAAGCATTCCACATGAGTCAGAAAAGTTCAATTGACAGTCTTGGGCAACATAACATGGAAAGCAAGAGCACACCAGATATGAAGATAAGGCATAGTGAAGTAGTGTTAGACATACCTGATCATATAATGAAAGTTACCGGGTATGTTCTTCAGTAAGTTAGTATCCACACATGAAGATAATACAGACTGGATACATATACTTGTAGGAATTACCGGTACGTTATCTACACACCTTTGCGGAGTAACACCGCCCTCATGTGACAATGTTTAGGGGTTTTCCCCCCATGCCAGGCTTGTACATTCCTCTTCTGAAGAATCATCCACTGTGATGCCTAACCAGCATCTCTCCAAAACATTGGGGTAGGCATCCGCTGTGACGTTCAAAGCACTGCCGGGATTCCACCACACCCGCTCGCCGAGCTCCCTACCATGCGAAGAACACACGATGATGCCCAATATCACACACAGCATAGTCGGTACAGCACAGGGCGGGGCATCTTCTTATTGCCATGGTTACCATCCACACACGACAAAAGCAAACTTGGTCTGCACCAGGACTGGACAGCAATGTTTGATATTCAAATCATCTCAAAATACAGACAGTCACAATGCACTTGTCCTTACTCAATATTTTTTTTTCTTTCACACATACTCTCTTTCTCAAATCACAGTATCTCTCTCTCTCTCCCTCTCTAACTCTCTCTCTTTCTCACACTCACTCTTTCTCATCATATAAATATATATCTATATCATCCCCTTTCCCTCTTCCTTGAATATTAATGTCATTCACCCGTCCAATGTCTGTTTTATCTCTCCTTTCACTATGTCCATCTCTCTTTTTTTTCTTTCCATGTGTCATCTCCTCCAAGGCTTCAGAGTTCCTCCTGCTAGTCCTCGCTCCCGATTTCGGTGGGGAGGTTTCTGTAGGAGATGAAGGCGCGCAAAACCTTGGGCAGGGTAATCTGGGAGAGCTTGGAGGAGTCGGGGAAGGAGCGACGGAAGGCCAGGCGGCACAGGTGCCTGAGACTTTTGACGCTGCGGGGGATGGCGATGAACTGAACCGAGCCTTTCCTGGTCCTGTTGAGGAAACAGACAACTATGGGCAATAAGGACAGACCTTGTGAGAATGGGTGATCAGGAAATACATGACCTTAACGGGAAGCAGTGAGATTTTCACTGTACTGATAATCAAGAAGAGTAAAAAATATACCCTTTCACCAATTTATTGGACATCAAAATTGTCTCACGCGATTTTTTCAAAATAATTCCTGCAAGCGATCGTGTAAGATCCTGCCAAAAGGTGCAAATTGATGTCCCAAGTTAAAGCTCAATGAAAACTAAATCTGCACCAGTATTCAATAAAATACTTACATCAGAAACTGGAAAGAGGAAGGTAACTTAATGTAACCGAAATTACGAGCTTTTTGGTGATTTGAAAGTTTGTTTTTTTTAGTTCATTGGTACATGTATTCCAAAATCTGATAAATAACTTAATGTTTTTTTTTAAATTTTTTTATTTGACTTACATTTGACTTACAACTTTACTTTGGATTAACAAATTACTGAAGTGAAATACCAAGCAATCTATTGAACAGCCTAGCAAAATACAGAGATAAGGCTTTGCCTTCTCAAGTAATGATATAAATACTGGCCCTGGGTCATTGAAAAAAGAGAATTTTCTAAAAATTCGTCTCGAGACAAGTCTGTGATGAACTTTACCAGCTGAGCTGATTTACTCGTTTCAAGGCATGAGCAGTTTTAAGCCTATGATGTCCTTGAACAATTGGACTGAGATACTTATGAATGTTAAAAGGCAATATTTGCAGAACCCATTTTTCATGAACGTGCTCATATATACAAACTACACAACAAAAAGAGCTATAATCTCAGGCAAACAACGTGCTTAGTCCAACATATCTACACTGGTGTGTAAATACTCCAGTGCACATTGTCATAAATTTACGATGTTTTAGTTGATATTCGGTGTACACAACATAATAATGCTGTGTAAAAGAAATTTACTGCTCGGCAAACCCATAGAAGCAAACATACTGTAAAACCTAGTTCTAACAATAAGCACCGCTACCCAAACTAACAAGGACCTGTGAGACCTGTTCCTGTCAAAATTTGGGCAGTGCTCTCACATATTGGTCTTGATCACCATAATAGCAGAATACGAACAGTTTGAGCTTCTTTTTCTTTGAGCTTCCTTGCGGAGACTTCCAATGTGAGCTCCCTTGTGGAGACGTTATGAGCTCCCTCGTGGAGACATTTGGGATATATTCTTGTCTAATATCTTTAAGATTTATTATGTTTGGTTTATGTCAGTATTGTCTGGGGCAAATTATTTGTTTCATAGGGCCCCAATTTTTTTCTCTCTTCATTCTTTATAGCACAACAACATCTTCTTCTTAATCAGTATCCTCTCATTTTTTAAGCAATGAGCAAAACAACCTGTTCATATTCTCAGCGATACACTGAGATCTCCTTACCACATACAATAGCAAACAATTTAAGCAGAGCATATATCTTCTCTTTTTCTGTTTTGTGTGTTTGCGCTTTATTTATCTTTTCTTGCACTCTTTGATTCGCAAATAAATTTGTGACTGGTACAAACATCTCGACAAGCTGTATTAGAACAAGAGACATGACATAGAGCGGAAGCTCTAGTTTGAGAGTAATCTCAAATATTTCCTGATACATCTGTTGATATCTAGCGAAAACTGGTGACTGGTCACATGTAAATGTTGTGATGTCCTCTTACTGGGACCAGACCACACTGACCATGAGTGGGTCCTATCCAAGCACACAGCAAAGTGTTTTTCTCTCTTACCCTGCGGCCAGAACTGACCCATCGGGAGAGAAGGAACAGCTGATGGCGTCCGAGAGAGGGGACACTAGGACCGGGTCAGAGTTGTCCTCCAATAACCACACCCGAACATAGCTGCACATTGCAAGAAAAGGAAAGTGAGGGAAGACAATGAGAGTAGGTAACGCCAATAAGTTTAGATAACACTAGATAATTCTGAGTACCACCAATATGCAAAGCACCATTGTAGAGCCCAGTTACAGCTTGTTATTCCAAAGGTTCGTTATTCCGAAGGCTCTTTATTCCTAAGATTCGTTATTCTGAAGGTTCATTGTTCCGAATTTCATTTTCGGATTAACCAATCTTCGGAATAACGAACCTTCGGAATAACGACACAAATTTTCGGATTAACGAACCCTATTTCATTTTCGGATTAACGAACCTGTAGGTATAGGGAATTTGCGTGTTTCGGATTAACGACCCTTCGGAATAGCGAACCTTCGGAATAACAAACAGCACCTGTAGAGCCCTGCAACAGATGCACTGTGGGATAGCTCTGTAGCCTTGTCACTGCTTGTCGTCTGGCTTGCTTCTTCATCCACATACAAAGCAATGCAATCAACGCTTGCATGTCACACACTACTACTGTTTTACCCAATTTCCACAAATTCCACAAAAGTTCATTTTTCATGAAAATTACACATTCCATCAACTTGATACTGACATATGTTAAGGGCAGCTATTTTACCCCCACCTGCTTTCTGAAGGCAGTCAGTTAAGTGCTCTTTTATTATGCTAGAAAAGTGAATTTTTGTGGAATTCCCTTATATTTTCTTTATACTGTTGTCCACACATACGTCATAACCTCTTGTAGTCTCCTCATCCAGCAGTTCCAACACCAAAACTTTAAAAATTCATAACTTTTGCACATCGATCATCCAATTTTCCACAAACTTTCACTGATGTGTTCCCCTAATGCTACTGCTTTCACTCAATCCATATTTCTCTTTGGGTTTTGGTTTCCTTCTGAAGTGTGGGGCAATGTTAGATGTAACCTTCTGACAAGGCCTCGTGGCTGAGGAATGAGACTAAAATGCCACACTGAGCACGGCGAGACCCAGTGTCGGCTGTGCCACTCAGTCTCGCATTCGCTCATTCCCTCGCAGATAGTCTCTTCTCCAAACCTCAGCCACGAGGCCTTGACAAAAAGCTACATCATAAGAGACAAGATTTCTACAGGGCATAAAAGTTGCCCAAAAGGAGCTATCTATGGGACCCTAGGGAAGGTCAAAGTGGGGTTAGTCTTATCTTCAGCTTCATGATTCTTACTGGGAGGAAATGGTAAGTCCACAGCTTTGAGTCACACTGTAAATTACTTTCAGGAAAAGTTCCTAGCCTTGGTGTGTCGGTGGAAAATGGAGTGTCCTTCTGGTGCCATCGAAAGAAAAAAAAAATCCACTGAGCTACAAAGAAACTGTTCTGAGGAAGAGTCCTGTTCTGGCTGCTCAGAAACCGGACCACACTATTTAAAGGGACTGTACAGTACTGGTTGAGGTGGGGATTCATGTTTTGAACATTCTTAAGTGAGATAATAAGAAACCTCTTATGAAATATGAAAGAGCATGTAATTCTAAGAAGGATTCAACGTTAATTTGATGAAAATTGGTTTTCAAATGGCTGAGATATCCAAAATAGTTTTAATAATAAAAGGCGACAGGTCACAACTTTATTAGGATCTCTTTGTTTCACCTTGTTTTTGGATATCTCAGCCATTTCAAAACCGATTTTCATAAAATAAACTATTGATACCCCTTAGAATTGCATGCTCTTTGACATCTCACAGAGTGGTTTCTGAATATCTTGCAAAATGTTAAAAGCTAAATCCTCACCTCGACCAAAGCTGTAAACACCCTTTAAAGTAGGACAGATGCCAGACAACTGGTCAAAACCAAAAGGTCGTAGGTACTCACTTGTCATCACACACAGTAGCAAAGTGGAGTCCGTCGGAGGAGAAGGCGATATCTCGGATGTAGTGACTGTTTGATCCCCCGGCATAGATCGGACTCAAGGCTGGGAAGATGTGGCTGGAACAAAGATGAATGCAAGAAAAAAAACAAATATGCCACATAAGCATCATTTAACATCAAATCTAAGATACTGTTTCTTTCTTTTAAGGCAAAGCAGAGCTTGTACAAACATGCTAAATTGCTAGCAGGTTCTTGTATACACAATGTACCACACTTACTGAGTCTGCAAGGACACCAGACGGTAAATAGAGTCAGATTACTGGCTAGTTAGGACAATACACTGCAATGCATTCATTAGTTTGTTTGTTTTCTTACAAACATAGGTGTCTTTGAGAAATTATCTTTGGCATTCCTAACTTTTATCACACAAAGGATAAGATGCCCAAAAATTTTCACAAAAAGGCATTTGAAACAAAAGTGCATATGCCTGATTTAAAAATCATCAGAAATGTTGAGAAATTCAAGCAGATGTTGAAAATACTTTTGTGTCCATGCGTGCATGTTCTTAATGAAAAACAAGCAATGACAACAAAAACTGGTGAATATTTCCTGAACATAATAGTGTCACTTGAAACATATGGCACTAGCAAAGTCCATGTGCTATGCCTCTCATACAGACCTCATTAATGAACGAGGTCAATCAAACATTAAGATAACATCCAACAACGCAGCATCTTATGTTGCCCTGATGTGCCAGGTTGTCACACTGACAAGATCCAAGTAAATGTAATGTGTACTTTTCACCTGAAGTAAACATTGCGCAATAACTCCTGATTCAAATAATGATTAAATGGTAGATTAAACTTCAATGCTGTTTTGTTTGATCTCCATGTGTCTATCAGGGAAATCATGTCAGGGTTGATGTGGTTCCAGGCACTAAGGTGGCTTAAAAAATATAACAAAGAAAGCAAATAAGATAGGCACAAAAAAAAAAAAATTGTTATCAGCCTTGTAGGCATATCTATTACTGATACACTGTCTCTGATAAAAGCTTAACAAGGCTTTCCGCCAAAGAAATTTGCACTTCATTCTGCAGAGATTATTAAAGTAATATGCTTCCTGTTTTGCATTCACTTTTCTAAATTGTTCACGGATTGCATACGGATCGCCGGATTGCCACTAGGAGGACCTTGAAAAATATGCACCCTACTCGACCCCAGTTTGTTCTTTTATTCAATGTTTTTGAGTGATCACAGAAAGACTGTCCGAGAGATAGACTGTGCATCTCTTGAGCAGTACCTACCATCAAACCACAACTAATTTTTCTCTTTGTTCACCCCAGGGTAGAAGAAAGACTCTTTATCAATTGCACAAAAAGTATTTTTTGCAAGTGCAATATTTCATCTTTCTATCATTCAATCATTTTTCCATTTCCATTTATCTATTTTCAACATTTTTTTTCCTATAGTTTTTTCTATAGGTTATACGGTTGTCTTGTCCGTGATGGACTTCACAAACTGGATGGAACTGCATTCGCACTTGCAAAAGTAAAGATTGTGGATTATGCAAGCTCTTATCAAGCGGGACAATATTCTTTCTAGAACATTTCCTCACGCATGAATGCTGCCCAAAACACAACTGGTCCAAAACCTGAAGCCAACTGATGATGCTGGAGCCACACTTCCTTTCAGCCCACATTAGGTTAGAGATGGTAAGGCATGCATGGCGTATTAAGATTATATACGCTTGAGCATTCTCAAGAATGCTATTACGGGGAGGGGGACTTCTGGGCCCATTGAGTCCTTGATTTGGAATTTTACAGATGGGTAATTTGGTCTACACCAGAAGTTTCCAAAAATGTTGAGGGTTTCGAGAAAAAGACAACCTAAAGTTGCTGTTTTTTTCCACCTCAACATACTCCAACTCTTGATCCTGGTGGTGATTTATGTAGCAATCTGTCAAACCTGTGACTGATCTCAGTCAGAGCCGGATGGGATCGGTGATAGTTACAACAGAAAGGAAGCACTTTACCACTACTCACGGAATCAAGGTTAAAACTTTCCTAACCGCTCGTTTAACCCTGACCACACTTCCTTCACATGGTCTACAGAATCCCTCGTATTCATTCTTTGTCAGGTTTTTGTTTTTCTTGCATTACGTGCAAGCTGGCTTATCTACGAAACATGGTGATGTCATTTGTTTCCCTTCTCACATATTTCCAGTAGAGCAGTTCTACTTGATAATTTACGAGGTAAAAGTCGTCCCCCCATTAGCCCAGGCAATTAGCACAGGACATTTGCTGCCCCAAGTACTGGATTTGTCCTCTTTCAGCAGAATTAAAGCCTATTTGGGGGTCAAATGACAATTTGCATTTCATACACAATGATGACCATGATATGATGCTGATCATAACTTTTCAAGCAGTTAGTCTGCCGTACATACACATCTTGTACAAAGAATCGGTTAATCTTCAAAACCATAGCATACTCTTCACTTTTGTAATACCCATATCTCTTTAACAGATTTCATGTCCTACAAAGTGTACACTACGAATCAACTTGCCCAGTTCATTCTATGCTGCAAGAAATTTACTGCACGAAATCACACAACGGAGCAGTAAAAAATTTGTCTGTCGCCCTATATCTTACCTATATTGGCTCAGCATCTCTCCTGTGTATGGGTCCCACAGAATGACTCGGGTGTCATACGACGCTGTGGCCAGACAGGCCCCATCGACAGAGAACTCGCATGACGTTACGTTGTTGTGATGGCCTTGAAGCTTACGCAGCATTTTGTGCGTCTTAAGGTTCCAGATGATCACCTACATGCAGGAAAGATGGCAAGTTTAGTATTAAAAGATCTCAGCTCTTCTACCTAGACATGGAGTCATATGAGTATTATTATATCAGTAGGCAGTGATGATCATATGTGAAGCAGGATTCAAATAAGGCATTCAAAAGTTGATATCATGATGCACATTGTCATATCAGACTTGATACTTACACTGTATCATTCTGTCATACCACACTTTTCACAACTTCACATGAAAAATCAAATAAATAGATGTTGTTGAATTCCTACTGCTGCACTAGCAGGCAAAACATCAACAACTTTGTACACAGCACTGCAGCATTCAGAGGCTGAAAATGCCTATTTTTGATGAAATTTTCATTTCCTCCTATAGGCAGTTAATACAATTAAGGGAAAACAGCACTTTTCTTTAAACCTGTAGCATTTTGGGGGAAAAAAGACAGTATAAAATACTGCAAAAATAGTAACATTTGGCATCCCTAAACTAGGATGCTCTTTACAGATCATGTGATCTACCCCCAGCAATGCCTTGCACAGATAACATTGGTGACAGTAAATGCTTGCTACACACAGGCAACGGTTTCAACCTACTCAGGGAATACTTTTCCTTGTATCACATCACAATTTGCTATGCATTTTTAAACCACTGCTACACAAACTAACTTTTGTGGAGCAATTTTCTTCCATAGAAGTGTACATGATATTATTTGAAATATTGTTAATCAGCTGAAATTGCTAATCAAATTTGAGTTGGACAATTGTTCCCTGCTACTCAACCTGCTATGTCCTATGCAGTCACTGTGTCTGTAACACTTTATTAAAGAAATGACATGTCACCGTAAGATGGCAGACCACATCCTGGGGCCTTGGGCAGTGAAAGGAAAACCACAAAATGTTTCTTGCGCTTTGCGCTGGCATCAGCAGAACATACAGGAAGTGAATGGTCCACACTTTGAGGCCAGCTAATTTTTTCCCAACCCACCATCTACAGGTAAAATTCTGTGGAATTTAGTCCTTCAAGCAATAGAAGGCTGCTGTCTTATACAAACAAAACACCTTGTATAAAATATGTCAACAGTATAAACGGAGCTGCTGTACACATCAATTACAAGACAGTCTAGCTTCACAAACAACCTCACATAAGACTATTTTGCTATTTTTTTTCGGGGGGGGGATAGATTCTTTTTTTGTTGTTATTTCACCACAGATGAGCACATTGAGAGGATGAATCACTGACCCCTAATATTTATCTGTTTGAAATATCTCAACCACAACACCATAATCTCCGTTGTATAATAGCTGCAGTCTGCAAGGATATGAATTGTATTAACAAAAACCAGCGTCTGTCAAAACAGACTTACTGGTAACTCTCACACATGTTTAACTCTTTCCTTACCACGTGTAATTACTACTGCATTACATCTAAACGGCTTTTTGTAAAGATGAAGGTGGAAGTGTTAAACAACTCACCGAGCGCTGCTCCCCCACAGAGGCGAGGATGCTGGCGTCGGGCGATATGGCACACCCCTGGACGCCGTGTGGATGACCTTTGAGGGTGGCCACCATGTTACCATCGTCCTTGAGGTCCCAGATCTTGAGGGTACCATCCTGGCTGGCCGAGACCAGGTTCAGGCTGCCGTCTGGTGAGAACTGGATGTCCCGCACCAGTCCCCTGTGATCCATTAACAGCAGGTTCTCGCCTGGCCAATGACAAATCACATGTATCAAGATATTCCTCATTCATTAAAAATGCACAAATTATGCACCGCATACAAATGAATGTTTAAATCATGTACGAAAGCCTGCAAATTAAGCTCATTTAAATATTCTCACAGCTTTCCTTTAATGAGTACTGTGATTCTAACAAAATTTCTTCACTGAACTATTAGTATAATGGTAAGAATTTCATAGACTGCTAGCTCACTTCTTAAAAAAGAGATGTATATCCAGTCTCAAGCTTTACTTACTAGTTAAACTTATTCACGTGAGGATGTACCTATTTATACTTAAATAATTATATCAGGCAATGCTAAACACTGGTGCCACTCCGACTGTCCCACAAATGTTTCTGGTTTTACAGCATCTAAGCATGATGGCGGAAGAAGAGTTACTGTGAAAGTGGATATTTTCGCGCGACCCAATTTTTTTCGCGCTCCGCCGGGTAAGAAGAGTTTCGCCTGTTTCTGATTTTGTGGAATCAAGACCTCAACTACTGGAACATATGGCAAGCAAAAATATTCATGTGCTTTTATTTTCGCGCTAGTTTCAAGTTGCACGAAATGTGTGAAAATTTCCATTTTTACAGTAACTCTTCTTCAGCCATCATCCTATGCTGTAAAACCAGAACATTTGTAGCATGAAACTTTAGCGAAATGGAGCCAGCTGCCTTTTTCACGGCATGAAACTTTCACAAAATGCCACTGGCATTCCATGCATTGTGTAGACAAGAACTTTTGCATGCATTTTCTTTTCCCAAATCATGGCTCCACATGAAATTAGCGAAAGTTTCATACGAAAAAAGAAAAAAAAAATTCTGGTCTTACAGTATTTCATATCCTACCTTTCCTGACATTGTACGTCTTGATGTGTCCACTCTTGAGTCCGATGGCTAGGACGAGGTCATCGTCCTGCTCGAGGTAGCCGAAGAGCCGGTAGGAGTGGCTGCTGCGCTGCGACTTCTTCTCCGGTACAGACCAGCCAAAGGCCAGGGACCAGACCAGGTCCTTACAGTTGATGGTCACCGTCTTTCGGAGGATCTCGGGCTGACTGTGGGAATGGTTGTGTGGAGGTTGATCTGGGTTGCCATGATGCCCATTGTTATCTGACTGGACAGTATTAGCTCTGCATTGCCCATGGAGGAAAGGAAGGAAAGAAAGACACAGATTATCCACAGCACATTGTAAATAACATGGTGCAACAAAAGCAGTACAAGGCCACTTACACTGTACATGTGATACGTCGCATTTTCCCCCTGAGGACTTTACCACTTACCATTACCCCAGCATTGCCACAGGCAAGAGTTGAATCCTAAACCTTCTGTCCAGGGTGTCATCTACTGCACCACAGTACTACATGTAAGTGTCATTACACTATAACCTCCCGAAGCTATCACAGTACCTGCCTACCACTAAATCTCTCACACAAAATGTTAAATGTCTATGACCAGGATTGCTACAAGCAAGGTTTCACAACAATGAAATACAAAGTCAGCTTTAATTACAGCGCTCAGCAAAAATTTGAAAGCTGCAATGGAAAAGAAAAAAAAAGAGGAAGTGTTGTTTTATTTGCCCACTCATATCAAGGACATGAAGTGCAATGATAAATCAGTCAAATTGTCACACAGCTTTTTCACTGGTTAAAACTTATGGTTACTACACTGATTTTACAGCAACATGTCTCCATTTTGCTTGGCATTTATCATATTATCGCAAGTACTAGTGAAATCACACAATACGATAAAATTGACTTACAAGGCTCATATAAAACTTTGTAATAGTGAGTTTTCACTTTTCTCTTTTTTTTTTCACACACAAAAAAGGAATGTCATGAGAGCCAAACTCTTCCTCTTTTTTCTTTTTTTTTTTGCTTAATCAAAGAATAAGCCAGCCAGTGATGCTCATGAAAAGTGTATTTTGTTCACATGTGACACAGACACTACACGTAACATACTGTACAAGACATGTGTTTTCTTTAATGACTCAGCATTTTATCACCAGGGTGGTGGATCCCATCCCACCCCCCCCCCCCACCCCCATCACAGAACACTACATGAACAACGCACATGCTACATACACGTAGACGGCCTGGCATGCTGCCAAGGGACAAGGATATATTCCTTACAAAATTGTATGGGATATCACACAAAGAGTAGATTAAGTTCACAAATGCAAATAATCTTAGAAAAGATAGAAACTATGTAATTGCCACATGTTGTTTGAGCAAATTAAAACCAAAGTGAAAAAAAAAAACCTGATGACAAGTATTTCCCAAATTTAATACTATCCTCAGCATAATCATCAAACCCACTACATGTACATCATGTACAGACTATTAGACACACACATTGTCATGCATTTAATAACGTGACACTGACTTGATAACCACAAATAGATGTACAGAGTGCTTGTACACAACATGAGAATGTTTACAATGTACTTGCACATAAAGTCTGATTAAAGAAAAGGAAACAGAATTTCAAATTCTGGGTAGAGATTGTTTTGGAGTGTAGCCAAAGTCCAGTGCGATAATGAAATCTACAAGGTATTACCTGTGAGCTTCATACTAATAAATATCAATAAAGGTTGTATAGGGATTACTACTACAACTGTAGATTCCTGAAAGCAATGGGGTAAAAAGACCAGTGGCCCGTTGCATAAAAGTTACCATTATGGTAACTTTGTCATCCAATGGTAACTACCATGGCAATGGAATTGGCAACAATAATCAACAGCCAATCAAAATCAAGAATTCCATGGTAGTTACATGTACCATTGGATGGCAAAGTTACCATAATAGTAACTTTTATGTAACGGGCCCCAGGTAAAACCAAGGAGGTACATGCCTAGTACCTCCTTGGTAAAACACAATGCAGTGTGCATCAACAATGTATGGTGGTCATGACTGACTGGTTTCCAACTCAGGGGGGCTTCATGGCCTGTCAGTTTTTTAATTCATAGCATTTCCAGTTGGTCTCTTTTTGGTTCCCTTTCCTTTCCCAATATCCTTTCAATCTTATCTATTCAGCCATCACTCTGATTCTCTTATGATATTTCAATTGTCAACTCTACATCCACTTGTGTCGCACACACATAGGAAGTAAAAAGCGTATCGAGGTAATTTAATGATTAATTTAGCATGAACAGTGCTGGCTAAAAATGAAATACAATGTAGCAGAACATACATGTAAAACAATTAAAGGTAATAAGGTATAAATGAGAATTTACTTCTTTGAAAGAAAAGACTTGAAGCACATTGATTGAATTACGAGTTGCACAGTTGAGAGACTACGGGTTCAGACAACCTTCTTGAATCTTGATGAAATCCATCTCAGATACATGGTAGTATTGGTACAATTTGTAATTACTGCACAGCAAGTACCGGTAGGCCTACAAGTACCTGTACATACCAATGTGCAGTTGTACTTTTCAGAAATAGACTAGAAAATGTAATTTTATTATCAAGTCAGCATCATTCACTATTGTTCATCAGTTTGCAGAGCTTGACATTGGGAGTCGACATCCCCTGTATCAACATTTTGATCAGTGCAATCAACTCATTTTGACTTGCCAGGGATTGGCAACGATTCATTTGGCCCTAAACAAGTGACAGCCTTGAACAACATCCATGCTTCATTCATTCAGTTGTTCTGTTTTTTATGCTTATACAGACTGTGTACATGTACATGTACATGTAAATTCCTTGTACTACATGTTTTAGTGGGGTGGGGTACTTTCTTTCTTTTTATTTATTTTTTTTTTTGCGTGTATACATTGAGGCCCGAATTCAGAAAGGTGGTACAATTGAAGCCACGGTTTAAACCATGGACAATTTGCATGGAGCACCAAGTGTCACATGGCCTATTTTGTTATGAAATCAGTCATTTCGTCGACGAAGAAATGTTCATTTCACTTGTCGCTCCACACAAATTATCCATGGTTTAAACCATGGTGAGTGTTCAGAATATTAGTACGTGTGCTTGATTCAATTTGCATTACAAGTTGATGTCACTCTAAAAAAATCATCTTACTGTATACATGGTGTAGTTCAGTATGTCTGACATTGTTGTATGTGTAGTCTGTTTATCTTTGAATGGTTGCACAGTAGACTACTACTATGCAAAGCTTCGGCATTTTACGAAATATTACTTTCTCACTAATACACTAAACGGAGCAAAGGCTGAAAAAGAAGAGGCAAATGAAAGAATGAGACTGATTGACAAGTTTTCAAGTGTAATGTTTGCTACACCGATCCAAGTCTGAGGTGGAATTACACTGTGTACATGAGTGGGCATATATTGCCTTGCAATATGAAAGTACCTCTGCTACAAAATGTTGTATCATGTACTTTTGAGATGATTTGTTCATCTACAGGCTGACTTAAGAAGGTTGACTGTACATATACATACTATAGGTAAAAGCTACTTACTTTGCCCCATTGGAGACATTTCAATGGGATCGCATTCCAATGTGTGCAGTGAAATGGATGGAAGTTATACAGGAAATAGTATGGTACGATATGGCAACTCCCCACCGTATTGTATCGGTGATACCAAGCACAACCATGTATGTAATAAATCTCCAAAGTTTGCATTAGTGTGGATGGTTGATCACTCAAATGTATAAAAGAAGAGGTAAACAACAACAGTCTCCTGTACACGAGAAATGACCAGTGGGGATTTTAATTTTTTTTTTTTTTTGGAACAATGCACATAGGCCTCGATATGCAGTTTTAAAGGAAACCATTTTGACCACTCAAAAATGCAAGGTCTTTGTAGTTCCACAATTTACAAAATACTGGATGCGATGTTCATGGCGTTAGGACCACTATAATTCCAGCACACTATAAAGGAGGACATTTGACAATGGGCCCTGCATAAATGATAATCTACACATGACAGACTCTACATGCATCTACATGTACACTCTGACTATGTAGTACACTCAATGGGGTCCAATAATGACTTGGTCATGTGACCAGTCATTCCACTCTGACAAAATGCAGCAGATGAGACAGATAAGATAAACACGAGGATCTTGTTTGTTTCATGGAAAAGTTTGCAACAACTACAATGCTACAATAAACACAGTTTCTTAAGCATGACTATTTAGAACACCATGACTTTCATGCAATGATAAGCATACTAACTACGGTAAAACCGGAAATATTTTATGACATGAAACTTCCACAAATTTAAGCCAACATCCTTTTTTAATCACATGAATCTTTCACAAACTGCCTCTGGCATTCAATGCACTGTATAGAGAAATGGTTTTGAGTGCATTTCACTTTCGTGAATCTTTGCTCCTCGCCAAATTTACATAAGTTTCGGTCACATGATAATTTCTGGTTTTACAATATGATGCAGTTTGTCAGACATCAAAACAAATACCATCCAGATTTCGTATCACTATCAAAATCATGCTGTAAACATGTGCACACGGATCAAAATGTGACACGCTTCCCAACATGTGATTTCATAAACCAAAGTGCGCTGTCGGCGAAAAATATCTTGCTTTGTAACTGATTGGGTCTTGAAGAGTTTACACACAACTGTTTACACCACTCACTTGCTAAAAGCTTTGAGCAATACTCCAATACCTGAGGTTATCAAATACATCATTAAATTCATTACTCATTGACAGAAATGAAGAACATTGTACTGTGAAGGACGTTTACTCTGTCAGAGCATCATAACAAAATTCTAGATACACGTTGCTCAGCATGATTCAGAACAAAACTGACAAGTTTACTCAGACGGTCCATAAGTTCAAATGAGCTTAAAGTACATATTATGTACAGATGACAAGACTACATATATTTGCAAATTCTCCTTTCAGATAATTAGTAAAAATTGTTTAGGTACCGGTACCTACATTTGTATACGATACTATGTCTGTACCATTAGTAGTCTGAGCAATTTTTCCTTGCAATCTGCATCAATTGTCCCTAAACAGCAATATTATATTTCATCAAGTGTCATGCCCTTTTATTTACCATGCTCAGAAAAGAATAACATAATCATTACGTGTCCCGTAATAGTGTACATGTACATTGTATTTTGTCTTTGGCTCAACAGGAAATAAGAAGTGTTGATAGTGATACTGTAAAACACAATATTTTCGCGGCATGAAATTTTTGCGAATTGGAGCGGACGACTTTTTTCGCGGCATGACATTTTCGCGAGTTGCCTCTAACATTCAATGCGTATAGTGTAGACAAGAACTTTCACATAGTATGCATTTCAATTTTGCCAATCTTGGCTCTCACGAAATTCGCGAAATTAAAATGCATGCGAACATTCCTCGTTTTACAGTACCTTGAAAGGTATGCTAACAATGCACAGCACAAATTAGAATACACAGATACAGTCCTAGACGACAGAAACTTGTTTCCTCGCAAGTGATGTGGGGTGAAATAAAAAGTACTCACAGAGTTCTCTTTTCCTTGTCCCAGGGAACGAGCTTCACAACACGGTTGCCACAGGACCAGGCAAAGTAGGAGAAGTCGGGAGCGAAGGCCACTGCCCAGGTCTCGGGACTGGCTGATATGGTGCTGAAGGAGGGCAGGACTTCACGCTGTGTCTGAGTCTGCAGCTCAGTAATCACAGATGCCTTGGCTGCAGGGTGGAGGAGGGGGAACAAAATATGAAAATATGTATGACAATAACATTTGGGCTAATTTACATGCAAGAATCATTATTTTTGGAGGATCACACTGCAAAGTAGATTTTATTTGCAGCCACTCACTGCACAAGTTGCCTTACAGTAGCTAAAAAGTAAATGAAAAATCAGAATTGGTTAGCTGCGAAAAAAAAAAAATCTCAACTGCACACACATCAACTGTACCCATCGACTATAGCATGGGGGTGGCTCAGCCCCCCCCCCCCCCCCCCCCCCCCACAACACTTTTTTTGCATTTAATACATATTAAAAGAATACATAGGGTCTCAGCACTGGGGCCCCTACTTTTTTTTCACCCCGGAAGTGACTTTTAAAAAGATAGCACCAGCCCTACATTATCCCAGGCACCCTCACCATGGGAATATCATGGTGATTTGTATCATTACTATCCAATCTTTACAAAAATTGATCATTCATTTGTGTGCTGGTCATAACACTCTGTGAGGTATCAAGGAGAAAAAAACAATCAAGCTGGATTATTCTTGCACCACTGTGCAGATTACGATAGTTAAGCGACTACTTGTTCCACAAATAGCATTTTGCTTCAAATGCTCTCACACAGTACACATGTTTCATTATTCCTCGAAGTGATAAACATAAATATTTCTAGTGCCATCTTTTGTTGCTGATTTGTGTAAAGTTTAAAGTTTCTACGCTTATTTAATAGCACATGTACTGTATGTGTATATAAAAGTATGTGTGTACTGTGTCCAAGTACTGTACAATGTATCTGCCTAAAATTACAAACACTGATAGTGTGGTTTGCTATAGTTTCATTTTCCCAATTTAATGTGTGTGCATCATTCTTTTTGTTTGGAAGTAGTCACATAGGCCTACTTTCTAGTCTTGGTTGTCACATGCCCTGTGGGTGAACAAAAAAGGGGTAGGGATATTTTCTAAAGTTTACAATAGTTACACAGACAAACACAGTGTATGCCACATATACAGGTAATCAGTTCACGAGTAACTTACTGATTGCGCTTTCAGACACATCGAGTTATCATATATTCACACGATGTATGGATATAATACACCACATTTCGATATGAGAGCATTCACACAGCACCCCGTAAAACTAGAAATATCATTCCCACCAAGACTATTGTGTGTGCCACATTTCATAAGCTTTTGTCAAAAACTGAGGAAGTAGTTCAATCCACAAGATCTTTCCTTGATCTTCCGCCATTAATATGCCGTTACCATGGCAACACAGCTTCCGACACGTCCAAAAAATATGTCTTGCACATCTTCCCACCAAGACCAATGTGTGTGCCACATTTCATGAGCTTCAGTGGAATACAGAGGAAGTAGTTCAATCCGCAAGATCTTTCCTTGATCTTCTGCCATTTATATGCCGTTACCATGGCAACGCAGCTTCCGACACGTCCGAAAAATATGTCTTCCACATCTTCCCACCAAGATCAAGGTGTGTGCCACATTTCATAAGCTTTGGTCAAAAAACTGAGGAAGTAGTTAAATCCGCAAGATCTTTCCTTGATCTTCTGCCATTAATATGCCGTTACCATGGCAACGTACTTTCGGGTACTGTCAAAAAATGCGTCTTGCACATCTACAACCAAAGGCACACATCTGTACCAAGTTTCATGGAAATTGGGCAAAAACTGAGGAAGTAGTTTGCAACACAAAATTTTCCATCATTTTGGCTCATAATATGTGAGCTGTTACCATGGCAACATACTTTTTGTCACTGTCAAGAAATGTGTCATGCTGACCTATATCCTAAGACAAACATTCAATATAAATTCCATGAGAATTGGAAGAACACTGATGAAGCAGTTTTGCCATGAAGCATTTTGCCCTATATTTTACCAATAACATGCCGTTACCATGGCAACGCACTTTTTGCCACTGCGGAAATATGTGTCTTGCACATTAACATATTCAGATGAACATCTGTACCTAATTTCATAAAAATTGATCAAAAACTGTGGGAGGAGTTCGCGACGCAAGATTTGTACCCATTTTTGCCCATAATATGCCGTTACCATGGCAACGTACTTTTGGGTACTGTCAAAAAATACGTCTTGCACATCTACAACCCAAGGCACACATCTGTGCCAAGTTTTATGGGAATCGGTTGAAAACTGAGGAAGTAGTTTGCGACGCAAGATTTGCAACGGACCGACCGCCCGACCGACCGACCGCCCGACCGACCGCCCGACCGTCCGCTGGTTCCTATATACCCCCTTCAAACTTCGTTTGGCGGGGGTATAACAATAATCACATCAGAGCATTGAGACCGAGCGCACAAGCGTTATTTTTTGAGTAGACGTGAATCTCTTCCATGCACAGTGGTACGTAAAATGCAGGCTTTGCGCATAGTGTTTACACTCTGCCTTGGATTCATCTGGTAGTTCACTAGTTCACGCCAGATCATTATTACGTCACAATCAATCTGTCAGCGGCCTGTTATAAGTACGCACCGCGGACATGTGAGCTTGGCGCGCGCTGCGAATAAGCCCCACCTTCCCATACGATGTACGAGTATGAGTAGGCCTATACTCATACCATACCATAAGGCTGCTCCTATTGGTACAACTACACTGTAGCCAGGGCTCGACACTAACGGTGGCCCAGTGGCCCGGGGCCACCAAAAATGAAGGTCCGGCCACCAAATTTCAAAAAAGTTCAAATTTGGTGACCTGCCTCGGGCCCTCAAAATTTTTTGAAAAGTAGGGGCCTATGTCAATAAATCTGTAACTTTTTGAGCCGTAAATGCATAAATGCATGCAGTGAGTGTGTGACTCATTAAAAAAAAACAGGACTTTTAATGTTTTTTAATTGTTTTTTTTCAGGCCACCAAATTTTTCTCTCGGGCCACCAACAATTTGAAATTGATGATTTTGGTGGCCCCATCGGGCCACCAAAAAAAAAAGTTAGTGTGGAGCCCTGGTGTAGCAGTCGGAAGTGCTCTCTTCTACATGTGGATACAGAGTGAATGTTTCTTCTATAGAAGTTCTAATAAGCCTGGTCATATTACAATTTGAGCACATTGTGTGCTGATTGGTCACTGCAGATCGTCCCTAGAAATACAAACATTATACAATTTTTGTATGTACATGAAAACCTCTAGGTTCTTCAACAAAACTAAAGTTGTAAATACATCATTGTATGATTGAACTATATTTGTAGGGACTTTGCTATTGGGATGTACAATGTACAACATATTGTATGCATAAATGTATTCTTTGCAACCAAATTAGCTACCCGGTATATATAGCCATTCATGCAGTACTTCCATGTGAATATGAATACCACTTTCCACTTCGCTCTTTACTGTAGAGCAGAGGCCACTGCTAAATTGTGAAATGGCTTACATACTATGTGTACCATCAAGGAGTACTCCTTGGTCTAACCACATACATATACTTCTGACTGCAGGGTTCTGGGACACCTGTAGTGCATTCTAATCCAGTGTACATTTTAATCCAGTGTACCTACTATATACAGTACAAACATGCTTTGAAGATTGGGAAAGGCATTTGTTCATTTATATAAACCACTGGTATCGCATCCATTTTGTTTGCATAACTCTAGATAATGTGGTCCTACATTAATTGGCTGTGAGCCAAACAGTCACATTTGTCGGCAAGTGAAAGCAGTACAATGTGTACCTTCCCTACACTTCCCTACAGTAGTACAGGGCACCCCATCACACAAAGGATACACACAATCGGACTTCTTACAAACACGCTAGAAGTCACGTACCCTACACGTGCACATGCCACAACATGTGGACCTGCAATTGTAGGAATGCTCCAATCGGGCTGGGGGGGGGGGGGGGGGGCGGGATGGTGGAAAGGGGCTCTTTGTACTTCCCTCCTTGAACATCGACCATCACACACCATGGATGTGCATAGCACCGGCCTGTAAGCCACTATGCAGTGGGCCTGTACTTTAGCATCTGGGACTAGTGCATCTTCAAGATACTAGTAATATGCTAACACTATTCACGCCTGTGATGTCATCAGTCTTCATACAGTTGTTGAAGTACTAAAAGTTTGGTTCTTACGTGCTAGCATGACAATGTTCAACATGATGTATAGTTAATGGGGTACATAATATATGTTGTCCTCTAAAACAGGGGTCATTTGTTCCAACTTACTACCCTCAAACTAAAGTAATAGGGCCTACATGCAACTGGCTGAATGTTGAAACAATAGCAAAGGTAACAGGAAAAATCTATTCCAATATTAAAGATCCTGTTTACCTTTTGGAGCAGTGATTAAAAAAATATTAAAGATATTGCAATTGATGCATATGTGTACATGTAGGTCAGTTGTAGCACAAAACATCCTAGATTCCTACCATATAACATTTTTGCAATACAGCCTAAAATATTTGTACTAAGGAGATATCATTATTCTTCTCAATTAACCATACACTTAATATAGGGTAGATACAAGGTACCTCACTGGAGGGTACAAAATACAATGCTGCATTGCCGTTGATCTTCCCTATGTGTACTGAGACCATGACCTTTCTGTGTACAGTGACCTCTGACAAAAGTGGGTTCAACAAAGACTCTGCCTGGGCTGGGGGAACATCTCCGCGGCAGCGCAGAGAGCAGATGCTCACACACGTGACGGAACAAACGGGGAATGTGTACGCACGGAGTCTGGAATGGGAGTGCCATGCTACTGCTAGGGCAACGTGAGAGCTCACTTTTTATGGAGCTAGCGGAAGGATAGCCCTTTATATGCAAGATGGCTGCCACGCATCATCTTCAGCGTGTACTGTAAACAACTGCAAGAATTTATAAAGAATGGAGCAAGCTCAATCTCTGACTCCGTGCATTTCTAATATAAAAAAAATCTCACTGTGCATGTCATCTCATCATTAAAGTGGGGGGGGGGGGGATGTTCAGTCCAGGGTCAAGGACTTACAAGCTACTTGTACAAATTGTATCTCTACCATCCTTTTCTCTCAACCAAGAGATTTCGTGTCCTTGGGTCTGGTAGGGGCAAACTACCTTCCATATGTTGTAGGGTGGGACATCCAATTACCGGACGCTTTTTTTCGTGGCTTTGATTTCCGTACTCAGTGGATGAAATTTCGGCTAAAAATAACACCACTTATTCACAGACTCCTGGAAATCACGAATTCAGCCAACTTATGTCAATTCTTCGTTCCAGTTTTTAGAAAATATGCTTCAAACATACCCCTCTAAAAATAGTTGTTTTTTGCGCGGTGCTAAATCGCATTGTATTACCGGACGCGATTTTCGTAATCGAATAATCGAGGTCTTTCGCACCTAGTCCTTGCACCAGAATCATAATTCATCCCACAAATCACCGTACACATTCTCACCGAGCGGATGACAAAGAAAAAATCGGCAAATGAGGCTCAAATTTCGTATTTTACGGTAAAATGTCCGTCTTGAACATTTCGAACAGTTCACGCAATAAAACCTTGTGAGAAATCGACAACTGGTTAGACTCTATACTTCTAGTTTACGTGCTTTGTCTATAGGTAGGAGCTGCACGCGCGGGTGATGAGCTGCGGGCCCCTTAGCGCACAACTATTCCGCATCGTTCGCGTTTGAGGACGATAGCTACAAATTTCCGATATCGATCAGTGAACTTTTGGTTTTATTGGAATCTTCAGCATTTTTCCTGTATGTGAGTGGGATTACATAGAATTTCAGTCGTGAAATGTGATTCAAACATGCATAAATATTAACTATGAAGAGGTGCGGGTCTCTCAAGTATAAATTTGACGTAAAATGTGATTTTTTTTTGTGATTTTACATTTTTATGTGGCGTTTTTTGCGATTTCGGTCCACACAAAGTTCTGTGAGGCTAATCTACGAAGTCTCGCGCGTACAGAATGTCATTAGTACGCAAAAATGTGCGTGTCCGGTAATACAATGCGTCCGGTAATACCATGCTTGCCCCTACCATGACCATGTAGTGGGTGCAGATGTCTGCACACGTGAGGGAGCAAAGGATAAATTGTTGGAACCATGAAGCTACAAGCTACAAGCTTCATGGTTGGAACCACTGTACTAGTGCTGTGTTTCATGTAATTCCTGGAGTCTGGTCCTTGGAGGAATTGTGCAGTGTGGAGGAAGAGGACCTTTACCATTCAGGAAGCCAATGTGGCTGTTACATGCATTGCAGCCAGCTTGTCACCTGATAAAAGCATATATGTAAACAACACTGCAGCTGGCAGGATGCCATGTGTACAATGTACATGTACAATAGATACATGGGTACCACCCTTTTTTTTTTCCCAGCTTTTTTTTTTTTGTATTTGTTTTTTCTTATGTTTCATGAACGTACTGTACATTAAAGCCTTATCAGTTAACATAATTTCCAATTCCATGCCTATTCCAGCAAACCCTTCACATGCCAGAGTTTTTGATAGTAACAACTAAGAAGTTTGGGGAATTAATTTTGGATAGATTGCTAAACTGGCAAGAACTATTCAGCTGCAATCGCAGAGGATGAATCCTCCGGCATATCAAACCATCAGGGAGATTGGACATTCTTTCAGTCAATTGATTGCCTGTTTGTGACTTTCAGCATGAAAGATTAAAATTTACTAGATAACAGAGTAAGAAAATTATACCTCAATTATACCTCACCTCACGTACTTAGGAGTGAAGTATGGGTAGGGCCTCCACCCCACTATGTCCACCCCCCCCCCCCAAAAAAAAAAAAAAAAATCCAGAAAAGGAGACAAACTGATTTACCTTGATACCAGATATTGTATCTTTTATGATTAATATGAACCTATAGGGATTTTTCTTTTCATTTTTAATTTTAAAAACATGTTTCTGAAGGGTGATATGCTGACTTGCTGTTCATTTGAATGCTGGACAAGTTAAGTATTAAAGGGGAAGTCCGGACGATTATCAGCCGTTTCGTGTGTAAAGAACAATATTTCATGAACCTATTACCCTTTTCCCGACGAGAAAAGACCATCAGATACATTTACTATGATTTTTTTTTTAAATAAGGTAATTCTTCATGTTCGAATCCGTCGCGAGCTGCCCTTCGTACTATCTGTCCCAGGATGCATTGCGCGTGACGTATCAGGCGCAGTTTCCTCAGCTGAGAGCACCGCGAGCGAAGCCCAGCTACACATCGATCTCCCATTGCACTGCTGACTGCGGGCGGTATCTGCATGCCTGCATAGGTGTGCCTTGTCGGCGCTACTGCAGGAGACCGTACACCGATTTAGGAGTGCTGTTGCCAAACGCTGTATTCCTTTATTCAAATAATCTTTGTTATATATCTATATAAAATCTTCAAATATTGATGTAAAATAGTTGCAATGCTATAACATTTTCGTTTAAATTGAAATATGTATGTATTATAATACTGCCGTACTTATTAGTGTCCACCCCATCACTTACAATGCATTAGCTGTTGTCGGGCTGTTCAGGCATACATTTACGTCTGCTACTGCCAAGTGCTATCACAATCCGCGATCGTTTTTTCGACTTCTGAGTGTGAACAATCTGAAATCAGTCTGTCAATGTCAGAATTATTGCCTCTTTTGTTGTCCGAGACTGTTGAAAAGTGTGTCTGACGGTGATAAAATACGACAGTATATGTAACTTGAACCGCGGAAGAAACGCCAGCGCCAGCTTGGTACCGCCGCCGCGCCGCGCCGGTAACTACGACCAGCAGCCCAATACACACAGCGTAATCGGGCTGCGTGTTGTAGCATTCAGGATCATGTAAAGGTAGTATCGTGGATAAATATCAATTTAAAATCGAAATATTTCTTCAATTTGAAGACTTACTAGTAAAGTTGAAGTATTGACAACACCCTAACACTTGACACATCGGCATTTTTTTAATGAAGCAATAGATCATGCCGCGTGCATCCGCTGTGTGGTCAGAGACTGTTGAGCGGTACGCTACTACCGCTTGCTTGGCCCGTATCACCGTTGCTCAAGCAGGGCTCCCCCGAGCCAGCTGACGCTCCAAGCAAAAAGCAATGTGAGGATGATACGTCACGCTGTCACGTGATCTTTCTCGCCGGCGTACAGAAATCGAACGGTTACAATTCAAAATTAGTGATGCTAAAAAATCGATTGTGGCGAGTTGGGAGGGTCTTTTTCAATGAAACTTAGTCATTATGGTCCTTTATTTATGTAGATTTTGGTTAATTTTTTTCAAAATCGTCCGGACTTCTCCTTTAAGTGGCCGCTGACCTTTAGATATGGAACGTTGCCCAAAACCCATTCCATCAAGAAGAGGAAAGTTGTAAAGGCCACCCCTGGCAATTGCGTAACCACAGGTGAGGTACTTTCAAGGGTGTTTCAGAAAGAGTAATTTTAGGATGAAAGAGAAAGAGGCATCTTTGAGGCTTCCAACCAGGGGCCCGTTGCATATGCAAGTTTTATGGTAATGCCATCCAATGGTAACTTCCAGAATTCTTGATTTTGATTGGCTGTTGAGTATTGTTACCTTACTATGGGATGGCAAAGTTACCATAATTGTAACTTTTGTGCAACAGGCCCCTGGAGTCTCTACTTCACTCAACATTGATGTTTGGTGAGTTTTCTGACCAATGGGGGCAGTGTTTAGTTCCGTGCAGCCTTTTTGGAAATTTGGTGAACTCTGTGGGGATGGCAAAAAAAATATATTTGTTTTAAACTTTTCGTGGTTGAATCTATCAGTCTTCAGGGCACATCACACATACTGCTGTATAATGATGAATCATACATTGTTGAACAGCAGGAATCACTTCATTACAAAGTTCTTGTTCCCACATAGGAGCACAAATGGCATTTAGCCAAGATGTTTTCTACAAATCAACACATTGGAAACTGTTACATGTACCAACTGAGCTACTACCCTGGGAGCACTGAACCCAGTACCTGTCTGTAGAGTGTTTGTTTATGACACCATCCTGCTGACAACTCAAGGACAATTGTCGGGGTACATAGAAGGTGACTCTAATGGGCTTTTTACAATTGCAAATTTTTGCTCAGCCCCACCGTTGGTACCGGACTTTCCTTAGCCCACTTTCTGTCTACACTTGTTTTTGCCAAAGTGGGCTAGCCCCATCAATAATCCTGTACTATCTGGGCCTGCAAAAAAGCAGGGTTAGCACCGCAATTCCGATGCTAACCCAATTGCGGTGCCAAGCAAGCGAGTGTAAACAGAACGAAGAAATAATCCGGGGCTAAGCAACGGAGACGAAGTCGGACCTCCACTGACCAATCAGAAACGAGGTAATCAAGTGCTGGCAGTGCGTGCATGTACTTGTACAGTGCACAGCGTAATCATGAATATTCATATGGTTTGGAAGTACGGGACTAAGAAATACGAGTGTAAAAAGGTCAGTTTTCTCTTTAGCCCAGGACAAGAGCTTAGTACGGGATTTATTGGCGAGTGTAAAAAGCTGATAATTTGGTACGGGATTAACAATAGTCCTGGGTCAGAGAAAGTACAGGGTTAAGAAACACAAGTGAAAAAAGGGCCTTTATAGTAAGTATACTGGCAAGATGAACCAAAAACAGCCAAAATTTCACTGACTTTATTTTTATTACCGGTAATACTTTTCTTGTTGTTTTCAATATTGGACTTAAGTTCTATGCAGAGTTTGTATCTTTTTCTCTCTGAGATTAAGACGAACACAGGTCGGTACTGTATACAAAATATGAATTGTAAAGTACATGTAACATCCCTGATTTTTTAAGTACAATTTTGTAATCTAAACTGTGTTTTAATGTATTCAGCATCTTTCATTAGATTTATGGCTGGGTCCAAGAAGTCCATGAATTCTTACCTATGAGCCCTACCAAAATTACTGGATATGGGGTGTAGCCTACACTGAAACATGTACAGAAGAAATGAGTAAACAGTACAATGTGCATCATCCCTCTGCATCCCCAGCATGCCTCAGGGAGGTGGGATACTAGTAATCCAAGGAGGTATGAGAGAGCCTCATACCTCCTTGGGATAATCCCACCTCCCTGCAAGCAAGCATCCTGGTAGACCTGCAAACTGCAGGGAGGCCACCTTTCTTCTCAGAGATGTATCCTCAAAATATTAGTTAGAAGGTGAGCATAGTAAGGGAACACTTGGGAACCAGAAGGGATCAAGGACAGACCTTCACCACTCCCCTCCAAATGGACCAATCAGCAAGCAGGATTCTCCCATTCACAGCTTGGGAGTGTGTGAAGCCACAGTGAGGGTGCCATGCTAACATCATGCTCCAGTGCACGACTGCACTACTCACTGTCTGCTCACACACAAGCACACGCAAAGTGAACGTGCAATACTACACGCAGCATGGCATCATGTAAACACAATAGGTTCCTGTGGTATTCATTCCTCAATTTTGTGGTTGTACAGTGGTACTAATGTATTTGTGTATTCTACCCTTCACTTTGCTCTGACATTCTTAGTTACCACTGTTCAAATCTATGCTCAAAATAATCGATGTGAATGACACAATGCACAAATTGATACTACAAAGCATGTATACGTACCTTGGAAATCTTGAGGTTATCCTTATCCTAACCACCTCCCTGTCCCAACATATCACACACCACTGGTGTACATGATGTACAAGAATTGTCAGAATACATTGTGCATTGTTGGAGTTACGTATGCTTTCTTGTAGCGTTACTCCACGGAAAATCCTTCCGATGACAATTAAGCCTACTCTTTCCCTGCAGGGACATTTTCCAGGATGGATACACTTGATTTTTGAAGTCTGATGTCTATCTTCAAAAGTTCTTGTTCAAACCAAAATACAGTTGAACCTCTCTTTAATATCCGGCCTCCCTTTATCCGGATCTCTCTATTAAACGGATGCAATCTCGGGGTGATTTTTAAAAAAATAATTACGGGAGGAAAGGGGGATTCCCAACTCCTTGAGAACTCCTACACAAACACACATGAATTACATATTACTTCCAACATGATTAACATACATTACATCAAATTTCCTTCCAAATTGCTTACCTTCAGACATTTTAACATCCCCAAACATCCCCAAATGTAACACTGAAAAGGTTGCAGTATAGGCCTACACATTGCTACATGTGGTAATGGGCTACATCAGTACATGTGTACATGTATGTAGTATGTACATAAAGCATTGAGTCTCCCATATTCGGCCAAATCCCTTATCCGGATGAGCCCCGGTCCCGACTTGTCCGGATACGAGAGGTTCAACTGTACTGACAAACCTTTGGAATGAAAGTGACCCCCCCCCCCCCCCCCCCTTGACAGCTCAATAAACTGTCAAAAGACACTAATCTGGGAAGATGAATGCAAAATGCAACAAAACAAAACAAATGCAACAAAACAAAACAAAACAAGAAAAGCACATAATTTGCACAGGCTAACTGGTAGCAAGGCTGACTGCCCTTGCTGTGAAGGCAGAAACATGGACACAATGCTTGCCAGGGAGGGACTCATGTTTTTACATGTGATAGACTTAGGCCTACCTGTTTTCACAACGCTTTGTTGACCAATGATTACAGGCATGGCAAAATGTGTCAGTGAAAACAAACAACATTCAGCTCCATCGACCTACCGTAAGTATGGGTTATTTTAACCAATAGTGGAATACCATCTGAAAGGGACCTTGTCAACATTCAAAATCCCAAAGTTCCAAAATAATGCCTGATTCTGTCACTCAAAGTTTACTGCCTCTGGGTTCAATCCTTTCAAGTTCTTTCCTTCACATCTTTTCTCCTCTGAGGGAGACATCTCCAGTATGAAGGCCTAATTAATTTGTACAGCGTATACAGATATACACATTTGAGAGCTCTCGACAGTAAAGAAAGCTTCCAACTCCATCCCTACATTAATGGCTTTGGGGAACAGCTGAGCAATCCCGCTGTCCTGTATTTAAACTCCAGTCACCTTTTGACTCCACACATATATTTTTTTTCATGTCCTACAATGTATGATGTCATCATTGGATGGTAATAAGAGTTTTGAAAGAGACCCCCCCCCCCAAAAAAAAAAAAAAAAATGCACATTATATTAATCACAGCTACAGGTAGTTTACCTATCAAATTATTGGGATGCAAGTAAGCTTCTTATGCTAGTTTTTGATGGAAGTAATGGTAAGTTAAGGACTGAGACAGAAATGTTTGTACAAGATTCCTGCATCATGGCAGTGAGCTCATTACAGAAATGTTGTGGTGAATCTGTGCTAGAAGATCCTTACACGATCTGCCCATTTGCTTTATGCCTTTAGAGCACAGGCGCAGGCCTTAGCCCTTAAAATACCTCATTTGAAGTGAACATTAACCTTCTTTACAATGATGGATTACAGCACACTACAACGTTTGTATAACCTTGTTTTGGAAAGTACGGTTGTACGTACACTGTACAACTGTACACAGTAAGTCTCCAGTTTTTATTCTTACAACTGTACATAACGATACAGAGTATGACTTACATTTCACAGTACCATAGGTACTGACATTACTATACACACTAGGAAGAATATCAAGATATAATGGAGAAAGTCATTTCAAACAAGAGCAGTAAAAAAAGAAGATAAGAATCTAAATAGTTGAGTAAAAAACTGGATTAAAAAAAAAAGAAATCACTGATCAGTGATAAAGGCAAGTGAAAAGAAAATGGCTTCCTAGTCCAAACATTCCTACAGTACACTGCATACGTTTACAGACATACATTTGTACTGTAGCCCCTCATTGATCACCTCCATGCAGACACAAAGTCTACACTTTACTTAGTTTAATTAGCTGACAACCTTTGGACCTTCTGACGTTGACGAGTCCCCATGATGAGGCAGATTACACATACGAATGTAGAATGTCATAACTAATAAGGCATGTTGTCAATGTGAAATTTATGCATGTACCTCGACAGAAGGCAAAGGGGGGAAAATGCTAGGCTACCAATCTTCCAATTAACCCATGCTGAATCTTGTACTTGTACGTTGTAGGGACACAACATTTCATTTGGATCAAAGTTGAGGGATAAACACGTTTAACAAACACTTTACTGAGGGAGAGTGGTACTGCACTGGATTCTCAAGACAATGCAACAGCCAACAAATTTCCCTTGAAATTAGCATTCATGTTACTTAATACTTCATTCACTCAAAAAGGATTCTTCTGAGAGCTTTTGTGGCAAGAGTTCCTACATGAATGTACAACTCCCACTATCAAAATTTTAAATAAACAGTAAAAGTGTGTCTACACAGATCATCATAGTAAATTTAAATTTACAGTCTGAACAGAATAAACACTCGACATGTTGGGGAAAATTTCCGTCACAGCCGGCTTACCAATGCTTTCGATGGTAGCGTTCTGGAAGCTACCCATTCCAGATATCCAAGAGACACTAAAAACGGTTCGAATACTGGTAGAACCAGCACAAAGAAGAGTTTCTTAGACACAATTCCAAGCCGGGCAAAGTTCACACGGTTCGGCCAGCCCTGCCTGCGCCTCTGCCTGGTGACGGTCGACCACCACGCACGTCCACCATGCACGAAGCACGTCGTAGGTTGTAGGCACCTCACTCACTACGGCACCCGCCGTGAAGCTATGCCTTTTTGGTATGCGAGCAGATGATAAACTCTCACTTGAAATAAGCTGGAAAGGTTGATTTATTCCAGTAAAGCGTTCTTGAATCACCGCCCTTACGCTTACAGTAGAATTCTGACTGAACAGAATGACGACTAGATTCTAAATAGATGTGTTGGAGGGGTTTTTTTCCACCACGAAAGATCTCTCACAGCTTGATGGTCATAGTACTCGTTCGTTTTTGTTGCGCGGATCTCAGATACAGCGCTACGCTACTTTTACCCTAGCTACTAGCTAGCTTCGTGTGATTTGTTTCTGAGTCGGCGCGCGGTGGTGGTGCACCGTGGTGCGATATGCGATGCATGGATCACTCGCTTATTACGTGGGGTACGGGTACGAACCGGATAAGCCAGAATTGAATGTAAACAGTACGCTGGAACTCACATCCCTGATTGTGTAGTGCCAGTACACGCTGGATGCTGCGTGCGCGGTGTGTGTGCCAATTTTGATCGTCATCAAACGACAACACAAATACGAACACACAGCAAAATACGGAGTGCGCATGCGCACGCACACTAGTTTGTCTCACTTCTTGTAAGTATGTAATCCTAATTTAATTTTTCTGAGAAAACGACTGTTCGTGTTTTATAGAACAGTGAATTCATTAAAAGAACGGCTAGAAATAACCGACAATCAACAATTTTATCCCAACGTCTTTCAGAGATTACATGATAACGGCAAATCAATGAAAGCCCGTGGAACTACATGCAAGAGAGCACAAAGATTGCAGGATATAATTATACCTCTGCTCTCTTGAAAGCAGTTTCATAACCACAAAAACTATTTGCATTACTGATTGTTTTCATTTTGTATGTATCCGAACCCTCAATTAGGGCCTACTTTTTTGAAGGTAGTGAATTTATAATGACCACAGACTGAGACATGATGATTGACATAGCACAAAGAAAATACTGTCCATTTCATTTCTATCCATTTCACCAATTTACATTATTACTGAACTGAATTTAGGCCTACAGCATAATATCTATAGACGGCATTCTTCGCTGGCCAGCAAGTTTCACTATATGATCAATGATTCTTTTTCTAATACAGGGAGACGCTGAAATCATGCAGCAGTCATTGTATTTCTTCCCTTATACTCCAGCGACTTGTCATTGATAAAACTTTTACAGGCAGGGGCGGATCCAGGAATTCTGTAAAATGGAGGGGGGGCAACTAATATTTCTGATGCCACTTCCGGGTTTCATTTCATTTTCCTTTTCTTTTGTTTTTAATGACAAATAAAGGGGGGCGTGCGCCGGTTGCGCCCCCTCTGGATCCGCCACTGCCATAGGGGACCTCAACCAGCAAAGCAGGGTCCTATGAAGTCTGCAGGCAACAGAAGACTAGATTCTAAATGGACTCGCACCTCCTAGGAATAGTTTTGGCAAAAGAACTCGTGGATGTTAAAGGACAATTAAGTTCATAAGTTTATGTCTGTGGATTGCGTGAGTGCAGCAATATCCAGAGAACAATGTCTCTCTAAAGCGAAAGTTTGAGGGAAATTAGACAATCAGTTCAAAAGTTATGAATTTTTGAAGTTTCTGTGAAGTGACTGCTGGATGAGAAGACTACTACAATTTATGATGTCATATGCGTAGGTCGATATTACTATTAGAGAAGTTCACAAACTTTCTTCTTTCATCATTCATACGACTTGTCACTGAAATAGGCCCTGTATTATGGATATCAGCGAAATATTATTCAGGCTGTCTTCTGAAAGAGCCTGGCACGTCAACTGCTCTTTCACATGCGAGAAAAGTGAAAATATGTTGCATTTTAAATTCTTTTTTACTTTCTTCAAATTGTTCTGCACATAAATTTCAGTTACACCTTTGCTCATCTAAATTATGTGTTCATGGCACGCCTATAAAAATTCTGACTTAATGATAAACAGCCTCACGCCACCATGCAATTTTTATCCATAGTTGTTTGGACACCAGGTATAAGGCCTTATCGCTTGGTTCATTTGGTCACCAGAACATTTCAGGACAATGTGAATGCGGTACTTCCCATGACCGAATTATCGTGAACCAGGCATTGCATATAAAGATAATGTAGACAAACCAAGGAGGTACTTAGTACCATGCTCGCCTTCTTGGACAAACTCCTTGGACAAACATTGCACACGAGAAGGTAAGGAGATCAGTCTAGCTTCTGGTCATTTCTGTTTTTTATGTGATGTAGCGCGACCCTATACTCTTCATCAAAATAATATGATGGCGGATACTGAAAACAATCCAGGTTGATTCCTCCCCGATGTACCCTGCATAGCCTGAGACAAGACAGATTCGCGCCATCATTGCTTGACGCATGTATACTCCCAAGGAAAAGCAATGCAGGCTTACAATTTAGACTACTGTAGGTGAAGATAGGCAATCGTGGGAGCTTATGACGTCACATTCTTTTCATTCGGGCTTTTCTTCTTTGAGCGCTTCAGCAGCGTCTTCTGATTGGTTAGATCATGCAGGGAGGTGGGACCGTGGGGCGTGGACCCACCTCCTTTATAGCCCTTGGTTAGATCAATACCTGCTGCAATTATTGTACATCTTTGTTCACGAAGAGATTTCTAAAACCAAACACTTTGAGTTGTAGGTTGTACTGTTATAGTAATATAACGGTCCTTTAAATGGGCCGTCTATACTTTGTCTTGACCATTGTCAATCAAAGAAGTCTTTGAATAGCTGACTGGGATTTTGTCAATAGTTCCTAAGGCTTTCGCGAGGGTCGCTGCATATAACGGTGCGACGCTCTAATCTCCTATCAAGTTAGTCGGCTGTTAGTTCTTTTCCGACAAGTCACCAAAGACTTTATAATCGGAACACGTGAACTTTAAAGAAAAAAAAAGCAGCATCGGAAAACAACCCAACATAAGTCTCTTTACGGGGTAAACGAAACATACTCTCTGAAAAAAAAAAATCGAGTGAAAATATTCACTCTTGAAAGGGTGAATGCAAAAAAGAGTGACTTTTGAGTGAAAATGTTCATTTTCACTCATTTCCGAGAGACCTCAGGGATCACTCGAAGATTCACTCTTTTTTTGTATTCACTCCTTCAAGAGTGAATATTTTCACTCGACCTTTTTTTTTTTAGAGAGAGTAGAGCATAGAAATAGATGTCGTTTGCATAAGATGGTGATTACACCTAGGAATTACACCGAAAGTGGAGATACCCTGTGTAAGAGAAGCGAGGAAAGTTTATTACTATATATTTGCCCTTTGTAAAAATGCAAGTTGTGCAATATTACGTAACACGGTCATGTACGTCTATATAGGGACGTGGGAACCCTCCCTGGTCTATATACTACAGACACAGGATAACTCGACGTGGTCTATATTATTCAGTTCAATCAAAATCAGTTCAATTCAATTCAATTCAATTCAATTCAATTCCTTTCATTTCATTTCAAATTCATTTTTTTTTCGAAAAGAACAGACATTTCACTTTCCTCGGGAACAGAGAATAAGGTTATCAAAACAAAAATTAACTGAGTATAATAGAGTATAAAATGGAACCTTGATGTAGTAATAATACGTTGTCATGAGAACTGAAGTGATAAAGACGATAAACTTCGAAAAATGGAGGGAAAAAGACGCCCTCTCTGATGAATTGCTGATGTATTGTCGGGAGGTGAAAATTTTGATTTGATTTGATTTAATTTATTTCTGCTTAAGAATGAGTTGATAAAGATATGCTTCTCCCCGTGATGAGCTATTTATTGGTCGGAATGTTGTTGTTTTTTCTCTTCTATCTCAACAAAACCCAAATTGGATCTGATTTGCATGTTCTGTGTGTTTATTGCACAATAACTATGTTTATCTATTTGTGTGATGTCATGTTATCATTTGTAAATCATTACACTTGTTATTTGTCTTTGTCACTTCGAAATTTATATTGAATTTTTATTTGATATAATAATGAATGCGGAAATAAATCAAAGCAATCCAAAACCAAAGTCATGAGCTTTTCCATTAATACCTTTTTTTTTCTTCCAAGTAGTATAGTGTACGTTGATTTTTTTTTTTTTTTTTTTTTTTTTTTGGGGGGGGGGGGGCTATTCAATGAAATTGTGTGTATGATTTATTATTCTCCATAATACTTTTATAATATATTTTCTAGCAAATGATAAGATAATGATTGTGTAATGATACTTCGTATTTTGTTACGGTTTTTGACGAAGGGAATTAAATCTTTTAATCAAACTGAAAATTGAAGTAAAAAGTGACGGTTAGTTAACGATCGCCCCGTCACTGTACAGGTATGCTAACGTGGCACATTACTTGGATGTGAGACCATTCTGAAGCAAATAATTTTCACACAACAATGGATCAAGGATTGGAACAATCATCCCCAAGCATTCCCACTGATTCCCATTGATCAGTTACTCGCCACCCCCTTTAAACACCGAGGGGCACTATACAGGGATGTAATAGCATTTAAATCTTAGACAGCCAAAGCTGCGTGTAGCACCCAAGTCGTTGTTTTTATCATCATTATTATTCTTTCCTCTTTCTGTTTTCAGTTTGCCTAGCAAAATTACGTCTCTTGATTTATTTGACTTAAATGCTCCGCTGAGTCGAAGGTTATACGCTTCTCCGCATCAATTTTCACATTATGTGGTTTCAAGCATGACATGGAACTGTTGTGCAGGGTCACACGTATTCCAAGGGAGGGCTATATTGCAGCAAACAAACAAAAGAAATAGTTTGAAGATATACGACAGCCTTGAAAGAGAAGAAAAAAGAAAATGTGCAAAACAAACATCATGTTTACTTATCGAAAGCAAAAGAAAAAAAAACTGAGTTATTCTGGCATCTTGCACTGCGACAACAAAAATTGCATAGACACTATAATGTACAGGGAATGAGGTGAATGCTGTTGCAAGCAGGGAGGTGATCACCTCCCTGGTTGCAAGTGAATGAGCCCAGCAGGCGCGCGGTACTAGGGGCCTTTTAAGGTAACAGAACTTAAATATATTTATTTAATAATTTGATGTATACATGGAGAATAGGGCGGGAGGGGGAGGTATCAAAACATTGAAATTAATCTGTTTTGTTTTTAGTTACAATAGTTTGATATAATTTGATAGAATTTGATATAATGTGCTTTTTCATGTTTCCTTTAAAAGAAAAAAAAAGTGATGTGCAATTTATAGAGACTGGTCGAATCCGGGGTAGAATGTCATGAGTCAACTGCCAACAGGGCTTTTAATATGTTTAGGTTAGTCCATCAAAAAATAATACTCCAACAAAGACAAGCATCATTAGTAGAAAACTCTGGACAACTAAATCTAATACAATCAATAAACACTCCCGGATGATACACCACACAAATCCGCTTTATAAGTACGTACAATGAAATCATATCAGCTTCCCAATATGACACAAGAAACAAACGGACTACATTACGTCTCTCTCAAAAATTATTCCTATCACTCTCGGGAACAAGAATGAAAAAGAACAAAATAAACGCTCTCTGGCATACTGTGAATAAAATTCAATTTTTCACAATTTTCAAAATTTCAAAATGTCAAAATTTTGAAAATTAGATTTTCAAGATATTCAAAAGAATAATACAAAACGCTCTTAGGCATACTGTTAATAATATTCAAAATTTCAACTTTTTTAAAATTAGATTTTCAATATATTCAAAGAATAATACAAAACGCTCTTAGGCATACTATAAATAATATTATGAATCAAAATTTTATTTTCAAATTTCAAAATTTCAAAATTTTCAAAATTTTCAAAATTAGATTTTCAAGATATTCAATGTAAACGTTCTTTGACATACTGTGAATAATATTCAATTTCATAGAAAAATCCTAAATACTAGACAGTAAATTTTCACAATAATGATGTACAAGAATTCAGCACGTTCTTTGTTGTGTTGAGTCCTCCATCACAGATGGCAGGCAATGACAATATTACTAAGAATTTACCCATATCATTCAAAAGTTCCTTATTTCTTACCCCTACCAGTTGTCATGAAACCATTAAATGAATCATATAAGGAACTCAAACTAAGCAAATCAATTTATGAAGGGTTAAGCGTAAATCTTGTATGAAAGCAGATAATTCATTACTTATCATGACCCATTGTCTCATGTTCTAAAATTATCTCCTTTATCGGGACAATGTAGACTCACGACGAATAGACAAGGTTACTGGCTTTACTGGTCAGCAATTAACGAAGAAGAGGACCCATCGCAGATAAAGAATTATCACCCAATTTCTTTTACAAGGCATTCCTTACGCTATATTACCTATATACGTTCGGACGAGGCCTTGTTTTTTTTTCTATTTGTCATAAAATGTAATTCATTTGTACAAGTTTTTAAAAAATAAATATATCGAACCGGAAATGAAACTTGTGTAGTCAGTCGGATTAGTAAATCATTAATCCCTAATCAAGGTGATGGTCACACACTATGATTTGTCGCATGCTTTATGGGAAGTTCTGCAAACAAGGAAATCATTCATAATTACATGTAAAAACTTGACTTGACACCCCCCCCCCCAAAAAAAAAAAAATATATATATATATATATATATATATATATTGTATTACACTGGTGTATAAGTTGGGTATTGTACCTCATCGTACTCATGGTAAATGACAGGTATTCTGGACACGTGATTCGGTCGCACATGTTTGGGATCAATCTTGGGCCCCGCTACAGAACAACATGTGCATGATTTCTACTGTGGTATGGGAAATAAGTCATGACAACGTGTGCATATTGTGTAACATGTGTCGCCAAGGCGTTCCTGCCGACATACGGTACGTGCCACTGTTACTTGCACTGCTTCACCTATTCAAGTTCCAGTTTATTTTTTCCCTCTATCTCCAACACAATGGAAAGCACATTCCTAATGTGAATAAAAGCAGAGAAATGTCAACAAGTCAAAATGTCAATCAAAAAGCAGGGTACATTGTACTTTCGATGACATATTAGTGTAAAGAAGTAAAACATTGGTATTTGGATATTAGAAAATTTGGAGGATGTGGGGGAGCCACTAAAAAGCAAAGCCTGCGTATAGATTGAGGGTCCCACACGTTATAATCGATATACATACTACAATAAAATGATGTGGTCACCAAATACAGCACATTATTAGGACCAAATTAAACATAATCCCTATAGCAAGTACGTCATATCGTTTAGGGGTTGATAAATCTAGATAAAGTAATTATCTAGCAAAGACGAAACTAGCAAGCAGTATAGTAGATACAGGGCCTATGACAAGGCTTGGTAAGCTTACACACACACACACACACACACACACACACACACAAACTGAGCCTATTTTTTCCATGTCATCACATGGTCTAAAGGTGGCACATGTATAGGCCTACACTAGCACCTCCTTGGTGGGTGTGTGTGTGTGTGTGTGTGTGTGTGTGCGTGCGTGTGTGTGTATGTGTCTGTGTATATCTATGGTAAAAATATTATGTTCCCCTTGCTTTCTAAAAAGGGAAAGTCAAGTGCTCTTTCATTTTGTTAGAAATTTGAAAACCTGTTGAATTCCTTTTATATTTTCTTCGTATTGTCGTACATACAAGACATCACAAAGCGGTGTAGTCTTCTCATCCAGCGATGGAATTATGTAGGCCTTGTCACTCTCACAGAACTCGGCAGTTCTGTGTGTGAGGGTTCCATGACACTATTGCTCCTGCGACAATATTGCTCCCATGAAATACCTGCACGCTTAGGTAAACATAAATTATACCCATAAACATAACACTAATCCTAATCCTAACATCAAACTAAACCTAATATCCTATCACATCCCTATCGACCCTAATTCTATAAGTCCTTGGAGAAATAAGACCGGAACAATAAGCCAGTTCGTAATTAGCTCATGTGCACGTTGGTACAAATGACCTTTCTATTTTCTTAGTTGGTTAGGCACTTTACTCATATTCAAAATTCGCACCCCTGGTTCTGGCAGCACTGATTTTATACATAATTATCTACTAGTGCAAGTGTATTCTATACAGTGTTGACTATATACGTAGATTTTGGACATCCTTCCCATACTTGGTCACTTCGACGCCACCTCGCTGGTCATACCTCCCCCAGTCATGAACATAAACCGACACCCTTGATTACCAGTGGCGGATCCAGGGGGAGGGGCGCACCGGCCGTCTCCGCCCCCTCTTAATTTCCAAAGCGAAAAAGTATAGCTATACAAACGGCAGTTTTTTGACTGTAAAATGTCAAAATTTTCAAGCTTGCTCGCTGGCATTTAGTCGTAATGCCATTCTCCTGAAGTTGCTGCCAGTAATTGCCGGCAGTTCCACCCGGTGCCCCCCCCCCCTTACTGCAAAAAATATAGCTACAAACGGCAGTTTTGGGACTGTAAAATGTCACAATTTTCAAGCTCGCTCGCTCCGCTCGCTCGCATTTAAATTCTCCTAATATTGCTGCCAGTAATTGCCAGCAGTTGCGTCCGGTGCGCCCCCTCAATTTCGAAAGCAAAAAAAGATATAGCATCAAACGGCAGTTTTGGGACTGTAAAATGTCAAAATTTTCAAGCTCGCTCGCATTTAATCTTTATGCAATTCCCCTGATGTTACTGCCAGTAATCGTCCAGTTGCGCCCGGTGCGCCCCCCCCCCCTTAATTTCCAAAGCGAAAAAATATAGCTACAAACGGCAGTTTTTCTACTGTAAAATGTCAAAATTTTCAAGCTCGCTCTCTTCGCTCGCTCGCACTGACTCGTTATGCAATTCACCTTATGTTGCTGCCAGTAATTGCCAGCAGTTGCGCCCGGTGGCATGCGCTCCACCCCCCCCCCCCCTTAATTTCCAAAGCGAAAAAATATGGCTAGGAACGGCAGTTTTTGGACTGTAAAATGTAAAATTTTCAAGCTCGCTCGCATTTAATCGTTATGCAATTCACCTGATGTTGCTGCCAGTAATTGCCAGCAGTTCCGCCCGGTGCGCCCCCTCCCTTAATTTCCAAAGCGAAAAAAATATGGCTAAGAATTGCAGTTTTTGGACTGTAAGATATAAAATTTTCAAGCTCGCTCTCTTCGCTCGCTCGCATTTAATCTTTATGCAATTCCCCTGATGTTACTGCCAGTAATTGTCTGCAGTTGCGCCCGGCGCGGCCCCCCCCCCCTTAATTTCCAAAGCGAAAAAATATAGCTACAAACGGCAGTTTTTCTACTGTAAAATGTCAAAAATTTTAAGCTCGCTCTCTTTGCTCGCTCGCATTGGATCGTTATGCAATTCACCTGATGTTGCTGCCAGTAATTGCCAGCAGTTGCGCCCGGTGGCATGCGCTCCACCCCCCCCCCCCCCCTTAATTTCCAAAGCGAAAAAATATGGCTAAGAATGGCAGTTTTTGGACTGTAAAATGTAAAATTTTCAAGCTCGCTCGCATTTAATCGTTATGCAATTCACCTGATGTTGCTGCCAGTAATTGCCAGCAGTTCCGCCCGGTGCGCCCTCTCCCTTAATTTCCAAAGCGAAAAAAATATGGCTAAGAACGGCAGTTTTTGGACTGTAAAATGTGAAATTTTCAAGCTCGCTCTCTTCACTCGCTCGCATTTAATCTTTATGCAATTCCCCTGATGTTACTGCCAGTAATTGTCTGCAGTTGCGCCCGGTGCGCCCCCCCCCCCTTAATTTCCAAAGCGAAAAAATATAGCTACAAACGGCAGTTTTTCTACTGTAAAATGTCCAAATTTTCAAGCTCGCTCTCATCGCTCGCTCGCATTGAATCGTTATTCAATTCACCTGATGTTGCTGCCAGTGCCAGTAATTGCCAGCAGTTGCGCTCGGTGGCATGCGCTCCCCCCCCCCCCCTTAATTTCCAAAGCGAAAAAATATGGCTAAGAACGGCAGTTTTGGGACTGTAAAATGTAAAATTTTCAAGCTCGCTCTCTTCGCTCGCTCGCATTGACTCGTTATGCAATTCACCTTATGTTGCTGCCAGTAATTGCCAGCAGTTGCGCCCGGTGGCATGCGCTCCACCCCCCCCCCCCTTAATTTCCAAAGCGAAAAAATATGGCTAGGAACGGCAGTTTTTGGACTGTAAAATGTAAAATTTTCAAGCTCGCTCGCATTTAATCGTTATGCAATTCACCTGATGTTGCTGCCAGTAATTGCCAGCAGTTCCGCCCGGTGCGCCCCCTCCCTTAATTTCCAAAGCGAAAAAAATATAGCTAAGAACGGCAGTTTTTGGACTGTAAGATATAAAATTTTCAAGCTCGCTCTCTTCGCTCGCTTGCATTTAATCTTTATGCAATTCCCCTGATGTTACTGCCAGTAATTGTCTGCAGTTGCGCCCGGCGCGGCCCCCCCCCCCTTAATTTCCAAAGCGAAAAAATATAGCTACAAACGGCAGTTTTTCTACTGTAAAATGTCAAAAATTTTAAGCTCGCTCTCTTTGCTCGCTCGCATTGGATCGTTATGCAATTCACCTGATGTTGCTGCCAGTAATTGCCAGCAGGTGCGCCCGGTGGCATGCGCTCCACCCCCCCCCTTAATTTCCAAAGCGAAAAAATATGGCTAAGAATGGCAGTTTTTGGACTGTAAAATGTAAAATTTTCAAGCTCGCTCGCATTTAATCGTTATGCAATTCACCTGATGTTGCTGCCAGTAATTGCCAGCAGTTCCGCCCGGTGCGCCCCCTCCCTTAATTTCCAAAGCGAAAAAAATATGGCTAAGAACGGCAGTTTTTGGACTGTAAAATGTGAAATTTTCAAGCTCGCTCTCTTCGCTCGCTCGCATTTAATCTTTATGCAATTCCCCTGATGTTACTGCCAGTAATTGTCTGCAGTTGCGCCCGGTGCGCCCCCCCCCCCTTAATTTCCAAAGCGAAAAAATATAGCTACAAACGGCAGTTTTTCTACTGTAAAATGTCCAAATTTTCAAGCTCGCTCTCTTCGCTCGCTCGCATTGAATCGTTATTCAATTCACCTGATGTTGCTGCCAGTGCCAGTAATTGCCAGCAGTTGCGCTCCGTGGCATGCGCTCCCCCCCCCCCCTTAATTTCCAAAGCGAAAAAATATGGCTAAGAACGGCAGTTTTGGGACTGTAAAATGTAAAATTTTCAAGCTCGCTCTCTTTGCTCGCTCGCATTTAATCGTTATGCAATTCACCTGATGTTGCTGCTAGTAATTGCCAGCAGTTCCGCCCGGTGCGCCCCCCTCCCTTGATTTCCAAAGCGAAAAAATATGGCTAAGAACGGCAGCTTTTTGACTGTAAAATGTAAAATTTTCAAGCTCGCTCGCATTTAATCGTTATGCAATTCACCTGATAATGCTGCCAGTAAATGCCTGCAGTTCCGCCCGGTGCGCCCCCTCCCTTTATTTCCAAAGCGAAAAAATATACCAACAAACGGCAGGTTTTTTTTTTTATTGTAAAATGTCAAAATATTCAAGCTCGCTCGCTCCGCTCGCTCGCATTTAATTGTTATGCCTTTCTCCTGATGTTGCTGCCATTAATTGCAGGCAGCTGCGCCCGGTGCGCCCTCCCCCCTTTATTTCCAAAGCGAAAAAATATAGCTCCAAATGGTAGTTTTTTTACTGTAAAAGATGAAATCCTAGCTACGCCGGTGCCGTTTCCCCGCTTGGTTTCCCTCAACAACAGTGAAAGTCTAGGGATTGAGAGCTTCCTATATTCCAAATGTCTGTCCCCCCAAAAAATCTCGTTACATTAGGGTCAAAACGCACCCCCCTTGAAAAAAAGCTGGTGACGCCCCTGTTCAAAGCAACATAAATGCATACCGGTAAGTTTGCCCAGCGTAACGACTTATGGAATTCGCGTTAAACAAGAAATGATTACTATAGCGAGACCAGGGGGGCGTTTCATCAACGAGTTCGTCGGAGGTTTTCACCGACAAATTTGCTATCAGCCAATCAGACGCAAGGATTTCAGTAGCTTTTAACAGTTGTTAGTATAAATCACTGACAAAAAGTTTCATGAAACGGTCCCCAGGTGACCAGAATGGTTCGTCAAACAATCCTAGGGGGAAGGATCTATTTCCTTGTTTTGTATGGAATGCATTAAAACGTGTTTATATTCGTATTGTCAAATACCAGGTTTGCAGTCAGGTAGATGTAATGGGAAGTATCATGTACAATGATTGCAGGAATAATCATTCTATGACAGATGTTTATCTCCGTGAATTTGAAAACCATCATGCCAGTTGGCACCAATGTCCTTTTCCTGCTCATGCGCAAAGTAGAACACCACGAACTGGCTTATTGCAGCAGGGGGTAATGCTGTCCTGATACGTACGGATGAGCAAAATGTAATGTCGTGTCACCTTGTTGTGAGACAGCATTCCTTGTGTCCAGCTATAGAGGGCGACATTTCGTTTCCTTTATGTTGCTTACATCAAGTCGAGTTACTGCCTGTGGTGTTGCACTATTATAGTATTCATTTTACTGAAGTCTTGACACGAATAAGGGAGATCTTAACATCTTAACATGAGTCTGATTCTTCCAAGTTTAGCACTTACATGCTCTTGGAACTGCAAACTAATGTGTAAACACAATAGACAGAACTTGGAAGGAAGAAATTCCTGATATGCTTTATACAAAATTTCTCGTTTCTCTTTGACCACAATGTGAGGCAAATCGAATGGGGTTTTCTGTAAGATGTGGACAATGAGATATAGTTTCCTATCCTGAAATTGTATTCGGATCGATTCACTATCTTAAAGTCATCATTGCGGAGGGTCCCATTTATTTATTTATTCATTTTTATTTTTCTTATTTTTATTTTTTTTATTTTTTTTTTTTGGGGGGGGGGGGGGGGGGCGGGGGGACATACACGGTATTGTTTTCTTCGTGTCAGGTGAGTTATCTGGAAGCACAATTCTGCGGTTACCTGATTTCTTTTTGTGGAAGGTTGCGAAACAGAGAATCGCTGAGATCCGGACGGGACAAAATAAGAGCATGTATCATTTTTTTTTTCTGCAGCTGATGTAGTTCAATATTTTCAAATTGAACCCAGGCTAAGCAAATGAAATTTGACAGATTGGGACATACATGTAATTATATTAAATATTATGGTCTTTGAATGAAAGAGTTTTATTTTGCATCGGGTTGTTATCAGTAGGTTTTGTAAGCACCAGGATGCTACTGATTTTTCATAGGCATGTTAGGTCGCGTCTTTCGCGGAATTCCACGTCGCACCCCCTGTTTTTCTTATTGCAAACTTGTATATCATTACACGTGCCTTCACAGAACAGATAATATGTTCTGCTATCAGCAATTCTATACAATTGTATATATCACTTTCTCGCCGCTTTCAACGCTCTACACTTCTAATATAGCTAATAGTCTCTATTGGTTTGATCTTGAATGTATCGATTGATCTAGGCTTTTTGTTTTTAGTTGTCTCGTCTCTTTGCTTGTATTTCTATTTCTTCCCTTTCCCCTTTGCCACTTCTTTTTTCATCCCGCACACTTGTAGTTAAGTTTCCACCTTTTTTTCCTCCTGTGAGGTGCCCACGTTGTACAAGCATAGTCTTTTGAATGGGTACCTCCACTTTTTTTCGCAGAATGTATATGTCTGTATGAAAAATGCCTAATTTTGTAATGACTATTGACAAATGTTATTCTTTGCTATCTATGTATCATTCCTTCAAACGCATGTCGAATCTATATTTTTTTTTGTACATTCTGTTGAAAGAAGTGAAAATAAAACCTTTGAATTGAATCGAATACAACAATAAGATTGCGGATGTATCAGATTCACTTTGGACAACAGTGTTGTTTGGAGCCTATCAAAATAAATTCTGACATGAATATTACTGTCACTGAGATTCAGACCAAGTCCATCCATCTCTTAACTTCATCAAAATATGATTTCTACTTGTTTTGAAGCTACAGATCGAATTGTCTAATCCTTGTTGGACCTCGAAGATTAATCGCATTTCGTTTTGACGTTTCTAAGATTTACATCAAGCCATATTAGGACAGCATTACAAAGCATATATAGAATTTACAATGTACGACTTCAGTTTTACGAAGTGTTCCCTCGACATGATAAGTATTGTCGGTGTTACATGGATGATAATTACATTCTCGACAGCACTGCTAGACAGAAGAGACGGAGCTGTAGAGGGCGACATTCCGTTTCCTTGATGTTGCTCACATCAGGGGCCCGTTGCATAAAACTTACCATTGAATTTCAATGGTAACTACCGTCAAAATTAGGCGTCACAGCCAATCAGCATCAGGGATTATTAAATTTACCACTAATTTGAAGACTTACCGCTGGAAAGGAGCGGTAAGTCCAGCGGTAAGGGTTTTATACAACAGGGCACAGGTCGAATTACTGCAGCTGGTGGTGTTGCAGTATTCAACTAAAGTCTTGAACATGCAAAGTATTGTCACACCTTAGTATATTTGATGTCAGTGCTACATGGATGATAATTATATTCTCGACAGATAGACAGCAGAGACGGAGATACAGATTCATATACAGTATCCAGGGGCCTGTCTTGTAAAGACTTGTGATAGAAATCAATCACAAGTTTCTTGTGAGCTGCAATGCAAGTTGCGATTGATTTGGAGACTTGTGATTGATTTGAAGGCTTTATAAGACGGGGCACAGTTCAGTGTGCTATATTTATTCCAACTGAATATTTTGCTCCAAAGTCATATATCAATGATAAAAATTGCAGAACACGTAATGAAATATTCCAGGCTAAGGTGAGGTGTATAAGATTTAATAGATATTGGATATATCAGGAACTCCCCATCTAACGGCCATGTATTTTCCCTAAATAGGGATGGCAAGGGAGACCAACGCCAGTCTTCGCCCGAAGAGGGTGAAAGAGAGAATTCGACTCTTCTATCAAGCGCATGCCTGGTCACCTCTGTATCTATACTATAGAGGGAGGGGCTTAGCCGCAGTATTCAAAATACTCAGTAAAGGATTCAAATTAGAATGAAACGGAGGCGTAAGTTGCTACAGACCACGATTATTCCACAGGTCACTGCTTGACACTAGTGATTTCCATATCAACTGACATATTGACATTTTCTTGATAGTGGTGAGAGGTACGGGAAGATGCTGATGATGGGGAAAACTTAGCAGTGGTACAGACAACAGGGAAACTTACCCAGACAGGTTTACGAGGAAGGTTAGGCAACTAGGACGTAGGGTGTAAGTTACTAACCACTTAGAACAACCAATTTTCAGTACATTGTGTAGCCATTAGGGACTTCTCCCCACTAGCCACAGTCTGTGGTTGAAGCTTTTGGTTTGTACCAAAACATTCCTACTTTTCATATATCAGAGAATATATCATAAAAATCATAAACCACGACGGATATTTTGCTTACCAATTGCTTTTTTTCGCCAAAACAGAATTCTGAAAATTCCTGACCTACATGCTTGTATTTTACTATATAATCTCGGAATTTTCATGTATAAACTAACAACGAATGAATTACCATCTGTATTTATCCACATGTTAAAAAGAAATTGCTCTGTTCACTGTTATGCCAATTGCCAGAGTGACGCCTATCACCTTCCCCGTACTCTCACTATTTTTGCAGAGAATACAATTATGTTTATTGGACCCACATACTGGAATGACCTCCCTCAAGATATTGCTTCTTCCTTATCCCTATTCACATTCAAACGCAAATTCAAACAGCTATTACCTAGTGGATACACTCTTTTTTATAATCCCAGTCTTTTGTCTTTGTCTGCAGCACCAAGTTATTTCATAGTACCATCAATTATATTAAACATAATAGCATTCTTTTTTCAAACATGGCGAGATCTGTATAACAGTCTGGTTTGAGCGATATTCATGGGGTTCATTAGATCATTCTTTATATTGATCTTCGTACTGGTGTAACTTTAATTAGTCAAGATAAACATATCCGTTCTCCGTACAATTTCATGCCTATGAATTCGGGAACCTATACAGTTTTACAAGCGTTATAGCTTTTTTGTAGGCCCAATCATATGTTCTGTTATACTTGTGACATCCTCACATGATGTGACCATATTTGTGTAAAGGGGTTTTTTTTCTTCTTTTTTCTTCAATCAAAAGACATGGTTGTATATATTTTGTATTCTTGGTTTACTCTCAATCATTTTATAATCTCATCATTGAGAACGTAGAAATACGCGTATGAAAGTAAATTCAAACTTGAATTCGAACTATTATTAAGTGTGAACGCATCTATGGACCGGGAGGTGGCGTGCTGCTTGGATAAGAAATTGTTTTTTCTTGAATGAGTTGTAATTTTCGGCTGTTATCGGTCTTACATCAGCTGGGAATTTATATATGGGCATCGTGATTATACTGTTGCAATTTCAGGGTTAAAATCTTACGATGAAAGAATAAAGCCGAAAAGGGTCGCTGGGGGTGACTAAATTAAACAGAATGACCATTTCTCCATAATATATCAGCAGTAAGTAACAAGCTGTTTCCCTGTTAGCCTGTTGCGCACAGACTATTGTATTAGTCGGCAAGTGACGTGGAATTCGCTTTTGTGTAATGTCGCCCCTTGTCATTTCAGTATAAAACATCACTGACTCACAGCACTGCTTCCAATCGATTTACCTGGATAGACTTAGTCTACATTCCTAGTCCTTATTTGCTGGTAATGGTCATCAGACTGCAGACGGTCGCTCGGGATACATAACATAACATAACATAACATAACATAACATAACAAAACATAACACAACATAACATAACATAACATAACATCACATCACATAACATAACATAACATAACATAACATAACGTAACGTAACGTAACAACATAACATAACATAACATAACATAACATAAGTAACATAACATCATAACATAATATAATCACCTGCAAACGGGGAAAAAAAGACTGGAGCATCTGAGCCTTCGATACACACAGGAAACTGATTTTCTTCAGATATCGAAGATGGAATACACCTATTCGCCCAGTAAGCTTTATCATAATAGGCCTATTTTGTTTGTTTCAATCTTTCGCACTTATTAGAGAGCATCATTCATGATTTTCATCGTGAACTGAAATCATGCAGCGATGTAAGGGGGAGGGGAGGGACGGTGGGGGGGGGGGGTGGACGGTGAAGGGGTTACAAATTATTAGCAGCATGCTATCAACCATGAAGGCAATATGACGGGATACAGGTAGAGGAAGTGACTGTTGGACTAAATACAAGAATTCCCAGAATGTCTCTAAACAATTAAAGTGCTTGTGAACTCTATCAGTGGTCACCCATGCACGGAAGAAAAAAGAAAAAAAAACGGTAAATAAAGCGTGGGCTAATTTCTTCATTATTCATAAATGTACACTTCATCAGACGTTGCAGTTCACAAGCCTGTTTGGTTGTTAGCAGACCCTGGAGATTACTATGTTATATTACATGAAAAAAATTCCTACATTTACTCCGCATGTTGTGAGAACAGGACAAGAAGAAGAATCCGTTGTATTTTAAGTCTAGATAGTAGACTAGTAAATAGAGTATTGCGACGGTTCTGTGCAATATACCATATACCAAGGAGGTACTAGGCAAGTACCTCCTTGCATATACGTTGCATCCTCTCACGTAATCTCTATGTGCAATTCATTTTCTACTGACCGAACGCATAAAAGGCAAGCTCATTGCTCAGCGTTGATCAGTTGGCTTCCTGAGTGCCTACTCGTTTTGCACAGAACCTCCTGTTTGATTTCCCCTCCACATCTCTCTTGTCTACCCTTTGAAGCGACTCAATCACGACCTCAATATGTCGGACAGCATGGTCGCACTCCTCGGATCGACGCTGCAGGGTCAAGATGGGTCCTCCGTGGACACCCAGACTCTGGTCGGAGAAGGCAGGTACGTGGGCCTCTACTTCTCGGCCCATTGGTGCCCGCCTTGCCGAGCTTTCACTCCAAACCTCGCAGAATTTTACAAGAAATTCAAAGCGAAACCCGAGAAGAAAGATCAGTTTGAGATCGTCTTCATCAGTTCGGACCAGACCGAGGACCAGTGTAAGATGTACTTCGCTGATATGCCCTGGCTGATGGTACCGTTTGCAGACAGGGCCAAGAAGGTAAGCTGGAGTTATAAGTACTAACTGTTTACCATTGGGAACAGTGATATAGAAAATGTTCGAGTTATCACAATTTATACACATGTGTAGGTCAGTTGTATCACAAAACATCCTACCATCTGAAGAATTCACAATAAAGCCTAAAATGTAAGGAGATATCACTATTTTTCTCAATAAACCATAACTGTAGATGGTTTATTCTAGAAACGGTTTGTTTACATTTCTTATATTTAACAATATTTAACATTAATTATACTGATTAACAATTAATATTAGTTGTTTCTATCCCTAACTCACATTATAAAACTATATTTTGACGCACTAAAGCTGGGTTTTTTTTCATCTGCAAATGGTAAATAATACCTTTAATCTTTCCCCTGACGGTTGGACCTTAACAGAATACCACACCTTCTAAGAAGAACACGAATGATTGAAAGAAGAAGGTTGATAACAATGTACCTGTTTTTGTGTGAGTGTGGTGGTGGTGTGTATGCTTGGGCCTGTGTCAAATAGAGTGAGGGAAAATGAAGAGAGCGAGAGGGTGTGTGTGTGAGAGCAGAGAGGTGGGACCTGGTGAGAGGTGGTGGAAAGGTGAGAGTTCATTTCAGTTTATTTCTGCATTCCGTTTTTAATACAATATATAGCAAAACTTGACGATATTCCATAAATTATATGAATTGTTCCAATGCATTGATCCACATTAGAGTACGAAAGTAAAAAAAAAAACAACAATGTCAAGTTGAAGGTACACTGTACGATAAGGAACACTTCGAATTAAATTTAAAGAGAAAATGTGTATATATACATATATACATAAATTATCATATAGCAATAATAAAGTCACAACAGAGGAATGCAGGGAATGCATTAATAGCCAATCTTGATTTAATGAATAATCCGAATTTTCGAGGAACCTTCCTCTTCTTCAGGGATGACAGTGCGAATATTCACAATGATTATTAAGAGAGTGAGGTGTTACTACCCTGCTAGCGCGCGCAATAAGTGTAACCAAAACAAAAAAATAATAGATAATAACAACAAACGCATGTTGTGCGCTTATGAGTGTCATACTACACGTCATAATAGATAAGACGTCACACTAGGATTGCGCGCGCTGCACAAAAAGATCATGAGACAATAATAGCAATAATAGAAACGTCATAAAGGCAATGAAGTTAACATGATACAATGAAGGTGCCAATGGATTTTCACAGTGATATGTCAATATCCCACCAGCGCGCGTAGTCTCAGTGTAACCAAAACAAAGGATATACATATATACCGGGTGTCCCAAAAAAAGCGGAACGGTGGATTTTAAGTACCTTGCAGTCTAAAAGTTATATATCTTTTGACATCATTAGAAAGAGCATCTTTCGCAGAAGACTATGATACCAAAATCATTAAATTTGGTTCGGTACTTTTTATTCTACGCTAAAATCTGAAAATGCAGTCATTGTCAAATTTCGCCGGATTTTTGCGACTTATGAGATAATAATTTGAGTGCGACACGCGATCCATACGGTGACTATTGTGTAAGCTCGGTGATCCATGTCAACAAAAGATACAGCTTTCACAGTGGGCACGGGCCAGGAAAAAAGAGTGTGTGTGTGTGTGTGTGTGTGTGTGTGTGTGTGTGTCTGTGTGTGTGTTTGTGCGCGCGCCCAATATGAAAGCGTTATCTTTTGTTGACATGGATCAACGAGCTTACACAATTCACCGTATGGAACGCGTGTCGCACCCAAGTTATTATCTCATAAGTCGCAAAAAATTGAAAATGACTGCATTTACAGAAATTGGCGTAGAATAAAAAGTAGTGAACCAAATTTAATGATTTTGATATCATGGTCTTCTGCGGAAGATGCTCTTTCTAATGATGTCAAAAAATATATCACTTTTAGAACGCAAGGTACTGAAAATCCACCGTTCCGCTTTTTTTGGGACACCCGGTATATATACATATATATATATATATATATATATATATATATATATATATATGTGTGTGTGTGTGTGTGTGTGTGTAATGAGTATTATATATATATATATTATATGTATATACGTGCATATATACGTATATGTACGTACTAGATAAAAGCAGTGCAGAGGGTGAAAAGTGCTGTGAGTGAATATCGACCCTTATCACCTGTCAGTAGCTTTGTTACTGCTTGCCCAGTCAATATATCCTCTGCGAAAAGACCTCGTTTTATTTTTATGTGTATGTACTTTACTCTTTCTTTGATATCAATACCTGTTTTTATAACCATTGTGGTCTTGTTATGATGTTATTCTTTGTGCAATGCAGTCTAATGACTACCAGACATGAATATCTCAATAAAATACCATTGACATAAGAAGGGAGAGAGAGAGAGAGAGAGAGAGTATCAGTGTGCGAATTGGTTCACTGATGCTTAGCCCTATATGCTTTGACTACTGATTGGCACAGGACACCCCATAGCATTGTACACACTGTCTAACGTTTCTGGCACAGAAAGGGTTAAATGTTTCGACCTTTAATTTTTAGACTATCAAGTACAATTGCATGCAATTGGTAAAGCTCCTCCACAGTAAAGCTTCACTCCAGGAACACGTTATATAAGTTGATTTGAAAGAAAAATAAGAAGTAGAAATTAGAACGAAATAAAACCACCAGAAAAGTGAAAGCAGCATTGAAATCCGACCCCCCCCCCATAAAAAAAAAAAACCAATTCACAGTTTTGTTTAATTCTGATATTTGGAGTGTTTTCACAAACCATGGATATTATTCAGAATCACACTATGCAAATTAGAGGAAGTGATTTTCGTATTACCACTGACGTCAGTCTTCTTTTCTAATTCATCACGAAATGACATTTGCAACTGATTCGCAAATTGCCCTTAAAAACACCAACTATTCAGTGTTTTGAGTTATAGTCATAAAAATCATGGGCATACATGTACATGACGCTTGTCTAGTAATTAAGAGATCATGGGTTCGAATAACACCCGAGTGTAGTACATATGCCATGATTTTTTTATTATGGCTATTACTCAAAACACTTAATTATTGGTATTTATCTACGTCGATGATGAAGAGCGATTCGTCAATCAGTTGCAATAAAAACAACTCGACGCAAGAATCATTAAATGGAATAAAATTACAGTTGTTGAAAAAGTATCAATGATAATTGTAATAGTGATACATGTATATTATATCTTAAACTGTGTACAGTATTCACACACAACCACGAGATATTATGAATATAATATATGTATGTATATCATCCTCTTCCTTCGTCACGACTATACCTAGATATACATGTATTTGTATATATATATATATATATATATATATACATATATACATATATATATTAGTGTAGTGTTGTGTGTATTCCCTGTACCTGAGTGTGTCGAGTAAGTTTTGAGTTGATTTTTAAGTTATTTGAAACTCATCGCATTAATTTATTATCTCTGTGTACTCATTGCATTGGCAGGCGGAGCTGGGCACAAAGTTTGGCGTCTCAGGTATTCCAACGCTTGTCATTCTCAACAGCACTGACGGAAAGGTTGTGAACAAACAGGGCAGGCAAGCCGTCATGGCTGACCCGGAAGGTGAAGACTTCCCCTGGGGCAACTAATTCCGAAGTGACCTCTTGCGGAATGGCCTGATGTCAAAGGAACACGCTGATGACATTCTTTATAACATGTCAATACGCCATGATGTTGAAGAAGGATTTCGCACAAGAAGAGAGAGACTTACACAACCAAGGGAAAATGACCGAATTTCAGGTGTTTTTGTTCAGTTCGGGACGAACATTCCAGATGTCTTCATTTCTTCCTCAGTTATATTGGTCATGGGTGAAGCTGAGATTTAAGATTTATTCAAGTCCTATACTTTTATGCTGTAGATTGAGAGAACCTTGAGACTGCTCATGGAAAACCCGTCAGGATAGCGTTGTCCATTTCTGTGAAGCAATGCATGCATCAACTTTGGCTTTTGGTTTAACTGGTTTATGGGAACGCGTTAAAACGCGTGTGAATCATGAATTGATATGGCTATATATAGGCAATATATTTGACACACAGTTCTATAGATCGTATATACATTCGATGTAGAATCTAGAGTTGGGCCCAAAATCTACATACGTCTGGAAGGAAAACAATTTTCACAACTTCTGTCAATATCTATCAGCTTACATTTTCATGGGACAGGCAAGTTGTATCATCGCTTAAATGTATACACAGTACATAATCTACTCAAGCACTCAGAAGCGCTTGTCAAAATGGATCTATTTGTAGGTATGGTAGAGGCCTGTAAGAGGCTGATGTACAGCTGCCCATCGCGACTACGGACAGTCAAAGAAAATAGAAGTTTTAGGGTCGATATTTGTAAACATTAACCCCTTGATTATCTGCGAATATTTGCTATTATAAACAATGTATGCCTCTGAGTGTTTTTGACACGTTATGGGCTATGACGATTAAGCAGAGAAATATCTTGTCTATCGTGAAAATATGATAACAGGGGTGAGAAAAGTTATGACAAATTGAGGAAAATCGCTTTCTTTCCAGATGTATGTAAGCTTTTAGCCCCAACTTGTATGGCAATGTACATCAACGCTTTACAGAATGAAAACAAAATCACCTTACAATATCACAGGATGTGTAAACTTCAGTATCTGTCTGGCATAACAGAGGAAGAATCAGTGTTTTATAGTTAAAGGATAAGATGTTAATGATGGTTAGTTGATGGTGCCTTCACTGCAAAAGGTCCGGTGTTAAATAGTGAACACCGAGCTGGTGTTAAATTTTCGGTGCTCATTTATGGTGTTAAATTAACACCTCCTGGTGTCATTTCCAAATTTTATACTGTTTTTAGAAGAGTTTCTTAGTAACTGCACTTCTTGTTGATATTTAATTTAAACAAGACGATCAAGAATTTTACATTAAAATACTAGATTTTTGAAAAAATGTGAAAATAAATTTACACCACAGTAACACCAGCTGGTGTGGTCTCTTATTGAAGCTGGACGGGTGTTAAACCATTGATATTAACACCAACAAATATCAAATCAACACCATGTGGTGTCATTTTTTAATTAACACCAGAACAGTGTCAAAATAACACCAGGTACAGTGTCAAATTAACACCACGAAGTGTCAGGTGAACACTTTTCAACACCATCACAGTGCATTTTCAACACCTGTGGGTGTGGTCCTTTATTGAAGTTTGACCGGTGTTAGATTTAACACCCGTGGTGTTAAATCTAACACCGATGTTTTTACAGTGTTTTGTTGATAAGACGTGCTCCGAGATTTTGATGGAGACTTTAGTTTTAACATGTTGAAGATATGCGCTGTAACAAGATATTTCTCATCACCCAAGAAAGCTTCATTCCTATCGGAAAAGGAGAGAAAAGTTAAGTGCATTATACATGATTTTACACCACTCTAAATCTGCTGTAATACCTGGTAAAATAGTGGTATCATAGTGTCCAACTGCAATTTCGGCAAAATGAGAGAACACTATTAACTATAAGCTGTGCGTCGTATGTGAACGGAATTTCTAAAAATTCTGAAACGATTTTGACCAAATAATCCTAGATCTATATACACGTATGCGGAAAGCTTTCAATCTTTAGTTACTCAGGTATTCGAAGCTTTGTATAAAATGCAGCTGTACAATCACTGGGAAGTCACTGCGACTGTTTACAGGCAATATTTGATGTGTTACATGTGTATCTTTGTTGTTGGTTTTTACTTACTTTATTAAATCTTTGAATGATGTGCTTTGTAAAATATCATTTGTGTAATTTGTTTTCTTGATATATATTTGATTCAGAAAGTAACTGTAAACAAGTATGAAGAGAAAATCCACCGTCAGATGACTATAACAGTCAAGTCAATCAATTATTGTTGCTCTTGTTTTACTGATGATGAAATTACGAAGAAGAATCTTCCATGCACTAGCACCAAGCTGAAATCAATCATTGTCTTTTACACATAATTATCACAGGCATATAAAGAGTGCAGATCATATAGCATGAACATATTCACAAAGCACCTAAACTTTATTGAAACAGGTGCATCATAAACCCGTAGTTAAAACTTCAAAATACTGCTGATATGACCACCGAATTTCAGCTCAGTTGATGTACAGTTCGACCTCGATTATCCGGCCTGCTTTTATCCGGAAATCTCTATCATCCGGACGCATTCACGCAGTGAAGGACTTTTTTTCATCCAAAAATTGAAAAAAAAAAAAAAAACAGTGACTTTAACATTTTTTCATGGATCTATTTCACTAATTTCATAAGATGTGCATGATAGGTTTCTCAATATCTAATGAGGTAAAACATGTATAATGTTCACATAAAGATATACTTTATTTTTGTGAAGAAGGGACTACAAATTTTCGCAGGCTAGCATAGATTACACCACTGTTGCGGGGTACGCTACCTGTCCAGTGCACTTGGACGGCAGCTATGTACATTAACATTGTGTCTCCCATATCCGGCCAATTCGCTTATCCGGATGAGCGCCGGTCCCAACATGGTCGGATAATCGAGGTCGAACTGTATTCCATATTCAACTATTCATATCAAAAAGTTGCACTTACACCTTGATAACACCAGCACAAAAGTTCGAACACCTTGATAACACCAGCACGAAAATTCGACCTGTAAGCGTTACACATAACCACAGGGGTAAACACACCCTCGGTCAGAAAATACTAGTACGTCAACCACTATTCACTAAAATATTTCCCGAATTCACGAAGGTGGTACAATCTTTGTCCCTTGTTTAAACCGTGGTAAAGACCGTATAGTTTTGTATGGGGCGCCAAGTGTCGATTGGTCAATTTCACTATGAAATCAGTCATTTCGCTACGAAATGTTACAAATTTCGTCGACGCAATTGATTTCGTAACGAAATAGGCCATGCAACACTTGGCGCCCCATACAAAACTACGGTCTTTGTCCCTGTTTTAAACCATGGACAAGATTGTACCACCTTCGGGAATAAATTCGGGCCATGTCTTTCACAAGCACCCTACTTGAAGTGGGTCCAGAGTGGCACATGGTGTATCTGCGGAACTGAAATAGAAATTTAGAAATTTCCAAAAGTATCGATTATCCTTGTAGGACAAAGTTTATATATTTTCATTCTCAAAATACAGTTTCAATGACAAACTGACTACAATAACAACAATGATATAATGATAATGATTTAATTGCATTTATATGTCGCTTTATACGGGCGTTTCTAAGCGCACTGGTGATGTCTTCAATGAATACTATTACATGTAATGCGAGAAAACTATGTATAAGCACGATAACATCAGGGTAATGCAAAACCAAAGTAACAATAACAAAATAAGATTGATGAAATAGTAAAAACAACAACAACAACAACAACAACAACCAAGGATCAAAATGATATCCAAGACAAGTTTCAGAAAGAAGCAAAATGTACTCTAGGTGGTGAGACAGCATGGACAGTATGCTGATTGCGGGAGAGATAGAGGTTAATGTCAGGACAGGAGACATGGTATAGAAAAGGAAAGCCGAGAGAAAATATTCGTTTGTGATGCAGAGGAATTAAGAACCAGAATATCAAAAAATGAAACATACGAGCACACACATGTTTACAATGCATGGTACAATGTACAAGATTCCACACATAGCTAGAAGTTGGTAAAACTATTGCTTAGGAATTTCCCCTAAATCCCCCATATGAGCAAACAGAAGAAAATCACCAGACCGACAATATCAACAATATTATATCTGGTTATTTTGAAAAACAAACCTGGATTTGTAGGCCTAAAGCTTTGTAGTGTTTCGCCTTCGCTGTATTGTTGATTAAATCTGCTTCAATCATATCATTTTCACCTTGGTCATTGTTGGCACCCGGATCTGAATGAATCATGTATTATAATGCTTTTCTTTCTTTCTTTCTTTCTTTCTTTCTTTCTTTCTTTCTTCACACAACGTGCGTTCGATGGAAGCTTCAGTTTGAAAATGTTAAAGATATAAACATGATACCCTTTTATTACCTGACAAGGCTTCAATCCTGTCAAGAAAGTCAAACAAACAAACAAAAACAAACAATCCTGGCACACAGTCAGTGGAATTGTGCGCGATCTACATACATTATATGCAAAGTCAAAATCACATACCTTTAGAGGCACGAGTATAGCCCTAACACTTTCACTTCCACAATCCCCATGCGTACACAGCACAGGGACGGATCTTGCTTCTTGCTGGGGGAGGGGGGGGGGGGTAAATGAATGGTATATAGTTATATATATATATAGTTTAGTTAGAGATATACAATGTTAGAGATATATATATATATATATATATATATATATAGTTTAGTTAGAGATATACAATGTATATATATATAAAGAGAGAGAGAGCGAGAGAGAGAGAGAGAGAGAGAGAGAAATACTTATGAAATGGAAAAGAGCCAACAATTCTAAGAGGGATTTAACGTTTATTGATGAGAATCGGTTATGAAATGGCAGAGATATCCAGAACGAAGTGGTCCTAATAAAAGGGTGAACCCAACTCTAATTTGGACCACAAACAAAGTCTTCACTTTTTTGGTGCTTCTTCTCTCCCAAAATCGGCTGTCAAGCAAAAAACAAAAACAAAACAAAAGGAGAAGAAGAAATAGAATAGAAAACAAGGGGGAGGGTTTTTGAATCGTACAACCCAAAAATAAAAACCTAAAGAAAACAAAACAATAGTAGCGAGAGGGGAGGGGCAGTTGAATAAACTCCCGAATCCCCCCCCCCCCCCCCCTCCATCCGCCACTGCAATAAATAGGTTCACACTCGTCATCGCTCGTGCATTGCATTCTCATTTATCTCATGTGCAGTTTGTTAAAGGGATGGTACAGTATTGGTGGAAATGAGAATTGGGCTTTTAACTTTTTGCGAGATACCAAGAAAACACTTATGAAATAGTACAGAGCATACCACTCTAAGAGAAATTCAAAGTTTATTTGATGAAAATCGGGTTTGGAATGACTGAAACATCCAAAGGCAAAGTAAAACAAAGCTATCGTAAAAAAGTGTGGGTCCCACACTTTATTAGAATCGCTCTGTTTTGGATATCTCAGCCATTTCAAAACCAATTTTCATCAAATAAACGTTGAATTCCTCATGGAATTACATGCTCTTTCATATTTCATAAGAGATTTCTCATTATCTCACCAAAAAATGTTAGAAACCTGTAATTAGGTCTCAACCAAAACTATATGTAAGCACATTTTGAATTGCACTCAATTCACTTCATTCACCACTCTGCACATAACTCTCTCGCGTTGCTTCTTTTCTTTTTTCTTTTCTTTCCCACTCACTTCAAATTGTTGAATCAATTTCAACTTTTAATGGCAATTGCCTATCTCTGTTTATGTTTCTTTTATCAAGCATCTACTTAAGATGGCGGCTTTAATTCTGTATTCTTTTTCTCTCTGTAACTGGAAATAAATGTATTGCTGATTTCTTTGAAGGGATCATACAGTATCTTCTGGTTGAGACCTAATTTCAGGTTTCTAACATTTTTTGGTGAGATAACGAGAAACCTCTTATGAAATATGAAAGAGCATGTAATTTCATGAGGAATTCAACAATTATTTGATGAAAATTGGTTTTGAAATGGCTGAGATATCCAAAACAGAGCGATTCTAATAAAGTGTGGGACCCATATTTTATTTTTTTTTACTTTGTTTTTCGATGTTTCAGTCATTCCAAACCCGATTTTCAACAAATAAACTTTGAATTCCTCTTAAAACGGTATGCTCTGTACTATTTCATAAGTGTTTTCTTGATATCTCGCAAAAAGTTAAATGCCCAATTCTCATCTCCACCAATATTGTACCATACCTTTAATTTCATCGTATTTTATCAAAATACTTTAAACATCATCATGATTATTGCACTGTGAATTTATTATGCCCCTTTTTTAATACACTGTACAGGCATGTACTATAACTTATGCATGATTTTCGTGAAAAATGCAGAAATAGAATCAAACTGAAACTGAAACTAATTCTGCTCTAAATATCAGCAAACACACACACACACTCACACACATATATACACACACAAACACTCTCATGCACACACACACACACACATACACACACACACACACACACACACACACACACACACACACACATACGCACAAATCACCAAGCGACAAGTTAAAAAATCACATATAATTATTTTAAAATGCAGACCCGGATATGCACTGCCAACGCTTTGCAATGTTCCATAACGTCACTTGTCGCAGTTGATTAAATCTGTTATTATCACATGTTCACCCTGGTGCCAGGATCTAAACGAAATTAATTATTTGATAGTTTTTTCTTCTTGCACAAAACATGCATCCGATTACGTATCGTGCCAATGTACGACTTTCACAATACATTTCGCATTCAATTAATATTGGCGGTTACATCCTGACAACCAAGGCAACGAGTAGGGCCTACTTCCACACTGTCAACACACTCGTCATATAATCGGCCGGAATGCGTGCAGTATACAGGAGTTGTTGCTAAGTCGGTAAAGCCTCTGTAAATGCTATGCATTTGAATATATATATATATATATATATATATATATATATACTTATATATCATCAAAAAAGAAACTTAAACAAAGTTCATGCTGTATTCACCAAGTTTATTTCGGCACAAAAATTTTTGTGTGCCGAAATAAACTGTTGGTGAATACAGCATGAACTTTGTTTCAGTTTTGTTTTCGATGATATCATCACGCCAACACGTGGACAACTCACTCAATATATATATATACATTGTATATATATATATATATATATATATATATATATATATATAGAGAGAGAGAGAGAGAGAGAGAGAGAGAGAGAGAGAGATGAAAATGAATGTTTAAATACCACATCATTCTGTCTTCTGCCAGATTTTATCAAGCATTTCCTTCGAATGAATTTCCTTTTTTTTCTCTATACAATACCTGTTATGCAGTAAAAGTGAATAATATTCACATTCAAACGAAAATTGAAGCAATATCTTCCTAGCAGCTACAATGTACCGCATGCATATATAGTGCATAGTACCTGTTGCTCTTTATTTTATCCCTTGTCTATCCCTTATTAGTAGTCCGGCGGGATCCTAACCATGAACACTATTTTTGATCAGTCTGCCTGTTGCGCTCTTCGTGCACCTATTGTTCAACTCGATTATCGAAATCCTCGCGCGTGACAGCTGTCGGTTACCATGGTCACACTGCCTGCGTGGTTTTAGGACCCATGCTGAAATGTCACTCCTGAGCTTTATTGATCTAGTACACGGTATTGTTTACATACGTACGGAAGCTTTAAAGTGCCATTCGACTTGGAGACTTGGCGAGATAATTTATCTTGTCAAGTCAACATAATAGCTCTATCATGTCGACCTATCAACTTTATAAGTTGACATGGAGACAAAAATTATCATGTCAAGTCGACTTCTAAAAAGTTACATGTCGTCATGGTGAGATAAGGTATCTTGCCAAGTCAACATCGAAAAAAGTTACATGTCGTCATAGTGACATAATGTATCTTGCCAAGTCGACATCTAAAAGTTTACATGTCGTCATGGTGACATAAGGTATCTTGCCAAGTTGACTTACAAAAAAATGCATGTTGTCATGGTGCATGGGTCATCAAGTCTCCATTGCATTCTATGTACATAAGAATTTCCCATTTTCTAAATTTTCTTGAAAGCTACATTTTTCTACCCTATACTCTAAGGAGTTGTTTGACAAAGAGTGACAACTGTTCTAAATATACTCAGAGTTTAAGATGTGAAAATACATACTCTGGAAAATGAGAAATTTTGTGTAAGATGTGAATCATGGAGAACTACTCCTAAAAATACTGTGATTTCATCAGCATTGCCATTTTGCATAACTGACAATGAAGTACTAGATAATGTTAATGATTGTAGTTTCCTTATTCACTCATAATTGGAACAATTATTTTTTTTAATTCATCGTCTTCCATACAGTGTGTTCCTAAAAAGGAAAGGCAAATTCAAAAGTCAACTGAACAATACATAGGGTTTTTTTCTTGTAATTTGTATAATGGAATAAAAAGTAGCTCTCCAGCTTTAATTTGACACCTTGCTTGCGTCAACGTTGACATGAGTTAGAGAGTTGGGGTTCTTTGAAACTTGGAAAAAGTAGATGTTGTATCATTTTCCTTCAAAGAAACCTTACTCGATCTGTAACAAAACCCATGGCAATGTTGACGCAAGCAAGGTGTCAAATCTAACTTAATGAGCTACTTTTTAATCCAGCACACAAATTACAAATATATATATATATATATGCATTTGTGATTTACCTTTGAGGTTTGGTTTCCCTTTTTTAGGAACACACTGTAGAAACACTGGACTGACTTGGGTGGAATTCCCCTTTTATCGAGGGCTGCCACATAGGCATGAACTGGGAGATCATTATGCATTAATGCACCCCTTTCAGACACAAACTAAGGGTCTAAGGTAGCTAATAATACAAACTGCGAACAGACTGTATTTTCTGCTTGCAAAATGGGCAATCTCTTCCTTCATTCTCTTCAAAGAATGTGCTGCATGGAAGGCAGAGTGTGTGCCCACATGGAATGAAAAAGCTGTCTTTCTTTCTATCACAGCATATCCCACACAATCCTTGTGATTCTTGCTTGATCAGGACCTATAAAAAGGGTGAGAGAAGGAGGAGGAAGATGATCAAAATACCATGGTGTATATCTTACCAAAAATTATGTTTACTGGACCCAGATACCCAGATACTGGAATGACCTCCCTCAAGATATTACTTCTTCCTTATCCTTATTCACCTTCAAACGCAAACTAAAACGGCTATTACTTAGTGGATACACACTACCCGGCTCTTAGCAACATTCTCTTTTTTAATACCCCCAGTCTTTTGTCTTTGTCTGCAGCTCCAAGTTACTTCACGATACCGTTATAGCACTTTGTGTGTGTGTGTGTGTAAACACGGCGAAATATGTACAGTCTCGTTTAAGCGATACTAAAGTATTCATGTGGTTCGATAGTTCGTTTTTAATACTGATTTTGCACTGGTACAATTTAAGTTGGTCGAGATAAACATGTCCGTTCTCCGTATAATTTCACGCCTATAAATTCGGGAACCTACAGTTTTTACAAGCGTCATTGCTTTTATGTAGGCCCCATCATATTTCTGACATTTATTTGTGATATCCTCAGATGAAAATGACCATTTATATTTGTGTGTAATGTTAGTTTGTCTTTTTTTCTTCAAACATAAGATATGGTTGTATATGTTTTGTACTTTTGTTTTATTGTCAATCATTTTGTGATCCCATCACTGAGAAATGGAAATATGAAATAAACTTGAAACTTGAAACTTGAAAAAATGAAATCAAACCCATCAAATATAACAAGTGAATGCGTGTGTGTGTGTGTCCATCCATGCGTCCGTGCGTCTGTCCGTGTGTGCCCAAATGTTAGAAAATGCTACTTCTCCGTCATTTCATGGCCGATTTTGATTTTGATTGTTTTATCTGATAGGGCTTGGTGAGGGCATCCAAACTTCTACACGAAATAGTGAAATTCATTGATTATGCAAATTCATGCAAATTTATTCAGCTTGGATAGATAACTTATGTCACCATGATGACATGTAACTTTTCAGATGTCGACTTGGCAAGATACGTTATGTAGGCATGACGACATGTAACTTTTTAGATGTCGACTTGGCAAGATACATTATGTCACCATGACGACATGTAACTTTTTTCGATGTTGACTTGGCAAGATACCTTATCTCACCATGACGACATGTAACTTTTTAGATGTCGACTTGGCAAGGTACATTATGTCACCATGATGACATGTAATTTTTTAGATGTCGACTTGGCAAGATACATTATCACACCATGACGACATGTAACTTTTCAGATGTCGAATTGCAAGATACCTTATCTCACCATGGCGACATGTAACTTTTTAGATGTGACTTGGCAAGATATTTTATGTTGCCATGACGACACTTAAATTTTTAAAAATCGACTTGACATAATAATTTTTGTCTGTATGTCAACTTATAAAGTTGATAAGTCGAAATGATAGAGCTATTATGTTGACTTGACAAGATAAATTATCTCGCTAAGTCTCCAAGTCGAATGGCACTTTAAAGCTTCCGTATTTACATTCTCGACAAATCATAACATTTTTCCACCTACTACTTATGTATTTATGCCATATTGTTACGTCATTTTCTATACTTCACACCCCTTGAATCTATGCAATCCCAGTTGTTGTTCTACCAATGTCCTTACTTGTAGTAGGTTATATTACTGCAACATGTGACCTTTCTGTATTTTATTTAGTAACACTTATTTAATTGGATTTTTTGTTTTGTCTGTTTTAATCGGTTCCCTCAGTTATAGTTGGTTAAAAAAAAAAAATCTGCATTTTAAGCTTCCCCTAATCTGATTTATCATATTTTTCGCACCGTGACCACAGTTCAATTCGCATGTATACAGACCTTGTGTTTATACCAAATCAGACTTTTCATTGCGATGAAGTCTCATCTAAATGTTGTTTTGTATAATTTTCGTATTTATATACTTTATTGTGATATATGTGAGAAATATGAAAATAAATTGAAATGAAATGAAATGAAATATGGATTTTCTTTATTCTCTTCACGTAATGCATGCTTCTACGCTGTTATAAACCCAACTCCAGGTTCATACACATGATGATTTGGGAGACTGTATGCGCGTGTGATGTGTTTTGCCCGAAAAATATCAACAACATGATAATCATATTTATATCCAGTCTTGACGCAATTACACGCTTATCCTCTCTGTAAATATACTGCGATGGCAAGTCATCAGATAACCTTTACTAATAAGTGATCAATCAGTTTTAATAACAGATCTTAATCATTAACAATTAATGATTGTCCCTTTACATTAGTGCGTAATCACAAAGCATAACCATGCCCAGCTGTATATATATACGTATATATAACGTGTGCAAAATTGATGAGGGTGCATGACACATCAAGTTGACGTCATGTGTCGAGTTACGTAATCAACACTCCCGGCCAAGTGTATATAATGAAGACATCGGATTCAGTTTCCTCTTGGTTCGATTGTTGTTGTTGTTGATGATGTTGTTGTTGCTGTTGTTGTCGTCGTCGTCGTCGTTGTTGCTGTCGTTGTCGTGTTATTATCATTATTATTATTATCATTATTATTATTATTATTATTATTATTATTATTATTATTATTATTGTTATTATTATTATCATTATTGTTATTATTATCATTATCATTATTATTCAATTCAATTCAATTCAATTCGTTTATTTCCATTTCAGTCACAATAAAAACAACATGAAGCATTCAGTGTTACAGATGAACATAAAAAACAATGACATATAAAAGGAACCACAACGACATGAGAATTACAGTCATAAATTGTTACAGATTACAGCAGGCAAAAAGTAAAATGGAAAATGGTGTACACATAAAAAGCCAATGAGGCCTGTAGGCGCGCATACACCGTTGTTACAAATCATATAGAATTGAAATCTAAGTAATCATTATTATTATTATTATTATTATTATTATTATTATTATTATTATCATTATCATTGTTGTTGTTGTTGTTATTGTTGTTGTTGTTGTTGTTGTTGTTGTTGTTGTTGTTGTTGTTGTTGTTGTTGTTGTTGAGGTGTCGGATAGCTCTTCTATATCGGCAACATGATTATGGATATAGTAAATGTAGCAAGACAACACAGCCGTGAGCCTTAAATTCAAGTATGGAGCTATAATGAAGATGTAGCTCCATGATTGAAGAAACCCAATGACAAGTTCTATCTGAAATTATGAATTCTCTTGGACAGCTGTAAAGTCCTGCTTTCTACAAAGGAGTATAGCCGAAAATACACTATATTTACGAAGGAAATCCAAAATGTTATACAGTTGCCTATTAGTGAATGTGGGGCGCTTGACTCAAAGCCTTCATGTCATAATGAATACGCCTCAACTGTCAGGTATATATACTGATTGTGAAATATGTCACCTCTGGACAGACGATACCGTCTGAATTGATTAATTTACCTCAAGTTAAATGGAAAATAAAACAGTTGACATTCCATAACATTCCAATGTACAATCATGTCTGATCAATGTAAAGAAAGCACTGGTGTATTTGTGTTAGTGTTAGATGTTTTACATGCATTAACATTGTATACCATGGACTGACGCACACAAATAATATAAATGCAATGTAACACGGCTGCAGGGTGATGAAAAAATGAATAATTAGTGACGTAATTCTACGTCAGTAGCTGTCATGGAAATTAATTATCACGTATATCCACTGGCCACTGCTAATCGGCAGTGGCATATACATGATATTAACCAAACCCTGCAGAGGATTTTTGAAATATTTTCCTTTCTTTGGGAGGCATATCATACGCACACTGATTTTTTTTTTTTGATGAAAATGTGAAGTATTTGTTTAGAATATAGAACCAATCTTATTTTCTTTCCGATGTGTATTATGTACGGGGGCTGCACGAAATCAAGCTGTGCGCTTCGCTGTAGCCCCACTGTATCATTCATTGTTGTATTGCTGATACGTTTTGCCGTACGTTATGTAAAGTCAATGAAGAAAAAATATTTTGGTAACAACTTATGTTTATGTATACATGTATGGCACGAACAATGTATGTATATATACATGTACATGCATATGATAATACAGGAACCAATAAATCAAATCAAATCAAATCAAATCAATCTCACTGCGAGCCGAAGGTTTCTCTATCTTAACTGCGCAATTAAGAAATAACGATCATAATGATAAGAATGATCATTATGACGATGATGAAAATAATGATGGTAATAATAATGATCATAATGATAATGATAATAATGATAATAATGATAATAATGATAATAATAATAATAATAATAATAATAATAATAATAATAATAATGGGTCTAGGGCAATTACCCCCTGGGCAATTACCCCGCACCCTTCCCCTGGCCCTAATCCTAATCCTAATCCTAATCCTGAACCTAACCCTAACCCTAACCCAAACTCCTAACCCTAAACCTAACCCTAACCCTAATCTTTACTCTAACCTTACCACTAACCAGTATTTGGCCGGGGGGTAATTGCCCTCCGGGGGTAATTGCCCGGATACGAATAATAATAGTAATAATAATAATAATAATAATAATAATAAGAAGAAGAAGAAGAAGAAGAAGAAGAAGAATCACAGCTGCCCAAGCAAACGTCAGTGTTGATCAATCTTTCTCTCATATTTTCTTATCGGACTTTAGTGAATAGACTAAATCAGATGAAAAGAATTAGTATATAGCAAATTGAAAATAAATTTGATATGAGAAACTTATGGATAATTTCCACATCGTAAAAGGACCTCGTAAAATCACTTCGATGTAATTTGCATATCAGCAAGCAAACTCAGAGTTTTATGAAAACAATTTGAAACTCGCAGACCCCTAAGCCCTCGTATTTCCCGTCCGATTTCACTGAAAGCGCAAGCTGAAAACTTCGCTCTAATCTATATGCTGTTATAGCTTATCATACTCTGTAGAATATGAAAGTAGCTATTCACAATGAAAGGCAGTGCTAGAACACGCAAGGTGCGCACCAAGAACTTGGACGAGCGCACAGTGCAGACGAGAAGGAAGAACAGTGCGGAAGACAGCTGCCAGCTTCCTTTCCTGTCTGTCCATGGCTTGTCGATTATGGGACTGCATTAAGTCTTTCGCTACCAGTAACAACTCTTAGTGCTTGATGGTCCCATGACGTTTTAAATCAACCCTTCTTGAGCGAGTTAATCTCTTCTGCGAAACTTTGCTGGGGACACTGAAAAGAATTAATGAGCTCGTTGTCCTGGTTGTGGTGGAGGTGGCAACTCATGTGGTTTTTACACTATTTCTATGGCATGAAATGATATGCACGTAATGCCTTATACATGATGATCTCTTTTATTCCCTTTAACAGATGCCATTGTTTAAGCTGTACACAGCAATAACAATGGCAAAATTACTAATACTACATCGATGTCTTTTTCTGCTTTAATCTATATATATATATATATATATGTATTTTATTTTTTTGTAAGTGTTACCTTTACAATACTGCAGATATTGTTATTTGTGTAGCACTTAGAATATAGTTGTCATAGTTTAGAAGTACATTAACCGAATATCAAAATAATTTGCATGTATGTATGTGCATGTATACTGTAGTATGCAGTTTATATGTATTATGTATACGTATATACATATAAATTAGATTTTTTGGCATTTATTTTGTGTAGAGCCTACATGTTCTTTGTATCATTATTATAATCTTAATATGCCTCCTCACTTGTTTGTTTAAATGACTAGCGCTACTTTGCAGTAATCTTTTATTAGTTGGACGTGGTAAATAAAATCAAATGAAAATGAAACAAACGTAAGAGTGGCAGTAATAGCAGTAGTAGTAGTGGCAGTAGTAATACGGGCTGTGTCTGATGTAAAGATGAGTGAGAAATAAAGCGTATTTATAGACCAGCACTTCTTCGGATTCCAGGAAAATGTGAAACACAATACAAAATGGCTGTGACAACAATGACATGTTATATTCTTTATTCCGTGGTATCATCACATCAAACAACAGCGAAACATATTCAGTCAATGTAGATCTGCAGGCTCTCAAAGGCATGGAGAGAAATGTTAAGAAAACTATACAAGATTCGAGTTTACCACAATGGTATATATAGGTAAATATAACCCATTACACTCCTGGTGCAATTAGTGCTGCAGAAATCGTCTTCTTTTTTGCTCATTCAGTTTGGCAACTCTGAATTTTACTTCATACTTCATTTTTGAACAACAAAAAGCTAAAAATTAAATAAAAGATATGTTTCTATGCCCCACTTTACTAGTAAACTCTAACAATGAATATAATAATGTATAGTTGAAATCATGATAAAAACATACTGCACCAAACATGAAAATTTTTCTACCATAATTATGTTTGTTTACTTTTATACGTGAGTAGGCCCTAAATGTAGATTTAAATGGAGAGAACGGTAGAAGTTCACCATTATCGCACTTTAGAACAGGAAACTTACTGAATATTAATTTTCTACTGTTTTTACTAAAACAGTGATAATATAGCCATTATTGGTCCCAAACATTCTGGTAGAATACAAATAAAGTATATTTGGTTTTAATGTCATCAACTCAAAACTTTTTGTGCAATAAAATACGATGCTCATACTATTGCAATGCAACTAAACTTTTATGTGACGGTCACATGTTTTTATTTTCATATAATTTCATAAAACGGAAACGTGAGCAGTGTAGTTTTGTATGAAGATCAGTGGGAGGTTTGTGAGGTTATGACAAACTTTTATGTGAGGGTAACAAGTTTTCATTTTTATATCAGTTTCATAAAACGGAAACGTGAACAGTGTAGTTTTGTATGAAGATCCGTGGGGGATTTGTGAGATTATGACGTCATTATTTAAACTACTAGTAGTTTGCATAAAGTATAGGGTTGATCGCTCATATCTGTGGTTTGCAAAAACACGTGAAACTTTTAAATTCGGTAACAGTCTCATTTCAGGTTCTGATTTCACCCGTTCTCTGCCAATGAGTTGAATGTGCACAAGTTTCACCCATATACATATGAAAAAGAAAATTATGTGATGGCATGCATGGAGGATGAATAGATTTTATTGGATTGTCTCTGTTCAATTCAACGTTATCGAGTATAGGCCAATTTGAGCTTGAGGAAATCGCCTGGTCTTAAAGGGATGGTATAGTTTGGGTTGAGATGGAGCTTTACTCTACTGGAAAGAACACAGTGTCCCACAGTGTGTTCACAGTGTGGTCACAATAGTCAACTACATGATAACGCTCAAATTTAACAGCGTGGAGATGATTTCACACTGTGGTTTGGTTTTTGCAGAGTGTTCACATGGTACTGTTCTGTGTCACACTGTGAATTGATGATTCACAATGTGTTCACACTGTTAAAACACTGGAATTTTGCGTTGTGAAGAGATTTCACACTGTGTTCACATTGTGTTCACACTGTGTTTCTCATACTGTGGGACACTGTGATTTTTCAAGCAGGGTAGGTTTTCAACTTTTTTTGTGAGATAATGAGAAACATGAATATGAAAGAGCAAACAATCCTAAGTGAATAAGTTTATTTGATATAAATTGGTTTTGAAATGGCTGATACATTACAAAACAAAGAAGTGATGGTGAGTTTCATGACAAAACAATCTTTTAAGAAACATTTTTGTCAATCTATGATTTGCGATGTCATCTATATTGACAATCTGCTAATGATATACTGTATCAGTATCACATTGCCTCTATACTTGAGACCGACATATCCAACACGAGCATCAGTCAATAAACCGGGTGTTCGTGTCATCAGATCCTTTGGCCCATACTAGTCCAGTCAAAATATGAAATGACCCACAACTAATTGCAACAGAAACGATTCCACTTGCATTTGACCCGGAAGAGCTATCAAAATAACATATTAAAAGTTCCCTAAAATTCGAGTGGTGGATCAGTGTCTAATTTGCATAAATTCAAAATGGCCGCCATACAACCTATTTATGCCTATATCTGGGGATATGTAACCCACAGAAAGTAAATTCCGGTGTCTAATCCTATGTTTTTTAGGTCAAGGAATACAAATATGTTATGTATAGCAACTTTCAAACATCCTTTTATATAGTTTTTGCATATATTTGCATATAATTACATGCAAAATGGCCGCCATATTGCCTGCGCAAGCCCGTATCTTCGTATATCATTAATGTAGTACACTCAGGAATAAGTCGCTATATATCTGGTCATAAAACCGCAGAAAATAAATTCTGGTGTCTAAACCTATAGATGTTTTTTAGGTCAGGGAATACAATTATGATATAAGCAGTAACTTTCAAACTTCCCTTTATACATTTTTTTGCATATATTTCCATTCAATTAAATGCAAAATGACCGCCGTAGTGCCACTACAGGCTTATATTTCTATCTGTAAAAGGTACCTAGTGATGGTGTCTGTGGTCTTAATTTTACTACTGAGAATCACTGATGTAGAATACGTTCCACTCAGCAATAGTTACCTATATTTCACTAAAAATTTGCATATATTTATACATAAATCTATTCAAATTACTACCGTGAATATGATTTCAGATATACGAATACAAGCTGCAGAAGGTTGATTGTACTGTAATGTCTCATCCAAGATATCAAGGGAAAATTGTTATACCATTTAAAACCTTGATGATTATCCTACACCTAGTGTGTATATTCTTGCATTTATTAAAAGTATTGTATTACATTGTACTCACATTTTCTTGAGATACAGCCTCAAAACAGAGAACAACTGTAAGTAGCATCGAATAGAACATATCTTTATTAACTGTAGATTCAACTTATCTTCCAAAGTGTGCTCAATAGGTACACAAATATTAAAGTCTAAAATTATGTAGTAGGAATCGTTAAAATATTTCATGATTGCATGATATCTAATGTATTATGTTTTGTAATTTGCCCTCATGTTTACTGCTTATTACTTGTGTCTATGTTGCAATTCTTTATTTCTTCTCTCTTTTTTTTTTTGCCAAGGGGGGGGGGGGGCATGTCATCAAGTTCATGATTATCCATAAGCTACTCTACAAAAGTTTAATGAGTTTGGACATATCTCATATAGCTTTCAAAGTGTGCTTACGGTACACAAAAATTGGTCTTAAATCATTCAGCAGGGTTTTTTTTTTTCAAACATCTTTTTTCTTACCTACAATGATTTACATCCATGTTTAGTTGATACTTGTGTCCTTTGTTGCAAAACTTTTGGTAAAGGCATGTTTATCAATGAGCAACATATAACCGTGATAATTTGTATGGAAGTGGATTTTGTCATATTTTTGCACGGTTTCACCCAGTGACTCACTGAAAATGTAAAACATTGTGATTTACAGCCAGATACAAAGAAAAAGAAAAAAAAGGAAATGCCTTAACATTTCTATTACTAGTACTCTGGATTCATCAGTCGATCAATACAAACAGCATCCTTCTCATTGGCTTCAAGCTCATACAACACATATAAATTCTTATACGTCTTACTTTCACCATTTTTCATGTTGTATCTGCAGCTTTATTAAAAGAAATGTTTCCTATTGCATTGAGGCTTCGCACTAATAACATTTTCACCAACACACAGTTGTTGTTTTTTAGAAATGCGAGCAGCATGAAGGCTGAATTCAATTTTGCTGGCGAAAAAGCAGTCTTAAGTCAGATAAAAAACAAAATACATAACATCATTTTCTGTTCCTAACCCTTCCAAAAGGTCCCTTCCCTCCAGCTTTTCTTCACGTTAAACAGTGGAAGGGAAATGACATACAATCATTGGAATTGGGACGATTTTAGGAAGATGTTTAATCAAAAATATGTTCTGATCACTACAGAAAAAGCTGCAGCTATTAAGGAACTCCTGAAGAAAGTCTGATGCAACTGCAAGACAGGATGTTAGCAACTGGCAGTGTATAGTTGCAGGGCAAGCAGATTTGACTGCACACAACCCATACCAGTGTCAGATGCGGGCCATTATATATCAGACACTTGTAATGTTGTATTTCTAAAATATGTGAGGAGTGAGATTATGCTGTTCTAATTGGTGACTAGGAATAAGAAGCATTCTCGAAAGACATCGACACAGTTTACAACAAACGTGAGACTTACCACGCTTCAGTATGAAATGGAGCCGAGATCCTGTTTGCGTTAAATTAATCAACTGCAATTTCACACCATCCTAGTCCAGAATTTGTGGTAAACACATAAAACACTGTGAGTGTAAGCTATAGTTTTGTATACTCGTGTTTCTATTTTGAGAGATCACATTACATACCTTAGTATCTGTATTATCACAAGCTAGAAAATGAAAATGATGTACAGGAAACGAAAGTTTTCTTGAAATCAAGTGACTTTGATCCATTAGATTTTAAACTCATCTTAGCCAAAGGTTCAAGACAGCAAAAAAGATTCAAGCTAATATTGCAAATAGCCATCATTTATATTCTACTGTCCGGTCGTCGGTCATGCATACATTTTCAAAAACCATTTCCAGCTAGGTTCTCTTTAAAAAAAACCCATGTAATGACAGATTTTCAACAAACTAGGCAAGTAGCATCCCAAGGATGATAGGCTTTCAAGGTGTTCAAATAGACACCATATTCCGAAAGGTCCCAGAACCCCGAAATTAAGGAATGTATTATAAAAAAAAAACTCCCGTCGCACACACACACCCTCACACACACACACACACAAAAGTAGAACCAAGTGTAACAGAGCTAGGTATAATGTACAAAGTTGAATATCTTGGAGATTGCATATAGATTTAAGTTTACTTTCACAGTTTAACTTATTTTCGAAATATTACACATTATATATATATATATATATATATATATATATATATATATATATATATATATATATATATATTGACAGCAAATCTTGCACATATAGACGTGGCTGGTGTTGGGTAGCACCCCTTTAATCATCGAGTGTGGTCTTGTAGTGTTGTCTGTGTACAGACAACACTACAAGACCACACTCAGCACCAACACAATCCTGAAGAAGGGCTTTTCGCCTGAAAGCTCGATGATTAAAGGGGTGCTACCCAACACCAGCCACGTCTATATATGCAAGACTTGCTGTCAATAGATTTACTGTCCTTGCACCGCCCCGCCATGTTGTGGTTAAGTCCTTTGATGTCAGTATATATATATATATATATATATATATATATATATATATATATATAATGATACTTGTAATCAATGTGTTGGTACCAGTACAGAAAGATGACGAATCAGGGTGGTAATGCATTTCAGTCCAACAGTGCTATTTAGTCAGACCAAATTTTCGACGCAAACATTCGTCTTTCTTCACAATTGTCATTGTCGATCCTGAGGAAGATGAATGTATCCGTCGAAAATTTGGTCTGAATAAATAGCACTGTTGAACTGAAATGCATTGCCACCATACTTCGTATGTATATATATATATATATATATATATATATATATATATATATATACATATATCACGGGTACCATCTACCCCAACCCCCCCCCCCCCCCTCCACTCCAGGCCACAGGATGCCCAAAGGCACCTTAAATATTACCTATAGGTGCGGATGCCTTGGGGCTGGGACCAGTTATTGGGGGCCACTTTTGATTTTTGATCCTCTTTTTGAAAACATATGGTCAAATTTTCAACAAACTTAGTACTGTAGGTGCATTTATCGCTAGTGTCATGAATATATGAACATCATGCCTCCCTGGGCCATGGAGGTCCCTAAAGGCTTGTAGAAATGGCCCTTCCCAAAGTCTTCCAATTTCCTCTCTCCCAAGTAATAGTCTGTAAGAATGCATGGAAGGTGAACTTGAGATACTCGAGTGAGGGCTGGACCCCTGGGTCTTTTATTCAGAAAGTGAGTGAGCAGTCAGGGAGACTACCTATTTTGAGGGAAGATTGAAATCCCCCCAAAGAGGGAACATTGAACCGCGAGTAGATGTTACGTAACGGAGCGACGCGATATGGTCAGAGCGAACCGTTACAGATGTTCTTTTTCCAGTCGCTATGAGAATAATTCACCGAGAGGGAGAGAGAGAAACACGTACACACACGCGAGCGTACACACACGGAGGGTCATCCGCATCGAGTTGGAGGACGGATCGTTGTGTGTAGCTATTTTTAGCGCTCCTCTCTCTCCCCCTCTCTCCCTCTCTCTCCTCCATCGTTCTGTTGCTGCGTACCCGTGATCAGTGATGATGCTGATAAGCAAAATCCCCAATCACTTACCTTTCGCGACCCCCATGGCAGAAAAAACAAAACAGCAAGTGAATTGACCATGCACATCGACATTGTGTTGTTGGAAGGCGGAGCATGATCGTGCAGACCTATGTTTTGATCGAAGTTAGAGCACGAGGAAGAGACATGCAAGTTTGAAGAACAACAAAAACCTTCACAAGACAAGACTAATAGTGAGAGGTAATTATCATCTATTAACTCTATTTCAATTTCAGCTATTTTAGTTAAAAGCATATGTGATTGTGACGTGCTGATCAAACACTTCTAGAGACAAAGTGAGGGTGGATGTCGCAATATAGTTCCCTGGTTCATTACCGTGATAGTGTACGTGTGATGTTGCGATGATCTAGATGAGGTAACCTTGTGGTTGCATGAGGCTTGTAACTTTTGTGTGCCTAACTTTTAACCCAGTGAGCATGATCGCAAGAGAGCAAGAAAGTATGAGGACACTGATGGTCATGTAGCAAAAGAAAGAACCCCGGAGCTCCGGCGGTACGCAGTTGACGTTCGACGGCTGTGCGAGAGCTCCAGCGTCATGCAACCTATTAGAACACCTACGGTGGCGGTCCTCTCTTGCTCTTTTCATTCGGACATTCCACAGAAATACGGGCAAACCAGGAGTTTAGGGGACCGGACTATCTAAGTACAATACCAGTTCTCACCAATTCTTGATCATTTGACGAAAAAATAACTGAATTGTTGATAGAAATATCGGCAAAAGCATGACAGGCTACCACAATTCCCATAGACGTTGAAGCTCAGCGGTAACAGCGCTCACGTACGCACGGTACGTGCGTGCACTGTGTTAACGCGATTCATGCATAGCGCATTGCCATAGAGATGTATACTAATAATATACTAGAGCGCGGACTGCGTGTGGCACGTACGTAGTGTTCGTGTGCCGAGATGAAGAGGCCGCGCGCCATCTTTGTCCGGGCAAGAACAAGCATCGCGTCCGGGCAGCGCAGTAGTGGTGGACACGTGAACACGTATACAACAAGCGCTCAAACACGTATTGCCTTTCACAAAAAGATGAGGGGGTCGGAGATGAGAGAAGGAAACAACTCAAAAATTTAAGTTGCTAGCAATCTCTTATTATGAGTGGTAAAGAAAATGAAAAAAAAATTACTTTATTCTCAACGAGGTAATACTTTCAAGCCGACCAACATGACCATGGTCCATGCAATACAAAGGGTTCTCTTGGTCTCGAGACTGCCGGATGCCCCTTGTGATACAGTATACTGCGTCAATTTTTGTATTTTTTTTTTTGCAGTTATATTTTTTTTTTCTGTATGAGGGGACTGCATTCTATAGTCCTATCTGTGTATACGAGTGTTTAATTGTATTTCTTTTTTTTTTCTGGTGGTGGTGGAAATGAAATAAATCATTTTTATAAGTACGTGTAGGCATATTGGTTCCATGACATATTGATGTTCAAGCTCGAAATGCTAATGTTGAAGCTTACATAAATCCTAACCCAAATCATAACACCCACGGTGACCCTAATCCTAATCCTCACCCTGCCTTTCTTACAAGAACCAAAAGCCCAATCAGACCCATGATGGTAATTCTATTTTCAGAAAGATATCAATGCCGGAGCATCCTGTAACCAGGCATATATTACGTATTCTGAGCTTTTCTCACACTGTCTTAGTGAAATTAACTGCTGGTATAGCAAAGGGTGGAGGGGGGGGGGGGCTCAAGGGCCAAATAGGGCACTTAGAAATGAGCACTTTTTAACTTAAAAAGGGGAGTTTTTGTTTTGTTTTGTTTTTTGAAATGGGGCAAATGCCCCTTCCCCCGTTCCGCCGACCTTGCATATCTGCATATAGTTATGTACTGTATTAGCTATCTATATTATAGTAGCAATAGATCGAGAATAGCTGAGGGAGGGCGGAGTGCCCCTGACGAATTTTGCAAGACCTTTTCTTTTCTTTTTCCTTCTTTTTTTTTGCCTTGAATCAATCTGTTTAACACACACTATAAATGTAATTATAGTTACTTGTGAAAGGAAACTCCGCTCCCCTTCTTTTCTCCTGTTTCTACATCCAAAAGCAGCACATGAACCAGGCATTTTGCAACATAGATCTATGCTACTTTAAGTAGAATTAATAATAATAATAGTGAGACTCTTGTAGAGCGCACATTTCTACCTAAAAAAGATACTCAAGGCGCTATAGAACAGAGTACATATTGTGTTACGTTACAACAGTATCACAGAAAATAATAAGACAATAAACCAACAAACAATATATACGTACACATACATTACATACAGGCATACAATATTGCGAATTTAAGAACATTTTTCGATTTCCAAACTCCAATGGAGACCTTGGCATAGATGCTAGCCTACTGCCGTACGAATCCCGTCGTCGATCTCCCTGCATGCTCCGCTAGCGCTACACGTTATCGGTACGGTCGCTAGTCGAAATTTGCCCGGACCAAAATGGCGAACGCCTCCTTCTATCGGTCACAGGGATTTTACGGAGTCCGCCCTCTAGTGTTCTTAGTATACATCTCTATGCGCATTGCAGACACACACACAGTCCGTCCCTGTGTTTCGTTGAATAAGAACGCCTTGAAAGAAACTATGACACGGAGATTCAAAAAATACACTTTGGATTCGCGTTTTCATCCTTCAATTACAAATTTTCCTCACTATATGTGAATATTGATTTTTGGAGGAGATAAACTTTATTTATTCTTCTTTCATTTGGTGAAATTTCAATATCAACATTTAATGAGGATTTTTTAAGGTGAATTTTTAAAGACATGCATGTCAAAACGATGCAGTGATAGCCATTGACTTTGTACGCGTCGAGCTTCGGCCAGAGACTGCGGAAAGGTCATGAATAATTCATTAAGTCCAACTTTCCCGATTTTTCGCGAATATCTCCATTCCCTAAAAATCGGCTGTCTCCCTGACTGGTGAGTGACATGGTATCCTGATATGACAAGAACATTCTCTAAACAAATGTCCAAACTCACGAAGCTTTTGTAGAGTAGCTTATGGATATAAGCTACTCTTAATTTGAATAGATTTATGTATAAATATATGCAAATTTTTAGTGAAATATAGGTAATTATTCCTGATTGGAACGTTTTCTACAACAGTGACTTTCAGCAGTAAATTAAGACCATAGACACCACCACTGGGTACCTTTTACAGATAGAGATATAAGCCTGTAGAGGAATTATGGCGGCCATTTTGCATTTATTGAATGCAAATATATTCCAAAAAATGTATAAAGGGAAGCTTGAAAGTTACTGCTAATATCATAATTGTATTCCCTGACCTAAAAAACATAGGTTTAGACACCAGAATATATTTTTTGTGGGTTTTATGTCCAGATATATAGCGACTTATTCCTGAGTGTACTACATTAATGGTATACGAAGATACGGGCTTGCACAGGCAATATGGCGGCCATTTTGCATGTAATTATATGCAAATATATGCAAAAACTATATAAAGGGATGCTTGAAAGTTGCTACAGATAACATAATTGTATTCCTTGACCTAAAAAACATAGGTTTAGACACCGGAATTTACTTTCTATTGGTTACGTATCCCGAGATATAGGCATAAACAGGTTGTATGGCGGCCATTTTGAATTTATGCAAATTAGACACTGATCCACCACTCGAATTTTAGGGAACTTTTAATATGTTATTTTGATAGCTCTTCCGGGTCAAATGCAAGTGGAATCGTTTCTGTTGCAATTAGTTGTGGGTTAACCCACTTTTTGTCGTATTTTGACTGGACTATATTCAGAAAGTGAGTGAGTGACATGGTATCCTGATATGACAAGAACATTCTCTAAACAAATGTCCAAACTCACGAAGCTTTTGCAGAGTAGCTTATGGATATAAGCTACTCTTAATTTGAATAGATTTATGTATAAATATATGCAAATTTTTAGTGAAATATAGGTAATTATTCCTGATTGGAACGTTTTCTACAACAGTGACTTTCAGCAGTAAATTAAGACCATAGACACCACCACTGGGTACCTTTTACAGATAGAGATATAAGCCTGTAGAGGAATTATGGCGGCCATTTTGCATTTATTGAATGCAAATATATTCCAAAAAATGTATAAAGGGAAGCTTGAAAGTTACTGCTAATATCATGATTGTATTCCCTGACCTAAAAAACATAGGTTTAGACACCAGAATATATTTTTTGTGGGTTTTATGTCCAGATATATAGCGACTTATTCCTGAGTGTACTACATTAATGGTATACGAAGATACGGGCTTGCACAGGCAATATGGCGGCCATTTTGCATGTAATTATATGCAAATATATGCAAAAACTATATAAAGGGATGCTTGAAAGTTGCTACAGATAACATAATTGTATTCCTTGACCTAAAAAACATAGGTTTAGACACCGGAATTTACTTTCTATTGGTTACGTATCCCGAGATATAGGCATAAACAGGTTGTATGGCGGCCATTTTGAATTTATGCAAATTAGACACTGATCCACCACTCGAATTTTAGGGAACTTTTAATATGTTATTTTGATAGCTCTTCCGGGTCAAATGCAAGTGGAATCGTTTCTGTTGCAATTAGTTGTGGGTTAACCCACTTTTTGTCGTATTTTGACTGGACTATACGTGATAGCCGCGAAGTTTGCTGTTCATGGTTGACATAGTCTTCCTTTTGTTTGATAATCTAGACTGTCAGATTCTTGCGCGCTGATAACTATCAAACAAACAATCCGGATGTTTGCGTTGTGTCTGTCGCAGTGCCGTATGGTATGAAGTCCCTTCTGAGATCTGATACTATGACGTATGGGGCCTATTTATCAGCTGCCTACAACATTCGTCGCACTAAAACACTGATCAAAGGGAAATTAGCCCCAAATATACAAGTGGATAGAGTGAATGCAGCAATATTAATAGAACACATCAGTGACAGTTTGAGGGAAATCGGACAAACACTGATCAGAAAATCAAACGTGAGTCTCTGAATAGTCAGTTCTGATTGGTTAATACCCGACTTACGTTTTTTTTTTTAAGACTTAATGTTTGATTACATATTCCCTGTGGCATAAAATGATGCAATCAAACATAAGTTAGAAAATCAAACGTAAGTCTTCACACATAAGTCAGAAAGTCGTAACATAGGTCCGGTTTCAACCAATCAGAATCGAGTATTCAGGGACGTATGTTTGATTTCCTTACTTATGTTGATCTCATGTTTTATATAACAGGGCCAACTAATCTTATGCAGGTAAGGGATGGAGTTAGATGCCATGCTGACCAACAGCCACGCCCCTTTCCATTCACACACGCTGTCACGTCAGAATTTCCCCCATATCAAACCATGACGTAGAAACCAAACTGACACACGAGACTGAAATCATTTAGTTATTATGCTGAAAAAAAAAAAAAATGTCTTATTGTGCCATGGATGTTCTTCCTGTCTGAATTGGGTCAGTTTTGTTTGTTTGTTTGTTTTTAACAGAGTATATATGAACAGATTAAAATAATAAAGAACAATGCAACCAAATATGACAAATACAACATCCTATACATGTAGTATTGCTACGGTTACATTTTTACCTACGGTACAGCTGCTCTTAAAGGGTGTGTACAGTTCTGGTTGAGGTGTAGATTTAGCTTTTAACATTTTGCAAGATATTCAGAAACCACTCTATGAGATGTAAGGGGGAATGCAGTTCTAAGGGGTATCAAAAGTTTATTAGACGAAAATCGGTTTTGAAATGGCTGAGATATCCAAAAACAAGGTGAAACAAAGAGATCCTAATACAGTTGTGGCATGTCGCCTTTTATTATTAGCACTTTTTTGGATATCTCAGCCATTTGAAAACCAATTTTCATCATATAAACGTTGAATCCTTCTTAAAATTACATGCTCTTTCATATTTCATAAGAGGCTTTTCATTATCTCACTTAGGAATGTTCAAAACATGAATCCCTACCACAACCAGTACTGTACAGTCCCTTTAAAGTAAAGATGGAAGAAATCATACATGATGATTATCCAAACTAATACATTGTATTTGCAAAGTTTCTATCAAGAATGAAAACAGGTGCCTAACACTGCTTAATATCTTGTAAGAAAATAATTGAAAATGTTACAATTCTAAAAAAAAGACCAATTTAATATCAATGTGTCAATTACAGTACAGTGCAATTTGGCTAACTCGAAAATGGTATAGGTACAAGAGATAATGTCATTTTATCTACAGTAGTTAGGAAATTGGTTTATGGTTTACCTAGTTCAGTGACAAAAGGGCATAACAGCACTCTATGGAAATGGGGAGGAATCACGGGAGAATCGTAATCTTGCATTCAAGACCACAATCTTTTCACAAGTCTTCAAAATGTGGCTACTTCACATGAAGCAACTATAGCATACACTATCATATTACGTATATCTAAAACTTGTGAAAAAGGAATTGTAATGAGGCATCAGAAAGTTGAGGCAAAGTACAGTGTCTGACAAATCAGTAATGCTTAAACTTGATACCACTTAAACAGTCTTTTGAGTTGGCTCTGATTTTCACACATCTGTGCTTCATTTCATGCATTTTATTCTTATTATTTTTTTTTTTTCTCGGGGGGGGGGAGATATTTTCCTGAAATATGTCCATAAAATTGGCATAATATCTGCATTTGGTGGCTTGGTTTAGGAGGTCGTCATTGAAGAGACTGCTGGTAGATATCACCACTAATTCCTAACTTAATCTCTGACATGTACCTGTCGTGCTGATTTCTTCCTCATGTGGAGAACAAAAGAGCGCGGATAGAGTATTTTCTCTCCTAGTTAATACTGTATGTCCCCCCCCCAAAAAAAAAAATAAATACATAAAATAAATAAATAAACAAATAAAATACAACGGGACCATCCGCAATGGCAACTTTAGAAATAGGAAATCTATCCAAATATACATTACCCCGAAGTACTGTAAAAGTGGAAATTTTCACGGTGTTTAAATCTTTGCCAATTTTGCACAACCAGAAACTAGCGCGAAAATAAAAGCAGGCGAATACTTTTGCTTGCCATATGTTCCTGTAATTTGATGTATTGATACCGCGGTTTTAAAAACAAGCAAAACTCTTCTCACCCAGCCAAGCATGAAACAATAATCGCGCGAAAATATCCACTTTTACTGTAGCATTTAGACTTTTCATTCATATTGGAAGTTATTAATGCGAAAATCCGTTTGTAATTTTTTGGGGCACATACTGTACAACAGTCCTCCACAATATCCTGGTGAATATAGGCTTACACAAATCAAACTTTTCCCAAAACAACTCGGTGAATTCTTCATACAGTCTTCAGATATTAGAGAATCTTTGAGGAAGCCAGACAAATATTCTGGCAAGAGCGCTTGAGATGTAGACGCTGAATGACACACGGTCCATGCATGCAGTTTGAATGAGTGGATGAGTCAGGTTTGGCATGGGTTCAAGGACAACTTCACCTTGATATAATCCATGCATGGATTGAGTGAATGCAGCAATATTAGTAGAACACATGAATGAAAGTTTGAGGAAAATAATACAATATGTTCAAAAGTTATGAATTTTTGAAGTTTCAGTGCCGCCATCACTGGATGAGAAGACTACTACTGTTGGTGAAGCCACATGCGTAGAACGAAATAAAGTACCTGTATAGAGAGAATTCACACAAAATCTTTTTTTTTTTAAAGCATGCATTAACTCTACTTGTTACGGATGAATGTTGAGGGTATTATTCTATTCCCCCCGCCTTCTAAAAGAGGCAAGTCAAGTGCTCTTTTCTTATGTGGAAAAAAAAGTGAAAATATGTTGAATTTTCTTTTTCTTTATATTGTTGTACTCATGTGACATCACAAGCTGCAGTCGTCTTCCCATCCTGTGATGATGGCACTGAAACTTCAAAAATTCATTACTTTTGAACGAATTTTTGATTACTCAACATACAGCTCAAAGAGAAATGCTTCAATGGCATGACACTTTATTCTTTTGAGTACATTGGTTACTAACACATCATGACATGTATAAACTCTCCATAATTTAAGTTCATCGCTTGAAACATACATGCGTATATGATATCATATCATGAGGAAAATATAGCTGCATGAAATATCGCTGAAACTACCCGCAGAGTTTCCAGCATTGGTAAATCAATCAAAACATAGACAGTAATACACAAACGATAAATCATATTAAGAGAATGAACAAATATAAAAATACAGTTGACTGCCAATCGAAACATGGACACAATGAGAATTTACATCCAGTTCATTCATGCAACATTACATATGACAAGTTTTTTCCTCCTCTGCAATTAAGAGATTTTCACAAGTTGGCCTCTCTGCACTGACCTCAGCTATGTCCAATTTTGAGATCACTAACACAAACATCAATTGGTCAGGGGCGGATCTGGCATTTAGCTTAAAGGCATAATTTACCATTTGCAGATGAAACAAAAACTCAGCATTAGTGCTTTAAAATAGTTCTAAAATGTGAGTTAGGGATAGAAACAACCACTGTAAAAACTTGAATTGGTAATATCAATGTTAAGTATTGTTGAATATACAAAATGTGAACAATAGCTATAATAAAAATGTTTCCAGACTAAACAGTCTACAGTTACGGTTTTTTGAGAAATATACAGATATCTCCTTATATTTTAGGCTTTATTGCAAAAATTTCATATGATAGGATGTTTTGTGGTACAACAGACCTACATGTATGCATTAAATGTCATATCTTGAACATTTTGTAAATCACTGTTCCCAAAGGTAAACAGGACCTTTAAGTGTGTGTGTGTGTGGGGGGGTGGGGGGGGGGGGGGGGGGGGGGGAGTTGTTGACCCAGAGATGATGGGTCATGACAAGCAGGGACAAAAAAAAGTCTTCACATTTTTTGGTGCCACTTCTCTCCCAAAATTCTGCTGACAAGCAAAAAACACAAAAAGCCCTAATAAGTCCCCAAAGAAAAAAAAAGAAAAAAAAAAGAAGCCCAAGGGGGTTTAAATGGTCTAAATCCCCACTCCCCCCCCCCCCCAATCCATCACTAATGATTCATATGCAAAAGTATCTGTCAAGGAAATGATTAAAATGTTTCTGTTCTTAAGAAGATTTTTTTCAGAGTCTTCCTGGAGCAGACATGCAGAATTAGCTTGCTTTGTCTTGGTTTTTTTTCTGGTGAATTCAACAATTTTAAAAGAGGGGAAAAAAGACAACGCTAGATTGGTGTTTGTTCTTTCTGCTTCAGCGATGCTGGAAGAACCGAGTTCCGTAGCAAACAAAATTCCTGTGGTTGCCGAGAACTAAAGAGTTTCTGGAAACATGATTAGAGGAGTTTATGTGTGACCCTGCATCACAATAGGTTCTATTCAAGTGCTTGATCTTACCAAAGATCTATACGTGGACATTCATTGCTCTTTAATTAATCGAGGCACCTGTTTCTGTCAAAAGCATCACAATATTATTTCAAACAGGCTTTCCTCCTTTGATCTCATCATCATCGCCGACAGCCAGCCTGGATAAAAACAAGATGGCGCTTTGTGAAACTCAAAAACTACATGCACAGAATTCCCAATATACACTACAACTGCCCATGCATTTTTCTTGATTTTAAAAAAAAAAATGCATGTGCAGTTGTAGCGTATATTTTGGGAAATCATCGCTCAAGCAATTTCATTTGTGGCAAAATACACATACTTTACAAGAGAAAGCAAACATTTTGACAGGTTGATTGTAATTTGTAAGCTAATTTTCCCCACTTTTTGCACATTGTTTCAGAGTAGTAAATAGACAAAAATGGTAGATGACATACACACATGTCCACAAATGTCCACTTCAGTGATTACCAATTTCGTGACATAAAATTTGCCATGTTTGGAGGTTTGCTGCTTCCCATCATTGGTGTTTATTCCAAGGCATTTGAGTCTGAAAAGGCACCTCAGCCAAATATAACTATCGTCACTGCCCAAACGTCATCGTCATGTACTCATTAACCTGTCAAGGATGGGCTGAATTTGCTATAACACACATTTGCCACAGACACCTGCTCGAGTAGGCTATATTCGGGGCTCGTCTTCAACGGGTTATTGATGCACATAATCAGGTGGTGGCGGTGATGATGGGATCAAAGAAAGACCTCCTTTCACAGTGGAGAAGTGTAGTAAGTCCATGATCTTAACAAGTCATGTTTTGCCCAATGAATGGGAAACATAAACAAGGATGTAAAACTCCCTAGCAACAACAATACAGGGTTAATCCAGGTCAATCAAATTAATCAAATTGAGCCTGCTGTATGAACACACTCTATACATGACTAATATCATCGTTCAAAGCAGAAGCATCATATTTCAAACGTTAATAGCATTGAAAGTGCAGAGGACATAAAGGGTTTCTGGGAGGATGATACTTGTTTTGTGATTCACGGTTAGATATGAAATATCTAAACTAGGAGCAGCTTTGGCCATGACAAAACAGAAAGAGCTAAATGAAAACCAAGCTAACTTTATGTCTCTTTAGAAACTCTCTTAAAAACATATTCATATTGATCTCAAAGCTCACGACATTAGTCTTTACACTAGCTGACAACAATGTTCATAATATAGCCCCAAAAGTTTGTACAATCCTAAAATTTGTTAAATAAACTGCTAAAATCATTGATGTTCTCTTACAATAAAATGGCATCCCTGGCACTCAGCCAAAAGTTTGGATCCAGTTAAAAAAAAATAGTGAAATCAGAAATTTAAAACTTGAACCTCACTGAGACTCCTTTAACTTGACACAGTGCCTTACAACTGCTACTTTTAAAAAGAGGTAAGATAAATTTACTGGGCAGATGAGAGGTATGTGAGAGATAGTAAAATTCAACACAGAAACACATGTACTGAACATGGATGATCAAAAACATAGCAGACAATTATAACGTACGTCACAATACACACTAACAAGCATTACTTGACAAGATTACAATAGATTGGCAGCATCATCGTACCGGCATCGAAGGCCAGCTTTACAATTTACATCTCTGCATCATCTGCATCGTTCACCGTTGCCCGTAGATACAGTAACAATAACACGAACAAGAAAATAAAATGCATCATAGGACAACCTTGGCATCTACCAATTGGCATCTTGTCCTTGGTATGGTTCATTGAAGTCGGAATCAGTCCCGCTGTCGATTGTGCGCTGCTTACAATAAAAGTAATGTGTTTGACAACATGCTGGGTAAGACTTGAGTTGCCTTCTCCAAATAATTCTCTCTAAAGACAATAGTGTACAACAATTCGGGCTTTTCCCTCACTTGGTCGGGGGGGGGGAGAGGGAGGGGGGTAGAAGGGGGCAGAGTCACTAGTAATGTAAATAAACAGCTGCCACAGTTGGTCCCAGTTCTCAGAATTTCATACTGTAAACGCATACATTTTGGAGGTACATTAATTTTCACGTAGTTCACGCTACTTCTGGTTAGTACGAATTCTAAAATCTGCGAAAGTATATTCACAATTTTCTCTGCACATTTTGAATAGGTTGACAATTGCGCAGCGCGAATTCAAGAACCCGAGAATATGTTTTTGAGCCATTCAGCGCGAAAAACTAATCTCGTCAAAATATCGACGTTTACAGTACTCTCGTAAAAAATTTCCACCTGACCATGTACAAGTCTGCTATACCATAACCGAACATTACATATTATTGCTACCGTTAAGAAAAAAAGAAAATAAAAAATGGTAATGTCCTTCAAAGATATCTACATGTCTAAATCACTTAAGATTTTTTTCTTTTTTGTTGACAACACATTTGTCCAACAAATCAGTTGCTGCTTGAAATCCACAAAGTTCTAATTTTGACATTTTCTCCTTAAAACATGCTAATCATGTTTACAAATATCACAAGCTCTCAGATCAGATAGTTTACATATCTCTCAGAAAATACTCAGAACATCAATTTTATATTTACCTTTTTTTTTAAATTCAAAATAAGTTACCATAATATGCCCCCACCAACTTTGTTGCTGATGCATTCACGGCTAAGATATAGAAAGAACAGAACCTACACAGTACCCCTCCCAGAATGCACCCCATCCCCCTCCCCCTCCACCTCCCCCTCCTCCCAACCCTCCTTCAGTCAAATATTACAGTATAATCAACATAGTATGTCACACACTGTCACTCACATGCATGTCTAGCATACATAATCTTCCATTCTCTGTCACAAGAGAAAAACTACCCATAAACATCCTCCTGCGCAGGTGATTTCTCTCAGTCAATTTCTCCTACAAGGAGAAAGAACGTTAACCTTTGTACACATCCTCATCATATAATAATTTAATATATAAACTCCAAGTGATCATGGAAGTCTGCATAGATTTACATAATTATGTTACATGCACAAAATTTGTTTCAAATTTTCCAGAGCTTTGCTCTCTCTGCTCACACCCTCATATCTCTAATACGACTTCGTCTCTGTCGCATCAACATACCTTTAGCAGCATGCACTGCAATTTCCACTGACTGGTATCTACACCTATTAACTTACGACTGCAATCACGTGTGGACACAGCCATGCATAAAGTGGTCTACATGTACCTCTATGTGGTATTGTGAATTATGATTTATACCCGGTTTCAAAGCATGAGTAGGGCGTTACTTGATGCTTACATGATGCGGTGTATGCTACAGGGAGTCAGCTCTCGTAAGTCATTCTTGCCAAAGAAGAACAAAAAGTGGACAAGCTTTCACCCTCACCTTGCCAAGAGAGTTGTATCAGCTGGCTCTGTCACAGACATTCTACAGCAGGAGATGATAATATTACTTCAATCACACTCAGCAGGATGTGGACACAAGAGATGCAGCAGCGTATAAAGTGAAATACAGTAGGACCTCAATTATCCAGCCATCGATTATCCGGATTCTCTGCTATCCGGACATCGACTTGCTGACATTTTTTTTAAAGGTTTCCATGTATTTTTAGTGCCAAATCTCACTCAGAATAAACACATGTTCAACCATTATCGTGCGGATACATGACGGGACATATTCCAATCATCCCAGCAGACTGTAACTTTTAAGTAGGTTCGTGAGACGATGTAAGTGACTGGTGTCATGCTTGTCACTGACACTGAGTGCACAGTAGTGGTTACAATACAATGCAGCTGCAGTATTCGACGAGTCGCAATCTCGATCTCATTGTCGGCCAATATCAATCAAACTAACAATACCTGAAGGGACATGAAGGGATATTTTACTTAGGCCTATATTTCATTATATTTCCATATCATATGAAGTATGAAACATGACAATGCCATGCAGATAATCATAATATTAGTAAACTGGTAATAACATGTGTATACTCTAAGCATGATATGCTAGAAAGTGTTGTATTTGAGCAAATCTCTCTTATCTGGCCACATTGATTATCTGGAGGCTCGCTAGGCCCTACGTGGTTGGATAATCGCAGTCCTCCTGTATAGGCATTCTTGATTAAGCATACCAATGTAATCCCCTGCAGCACAATCAGCATCATTACTCTAAACAATGATTGCACCTGTATATCGTATGAATATGGCACTTATCATAGGCTGGAATTTACGAAAGTCCGAACGCAATTGAACGGATGTTTGCTCGAACAAAGCATGCTGAGGGTTACAGGCTAGTCCACTGTAATGACTTCATTATGACAACTCAAGAACAGACTGGAGAGTATCATCCTCCCATTCAATGCTAATACCTGTAATGCTATCACGACAAATTCATTTCATGGTGAAATCAAAAGAGTTAAGTAATGCTTGTGAACATACAAATGTCGCTTATCTATTCTGTTGCAAAGCTATGATGACTTAATTAAACGAGTAGGGTGTCTGAACATGATACAGCAGTCGATTCTCATACACCGAGATTGAAACAAATAGAAGGATGAAACTGATTGATACTTTTCTCCTGAAATACACTTTATGACAGCAAGCAACAATTCAGTGTAAGATATGAGCGCATTACAGTGATGTTTGCATCCATTTACAGATGAACTGAAGAGGACTCATGACATCCATGCATGGTTCACATACAACATCCCAACATGGCGTATGGGGGGTAGCCTACCTGTACCCACACTACACAGGAGACAGGAGATCAAGCTTGAACATGATGGAAGCTCAGAGCAAGAGTTGAAGAGAGGACGCCAGCCGCGTAGGTGCACGATGCCGATGACCAGCGTAGACTCAGGCAAAAATTTGAATACATCATCCTTATCGTCCACTCCACATGGTATATTCATTGTTCATATCGTTTATCTATCTAGTTAATATAATGATAATAAAGAGAAAATCACTTTTAAAATTGTCTGTGTCTATCTACTCCCATCCTGTTATCCTCATCTGTAGCCCGATGCGGTTGCCGTGGCATTGGCGGCATCACTGGTGTCCATTGCTTCCTCTATGGGCGCGACGCCCGGACTGGAAGCAGAGGAGGGCTTTGAGATGAGGTCCTCGTCGAAGGCAAATTGGGTTTGGGGCGTCTTGGATGGACTGTTGCCAAGGAAACAAAAACAAAAAACTTTGTATAAACTTGTGTTACACCTGATCTAGTGAGTTACCAATGTCTGTGTGGTTGTTGTTTCATGACACCAAAAGAAACATATTCTGTCTACCACTTTTTTAGTCTTTAAAGGACAAGTCCACCTTCATATACATAAGGATTGAGAGAATGCAGCAATATTAGTAGAACACATCAGTGAAAGTTTGAGGAAAATTTGACAATCCGTTCAAAAGTTACGAATATTTTAAGTATCTGCGCAGTCACTGCTGGAAGAGAAGACTACTACAGTGTATGATGTCACATGCGTACAACTATATAAGGAAAATAAAAAGAGAATTTCACAAAACTTTACTTTTTGAATGAAGTGCACAGTTCTTCGACTTGCTAGTGACGTATGTTAAGGGTAATATTATTCCCCTTGCCTTCTGAAAGAGAGAAGTCGAGTGTTCTTTTGTTATGCAAGAAAAATGGAAATATGTTGAATTTTCTTTATTCTTTCTTTATATCGTTGTACTCATGTGACATCACAAACTATAGTAGTCTTTTCATCCACCCGTGACTGAGCAGAAACTTCAAAAATTCATAACTTTTTAACGGATTGTCCGATTTTGCTCAAACTCTCACTGATGTGTTCTACTAATATTGCTGCATTCACTCAACCCACATGCCTATGAAGGTGAACTTGTCCTTTAACACCAAGAGATGTATTGTTTTATTGTGAAAACCCTCATTTCGGCAGGCTGTCAATTTCCTTTGAGCTAATTATTTTTGTCAATATTTCCAGACCTTCCATCATTAGACGTTGAAGACTATGAATTCTTACATACAAAACTCTGAATTTCAAATAAAAGAAAAAAAGTAGAAAACTAAAGGGAGCATCGTAAATGGCTCCACAAATTACAATTATGACCATTTACTGGCAAGTCCCAGCAAAACTGTCATATGACAGCACAAGCATACATATCACGGTAGTAATTATGAATAAGTGAGTATATATAGCAATACCAGTATGTTTTTACGAACACCGACACTGGAAAATAATGCCTTAAATAGATATTACTGTTAGGTAGAAACTTACACTTAAAAATCAATCTGGCTGAGTAGGAATAAAAAGCAATGATTTTCCTCCCAAGTCAGAAGGATTAAGAGGTCTAAATTTCAATGAAAAGAAGATGAAAAAAAAAAAGTAGCTTCACTTGCGTCCTCATTTATCTACGTTCTTCACACATGTGGGACCACTACAGACTCACCTGAGTGCCGATCGAGGGCTGATGCTCCCAGGAATCTTACGAGGTGATCGCACTTTGGTGAACTGGACCTTCTGGTGCATGCTTTCCAGCACTGAGGGCGCTACATAGGTGAAACCCTGCCAAACAGAAAACCCATCTTCTTCTTCTTCTAAGTCAAAAGGTGATATGACACTCACTGGGGGAAGGTGGGTGTCTCTGAACAAGGATGATTCACATGCACTTCTTCTTCTAAGATACAAATTTCTGAAATATGTGACCACCATCCCACAGAAGTATTGGAACAACAATAAATTCCACAAATCTATATATTAGTTGTCAATTTATGTACTACATGATGTGAAATTATGAAAATCGTCTGGAATGCCCCTTTAAAGAATGACAACATCTTTGTACTGTTTTCTTTAGTGAGAAGCACTGGAGATAAACAGTGGAAAGACATATTTCACTTGTGCCCAATCAGAAACAGCAAGGCCATTCAAAATTTCTGAAGAATATACAAATGCTTAATATGCTAATGCTGCTGGAAAATAACTTCTTGCTTTTATGTGTGACTTGCAAGTGGTCAAAGCTTTTTAAGTTATGTTTTCCATCCATAATAGTAAATAGAAGTCACTTACAAGAAATATTTGGTTGGCACTTTCACTGAGCATGGAGTCATCTGGGCTGTCTACCGGTGTCTGCTTGGTGAACTTGGAATCAAACTGGCTCACATCCTCCTCATTCACCTGAGATGGATACCAAGGAGGAAAATGTGTGTCAGTCAGAAAAATGGGTGCCAAACTTTGGCATAGACAAGAGGCGTGTCTTCATTAGACCGAAGTTCAAACTAGCAGGATATTTTGCGGTTTAGGAAAATAGCCCGATATTGCGAAATGTGGAAATTTTCCAGATCAAATGCGCGTTATTTGTGTCTTCACTGTACAAATAGCGGGTTATTTTGACATCGGGCTAGTTTCGTAGCAGCAAAATAGCACGCTATTTTGAAACTTTGGGCTGATGAAGACAGGCCTATTAAGAGATATTGGAACTATGTTGCAAGAATGCACAGCAAATCACCGACACAGGATTTTGATTTTCACTGATAAGATTCACTGCCTATTCACTTCCCTCTTTTTTTTCTGAGCATTAAAACTTCCTCTCACTAGTACTGATGTTGATGAGACCTCTATCATTCTGTGTTCTGTTCTGATGTAATTACATTTGCTTCCTGAACACCTTCTGGAATTGCACTTTAACCCGCTGAGATGTCCCAGTAGTGAGGGGAAATACCATGGTGTCAACGGGTTACAGAACCAGCTGGGGCATGGAGTTTAGCTGCCTGCCACAAGAATCCCTGAAATGAATTGTGTAAAGCTTTATCACTGATCACTATGTAAGTACACACACAGCTCAAGAATCTTAACTGGAGTCGACCTTTACTGATGAGCGTATATTTGATGCACATTATTAGCTCATACATGGCTGACGGGCAGTATTAGTGCTTTTTGAATATACCCTTGTGGGCAGCAAAGATCGATTCAATGTGACTCCACCCATATCAGGTCTCTAAGAAAAGGTGCCGATGTTGTTTTATATACTTGAGATACAGACTACCAACATAACAGAAAAACCAACTCACCACAGCAGGTGTGATGGGTGGCTCATTCTTGCGGGCGATGACATCCTCCCATCTGACATGTCGGAAGAACGGGTGTGTCTTGATCTTGGTCCCGTCTTCCGGTCCGCTGCCGAGCCTGGCTGAGACATGCCTCTTCAGTAGCTGTTGTGTGGGAAGAGGCAAGTAGGGGGGGGGGGGGGTGAAGGTTATATCATAATGAGGGTAGGGACAGCATATCTAACAATAAGGTTCATACACAAGTTTGTATTTGTTACAATACCTGCAGACTCTGTACATGAGGAGAACAATCTGCTTACCACCACATTAAAACTAACCACTAAGCAATGGCAGAGATGGTCTCCTCACCAAGAAACAAAATGAAAATAAATAAATTATGAGGTCTTTGTGTACCACCTAATGAAAGTTGACTCTACAGGTAGGTTACTACTTCTGCTCTTCAACATCTCTAAGAAAGAAATATATCTAACTCCAGCAAGTTCAAATTTCTGCAGCTTGCCTTTAACATCAATTAAAATCAGACCATAATGTTGTCAGTTCGAAGGTCTCTTCACTGGCTTCCGGTAGACAAAAGAATCTTTTAAAATCCTTTAGCTGATACATCATGTTATTTAGTCATCTCCCCCTGATTACGCGAGTAAATCGAGCACAACCAACCCACAATCTACTCTCTTCAGCAGATGTGCTAATATTTCATATATACCAAAAGTTGAATACTCATGGGGAGATTGAGCATTTTCTATTACAGGTCCAAAACTTGAAAACAATCTTCCCAAGAATCTTTGTCAAATTTCTGCCATACAAATTTCAATCAAAAGTTGAACATACTTATTCAAGATCTAATCATCCATGCCTTACTTGTATTTCTAATTGATGTTTAAAGAAGTACTCCACTGTCCCTGTGTATCATGTCACACGTACTCAATTGTCAGTATTAGTATCAAAAGGCAGACCTTTGCGCTATATACTGTAAGTAGCCACCATTATCACCATCATCAAAACAGACTCCACTACATTTTGAAGTTATCGACAGTACACCAAGCCAACTTTGCTTGATAGAGAATGCTCAAGTTTGCCTCAATGTTCTTGCATTACTTTGATTTGAACACACACAAACAACACCCTTCACTAAACTGACAACATGCCTGGCAGTCGAAACCAAAGATAGGGTTTCAGTTTCAGAACTGGTGTCTAAGCCTGCAAGAAATCTTACCTTTCATCACAAAAGGGTTTGTCATCATGATAGGCCATGCAAATTCAGCAAGATGGTTATGCATGGTAACTCAATATAACTGTCACTGTAAATGTAAATGTTGTAGTTCAGCAGCAGATGTAAATTTCACACATTTCTTCTAGATGAGTATATCAGAAATAAAAAACAGCAACCAAGCCCTTAGTGCTACAACTTACACTACAAACTATACCAGAATATTGGAGCACAGCTGATTCAGTTTTCTTTCTTTTCTTTTACAAAGGAAAGAAAATGACTAAGTTGGTTACAATTTTCTCACCACTTTTTATCATGACTACAATGTCTTAATACAGACTTTAACTTATCTACCAAAACTTGATGATGTCATCTGACTACGCAGCAGTAAAGTTATACCTGAACATTTCTGAAATAAAAAGGAGCGGATAATGATGTAGCTCACCTTTCTGATGAGGTCCCTGGCTTCATGTGTAAGGTACGGCGGCAGGCTCAACTTTCCCTTCAGAATCTAGCAATAGAAAAACAAAAAGGAAGTCATTTTCAACACATCCATAACACTCATTATCTAAGTAAAAGGAGTCAATTTGACCTCTCCTCCCACTTTTTCTCACCCTGGTAATTTTTTCCCCTTACAATCAGATGAGTAAAAGGAGTCAATAATCACTTGAATCTTCATTTTTTTTCTTTTTTTTTTACTGTGAAAGTGAAAATTTTTGGCCTATATGCGCAACCAGAAGTGCAAAAGAAAAAGCCTGCAAATAGTTTTGCATGCCATTTGTTCCAGTAATTTATGTCCTGATTCTGCAGAATTAAAAACATGCGAAATTCACCTTACCTGGCCGAGCACAATAAATTACTGACACAAAAATATCCACTTTTACAGTACTCCTTTGATTCAACGAAGTTAATTTGACCACTCCTCCCTCACTCCCCCCCCCCCCCCCCCCCCCCCAACAAGACCATCTACTGTCTTTTAACCCACATATCAGGCCACCCATCCATTTCTGTTTTCTACTTTGAAGTTAACAAGAGCTCATGCTAAATATGTTTGGGGATGAAAGGAGCGTCATTTCCTGCAGGGTTACAGGTTTATCGCTCCAATTACAGGTCTCGCTAAAAATGTCTTGCTATATTTCAGCCTGCCTAGACTATGTGATATGAGTGCTGAATGAGAAACACATATTTTCCAAAATTTGGGTTTGCATCACGAACATAGGGTGAAAGTGCATGACACAAACACACAGTATGGAATACCAAATATGGCTGATGTAATTGCAGATACCAAGCAAATTTCATTGTTTTAATCAGTTGAGAGAGCCAAGCTTACCTTTTCGATTGTCTTCTTTCGGTTCTCTGCCGTGAATGGTGGCTGCATGATCAAATCAAATGGAGATCAGTTATTTCTTCTGTACAGCTGCACACGGATACATTTCACTAAAGCTAGAGCTGGAATCGTTTGCCACAGTTCTTATCAAATTACAATTTGAGGCAGTGGAAAATTAGAAGTGAAGACAGGTTGAGAAAAGAAGAAGACATGATGGTAGAAAAGAAAAGAGCAGGAAGATAGAGCTAGGGATAGGGAGAGGGTAGGAAAGGATAGAGAAAGACCTAGACAGCAATTTTATGTAGTTTGAAAGAGAAGGGAAGAAAGATAGATGATAGAAAGATAGGAAGCATGAGAGATAAAAGCAAGAGAAGAGACAGTGCCAGAGTGAGAATATGACAATGAGAAAAACAGAATTGCGACAAAAAAAGTGCACACACCTGCAAGAATGTAAATATAAGCAAGACTATAAAAGAATATAAAGATGCAGAGGGGAATCCCTCAAAAAATCTAAAACATATACACACTATGACCTCTGAACCACAGACTCATAAAACATGGACTCATGATTTAACTAGAGGAGCAGCCAAACAGAAATTGGTAATTTACAAGTACGTGCGTCAACTAATGGCTTCTGCAATAATTTGGTTGAAAAGAATACTCATTCACCTGCATATTCTGATATATGCACCTGCGGGTAGTTCACACACAAGTATTTATGACATAATTTTCTCCGGGTTTGGAATACTTAAGTTACAAGCTGAATTCAAGAGAAGGTCTGCATTGACCTTTATCTGCACATGCTCAGATTGTAACCATGAATTGGCATACAGGGAGACAGAGATAGAGAAAGAGAGAGAGAAAAAAGTTCACTGACCCCTCCTGTCAGCATGTCATACATGAGGGCGCCGAGGCTCCACCAGTCCACGTCCTTCCCATGGCCACTCCGACTGACGATCTCTGGTGCCCTGGGGAGACCAGAAAAGGAATAAAAGCTTCCATATCACTATCTATAAAGTCATTCTTCAGTGTCTGGTGGGTGCCTCACACTCAAAATGAAGACCTACATTCAAGAGGTCAAGACATTCCTCATCTCACACTGATGGTGGTATAGCCATCTAAACTTGTTTAAAAGAAAACCTAAAGAGAAATGTGGATTGAGTGAAAGCAGCAACATTAGTAGAAGACATCAGTGAAAGTTTGAGGAAAATCGGACAATCAATGCAAAAGTTTTTGAATTTTTAAAGTTTTGGTGTTGGACCCTCTGGATAAGGAGACTACTAGAGGTTATGATGTCATGTGTGGACAACAATATAAAGAAAATATAAAGGGAATTCCACAAATATTCACTTTTCTAGCATAATAAAAGAGCACTTGACTAACCACTTTCAGAAAGCAGGGGAAATAATTGCTACCCTAGCATATGTCAGTATCAAGTTGATAGAATGTGTAATTTTCATGAAAAATTAATTTTTGTGGAATTCCCATTATATTTTCTTTATATTGGGAAAGATATCTTTCCCCTTCTCTTTGCACCTATCCCCTACATAGTACTGGAGTATGACATCATAGCCATTCATTGTCATGGAAACTGGTTCTAAATAACCTCACATGACCTGAATAATTATCTATGAACACAATGGTTGCTAACCATGCTCAAATAAAAGACCGTGATATTATCACTTTGTTACTTTGTAGCACCCACTCCATCTATTCCTTCATTCACGCAAACTGGCAGCTTGGGTGTGACCGTTGCCTACACTGTAGGTAACAGATGCCAGGGCCAGAGAAGTCCTGGTCCTACTTACATGTACTCTATGGTGCCGCAGAATGTGTGTGTTATGGAGCCTTCTTCCAGGGACTCTTTGCAGAGACCAAAGTCAGTGAGAACAACATGACCTGTGGAAGTGAATGGGACACAATTACAGCACTGCATTATGTAATCCAGGCATTTGAGGCTTACAAAAATACAAATGTCTAACCAAGCACATCCATGCTATTGTAATAACATTTTACTAATTTTGTCCACAAAATGTCTGCAAACTTCATATCATCGATGTGAAGGATCATCTCCAATAATATTTTTCTGCAATGACACTGTACGAGTTAAAGCAATTTATCATAACCTTGCAAGACTCTTTGAGATCGACGAACCTCTTTGCGATCAAGGAAATCCATTTTTCATCAAGATGATGGTTTGTAAAATGTTTAAATAGGATGTTTGATGGTCATGACCAGTTTATGGGACTATTTGAACAAGAAGCGTAGAGAAAAGTGCCTTTGAAACCAGTTCCTATAACCTGCTGTTTAGTAAAGCTGTCTTAACAGACACGCTACTCAGTCTCTGCTTGTCTTCCTGAAGAGAAAGGTCTGCTCTCATTGGCAAAGCAAGCATATCACTTGGTCTTCTGGGTCACTCTTAATTAGGGCACACATGTTTCAAAAGGTGGGACTGAGGGTTCTAACCAACAATTGACATTCCCTCATATGGAGTGACAGACTGCTAGGTTCATCTACTCCAAACAGTTTCTACATGAATTTCCTTATACAAACAAACCACTACAGATATATCTCTGAACAGGAAGCCTGTCTGATGGGTATAACCCACTGATCTCTATAGGAAGTATCTGGATATCTCATTGGCCCATCACTTTGAAGCCACCGTGTCGCCATCTTACCCTGCACATTGCCCATATACTTGTGTATGGAGCTCATGACATTGCATGATCTTGGTGACAATCTCTGCTGGAAAATGTGTGCAAGTACAGCCCCATAGAGTGTGCCTGGTTTAAAGATGGCGGCACGGCGGCTTCACTTGTTTGTTTATCAACTTTCCCCTATTTAAACAGCTTGAATGGGCCAATGAGATATAAGAAGGGACGGCGAACAGATAGCTCCTCTAGAGATCCTAGTGGTATATCTCTATGATGGCGGCATCACAGACTGTTGACTGGTGAGAAACACCTCCTTGTCAAAAGTTCTGTGTATACACCTGTGATACTCGCGTGCACTTTACGTGGCACGCGTCTTTTCAGCACATGGTTGCGTAACCGCAGTAGGGCGACCTAAAGGGCTTTCAAAACAGCTTTGGACTTGCTACTGAAACCTGTTTGAAACCTGTTTGGATCCACATTTGGGGCTTTCGAAAAGGCTTTCCTAAAGGGCTTTCAAAACAGCTTTGACACTCACAGATAACTGCCGAGAAAGGAGAATAAACGCGTAAAAGGCTTTCCTAGCAGCTTTGGCACTTGAAAGCACCTGTTTCTGCCGAGAAAAGGAGTTGATAAACACAGTACTTTCCTAAAGGGCTTTCAAAACCTTTGCATTTATCAACTCGTAAAAATTCCTTGAAAGCTGTTTGGATAACATGTTTCTGCCAGGAGTTTAAACGCAGCATCACACTTGAGGTGTTCCCCTTACATCTTACAAAATGAAACCCACAGGGTGCAGAACTGGAATGCAAAGGGCACCACAACAGTACTTGATGCACAACCAAGTTTGCATTGCCCTTACATCTTACTTGCCCAAAATTAACTTTTGGCAGCAGGTGGGGACTCTACAGAATTCAGCAGAGATAAGGCAGTGAATTACCCTGCTTGTTGAGCATGATGTTCTCTGGTTTGAGGTCCCGATAGATGATCCCTAGTCTGTGTAGATGCTCCAAGGCTAAAACTATTTCTGATAGATAAAAACTGCAAAGACAAAGCAAAAGACACACTGTTGCATCAATTTGTGAATTGTAATGCACATCATACCACAATCTCATGTCTTTTGATTGAGACAAAACTTTATTCACTTTACTATTTAAATCAAACTTAAATCACATCATAGCTGTAAAAGTATCAAGGAAGGAGTACAATCCATGTCTGGCAACTTTTTTGTAGTTTTGTGATGCAGGTTCATAAATGTAAAAAAAAAGAGGGCTTGAAAGAGGAAGTAAACAATGAAAAATGCAAGGGAAGAAGTTAATTCTGGTACAGAAAATGACTCTTACTCTGTAGTATTGCATTAAAAAAAAAAAGTGTGTTCTCTTTTCGCAAAGTACACTGTACAGTGTAGCAGTATGACAATCCCTTCTTTTGGAGCTGACTCTAATCACTACACACACACACACACACATGAGGCATATATCTATTCACAATGCTCTGCCATAATCTCTGTGTGTGCCTAATATAACCTTTCACAAAGGATATATATTACATCCTTTCTCTGACAGTGTTTATATTCCAGGGTTGACACATTGCTATCACATGGGCACTGTTTCCTTGTGTCCCTTTGGAGGCTAAAAGCCACGGACATGTTGTATCCAGGGTCCAGATAATGTTGACTTCATGTGACATTCATGTTGGACAGGTGGTAGAGACTATCCCAACTTTGCTCTGACTCACTTTTCAGACAGACATTTCTTAACCTCACAGGGGTGACACATACTGTGTATGCCCCCACCGATAAATGTTTGCATAAAACTATGAGTGATTCAAACAGAGAGGCTGATATAGAAACCCAAGAGCTTTAGTACAGAGTAGTTTTGTATGAAGTATATAGTACAGAGACTGTACGTTCAACTGCTGTATATGAGTTTGTTTCAATTTTTACCAAAACACATATCTGGCAGAGGCTTTTTCAAGACTTTGTTTATAGCAATTTGCTCAATGAAATATGCTGTGTAGCTGGCAAACTTTGAAATGTCATAAAAATGCTAGCAGTTATTTGTTTGTTTGTTCATTCATTGTGCCTTTCCAACCCATATCTATGCTCACAGCTGGGTACACGTGAGCAAGGAAAACCAAGGAGCACTTTGACAAACTCTATGAGATGGCCACTGCCTCCTTAACCAAGAACTCAGCAATTATTTTGGTTCATGGTTGAATATGGGATGTCTGTGAGGTTTAAATAGTTCTACAAAACTCAATGTCATCTAAACTGTCTTTCAATATTTTCCCCGTACATTGTACATGGCAAGAATAATGTGATAGTTTCTATTATGTGACAGTATCTATTAAAGGAACTACAAATAAAGTTACTTTTGTTACATACCATGCTGTGTCTTCCATAAATATTCCTTCTCTTTCCAGATGCATAAATAATTCTCCTCCTGTCCAATGAAAAGGTAAAACAGACTGCGTCAACAAAGGGACCCACAAAACTGCAAAAATTCTGAGTGCAATGGTTCATCTCTTTTTTTTTTAATTCATAGAAATTAGGAAAAGGAAGAATACAATGTATTTCTGCATCTCTCATAGTCAATGCTGGCTCTCAGGAAAACAAGATATCTGAAAAGGTGACAGAGAAAAAACAAGTTGATGTTAACTGTTACTACCTACAAAATTTTACAGTCAAATGTTAAATCATGCATTGACATTCTCCACATTCTTGACATTCACGACATTTTTTCCCTGCCTGAATTCAGCAGTTTGAAGATGTCACAGGTTACCGTGGCTTTCTTTCTTTGTCTGTGTTATGAAGCTTGTACATTCTGCATGCGGTCACTATATTCAGCACCGTCTTTTCCATTCAATTTTTGCAATATCGATGATCATTTAATAGCCCTTCGGGAGCTCAGGAATTAAGCTTAACTTGACAAGCTTTTTCTATCAGCATTTCAGCAGTCCCTCCTAACTTGACCTAGTTATAAAAGTAGTAAGCCTACATGTACATGTAGGTGTACAGTACATTTTGTAGCAATGTCCCTCAGTCCAACAGGAAAGCCAATGTGGGACAAAAGGGAGTAAAGAGAAGTAAATAATCGCTACTGATTGACAATTAGTGTCAAACACTTTACAACAATTGGCAAAGAAAGTGCTCCAGAGTGAGTGCCAACTAGCAAACAGAGCATACATGTATCAAGAGATACAGTCCTAAATTGACTGATGAATTGGTTGCTTATACAGCTGTTAATCTGTTTTTCTTGTGTATAAGCATGGACCTAATGGCGTAGGGAGCACACTCTGATGGATTCCATATTCTCTGATATGACAGACTGTAGAGTGCCCAATACCTGGGACTTTAGGGAATTTTATATCCAGACAGCACTGACTTGGTGTACACAGCTTCTTTTTGCATACAAGATGAGATGTACATGACTGCATAGCACCGATTCCGAAAGTAGAACTGCTGAATATACACTGTAGATTACCACTTCCTCTATTCACTTTAGCCCACAGATGGGACATAAAAACAGAACAAAGAAATATACTTTCATGCTTACTGAATTGGATAGTTCCTTATATCCTGCTCTGACAATGACATCTGCATGTCACTTTGAGTGCACATTAAGATATCACTGATAGTCTGGATTTTAATTATTAATCTCATTTTTAACATGTTCTGTCAAAACTGAAACTTACAAAAACATAGATATCATGCAGAGACAAACAAAGAATTCGCATCAACTGTGGTCCTTCAATTCTTTTTTTTCCATTTGATCACATGTAGTTTGTTTTGTCTAGGATATAAACTTGATACATTGCTCCACAGTATATTGAAGGAAAAATGAAAAATTTCAAAATATATACTTATTTATATGTTTCTATGAAACTAGACTTGACAAAACTTATCATATCCAAGTAAGAAGTATCATTTAAATGCAAAGAGAGAAAAGGGAAATGGTCCCAAAGCACTAGTCAGCTAATAACTATGACAAAGAAACGTTTGAACAGATGCCACACAAATATTTCATCGTCAAATTCTGCTTGTCTGACTGAGACGAAGTACCATTGATAGTAAAGTGAAGACCAAAGAACAAACTTACCACTGAGGTACGCCAAAATGAGGTACAGTTTGCCACCAGTCTGAAAGGCATAGTGTAGACTGACTATGAATGGGTGCTGGACAGCCTCCAGTATGTTCCGCTCCGCCTTGGTGTGTGCCGTGTCCTTCTGGTTACGAACTATCTTTGCCTGCATGGGGTGTAGACAGAGAGGGACAGAAATAGAGAAATAGAAGGTAGGTACAGTGTAGATAGACAGATAGGTACGTACCAGGCAGTTTGAAAAAAGTGTGAGAGACAAAGACATGGAGGGGGGGGGGGGGGGTGGGGAGCAAAAGAGAAGAAAATTAATTGATTGGTGGTTTAACCATCACCAGGATTCTATTCTTCCTTTTCCTCCAGTGCCTGTCCCTATTTCAGGTCTCTTCATCTTTGCTTCTTTTTCTTTCTTCTCTTCTTCTTCCTATCAATCTTCATCTTTGCTTCTTTTTCTTTCTTCTCTTCTTCTTCCTATCAATCTCCATCTTTGCTTCTTTTTCTTTCTTCTCTTCTTCTTCCTATCAATCTTCATCTCCTCCTCCTCCTCTTCCTCCTCCTCCTCCTCCTCTTCTTTCTCTTCCTCCTCTTCCTCCTCCTCACCCTCTCCTTCCTCCCCTCCCCTTTCTCCTTCTTCTTTTCCTCCTCCACCTCATCTCCCCTCCTCTTCTTGCTCTTCCTTCTTCTCTTCTTCCTCCTCCCATCCTATCCTCATCCTCCTCCTCCTTTTCTTTCTCTGCCTCTTATTCAATTCTGTTCGCTTCTTCCATTTCTTCCTCTTTCTTCCCCTCCCTCTCCCTCTTCTTTAACCCCCTTTCCCAAGCAAGCTGTATGTAAAGGTCACAAAGGCTGCCACCATAGAAATGTTTACCTCTCCCTAATATGCAAATCATCCACAGAAAAATACCTGTTAGCCCAGAGGCTGAATACATCAATTGATGTAAACATCATCACAAGTTCAACAAGTCAATGCACATGGCTACATGTTGTATGCTTCTAATCTACCGTAACTCACAATCTATTTGTAGTCACCACTGGCAATGGGGTAGACAGGACAGTCAGAATTTGGCTTCTGCTCAAGCACGATGACAAAGTAAGAGATAATTTTTACTGGGCAGGATTTTTCATTAATTTCATTAAAAAAGAAGAAAAAATCCTGTGGGCATTTAAATGAAGCATTTTGTTGATTTTTTTTTTTTGGACAAATTTGCTCTCAGCCTATGGGATGCAAAGATTTCTGTAGCTCACAATAGTTTGTCAGAAAAAAAATCTGATAAAACACTTCATGAAATGCCACCGTGGATTGCCCATGTTTTCTATCAGCCAAGGGAAAATGGTCAATGACTTTGTTGGAGTATCAGCATTCACAGAAACAAAAACAGACTATCTGTCACCTTATGGTCACAATCTTGCACATACAGTATCAAATATCACCATGTCCATTAAGTGGCAAAAAAACAACAACAACAACAAATATGTTGAAAAGACCCACTTGTCCCTCAAGATTTTTCAATAACAAAACTGGGGTCCACTTTTAATATTCCCTTAGATAAAATCTCAAACTAAATGTTTCTTCTCTTGGGGTGGGGTTACAAAACTTTCAAAATGTGGTATATCAATGTCTCCCCTTGAGAGATCTCAAATAACAAGTTAGTCTCTATTGTTTATTACTATACTATGTAGTTCCCTACATATAGAAATTGTCTGAGATATAACAACTTATACAACAAAAATGAAAACATTACTATTCTGCAGGAAAAAACAAACAAACAGCTATTGAAATATCTTCCTTTTAGCTGAAGATTTTTAATTTTATTTTTATTATTATTTTTTAAAACCCTAACTGCGTTTGACCTCCATACAGTTATGTAGTTCAACATTCAATAAACCACATTACCAAAAAAACAAAGTGACAAACAGTGAAAGCAATTACTATTCTGTGCAGTGGTGGGCTTCAATGAAAACAGATATCTGGCTTTCAGCTGACGATGTTCTGCTCTCAACATTTTCTGATCTTATTTTCATCATATATTAACCCAAATAAGCACAATTTCCTGAACAAATGGTCACCTTCTCCAAATTTAGTCAAATGATAAGACTGAGGGAAGGATTGGCCCACTTCTCAAACCTAGGGCCATCCATTACTGGCTAATTTCTACAATCCCCAACAGGCCAGTAAAGAAAAGAATAATGAATCACAACAATAAAACAAACTGACACACAACAAACTGACACATACAGAGCAAACCGTACAGCACTTGACCTTTGCCCTACTACAGTGTACTATTACTAGTCAAAGAACCTGACACACAAATCACAAACAAAATATACATTGTAGTTCAGTGGACCACATATTTCTTCTTCCTGTTGGACTATAACATATGGCAGGGTACCATGTAAGAAAACACAGAGGAAACAACTTCCTGTTTTCCATTGCAACAGAAACTAAAGTATGAAATTCACTTTTTCTTTGGGAATACCAAAAAGGAATTTTGAAGAAAAAAAAATGATAAAGGCATTTGTTTTACCTACATGTGTACATTGTTGTGACCCACTATGCACACATGTTCTCATTGTGCCATCTTTTTTATGTGTGGATGAATACAAGGAAAAGAGAGTAAAAAAAAAAGTTGATTACAGCTGTATAAAGAAATTCAATATGTGACCGTGCACCTCAAAACGAACATAAAGTCGCACACACTGATTTTGCGTGTGGACTGAAAATAAGTGAAATGGGTCAACCAAGCCGAACTTGACTTTTTCATATTTTCTAAAAGAGCGGGTCTCCTTTTACATTATGCTAAAATTTGGTATCATAAAACGGGCAGGAAAGTGTGTTTTTTTAGCAGTTTATCTCGAACATTTTTGGTAGAATAGTGTGATTAGGTGTGTCTTTAGAATCCCCTTTTCATTTCTGAAAAACCTTGTCCACACTCTTCACTTTCAACTCTAATAACTTTTGAAAAGATAACACTACTGCTTTGAAAGTTGGAATTATGGACAGAATGTGTTAATGAGGCATGCTTAATTTCAGTTTAATCTGATAATCCCTTCATCGTTATTACTCTGGTGGTTTACTTCCTGTTTTTTTGTCCCATTCATCGCACAGCCAGCACGGTTTGGAAAAGATCAAGCCGAGCGCTTGAATAGACACTGTACTTCAGAGCCTCTTTTCTCAGTTCCCACTTTTCCTGAGTTTGTGCTTTCTTTCCAATATTTAGATAGGTTAGGAGAGTCCATTTGATTTGAGTTATACATCATTTTAAAGCTTAAAGTCTGCTCTTTCAGAATATGGTCTTAACTACAGTGTAAAAATTCATGTCTGGCGACTTTTTGTTTGTTTTGAGGTGCAGGGTCACATATATCAAGAAAATTCAGTTTTCAAGGAATAGGATCTGATTATTTTAGTTTTAATCATTTGATTTATGATGTAAATTTTCAGCCCGTTTGAGAAACATTAGTGCTAATTTACATGATCAATGTTTATGAATCTTCTTACCACTACATGTACATGTACAATGTAGATGCATGTTTATATACAGTATACACTAGGTGTGTGTTGGAGTTGCAGCCTTCTAGTAGCTCTATACATAGTAATGGTATACATGTACATGTATAACACTTGAGTCACATACAGTGTACATCTATGGTACATGTACATGTCCTTGAAATCTCTTCATTGTCATTGCAATATGAATGCGACAGTTTAAACATACAATGTGAGAGATGGCAACATTCAGCACTCAAAACCAGGAAGCTTGAAAGGAGCAGTCAGGGAGTACCTGTGTGGTACCTCAATGAGCAAAGATAATTCCAGAAGCAGGGAGATTTAATTTTCATTCTCTTATCCAGATACACTGTGTACGAGCTATTGAGGTCTTCAGAAAGCCTCCCACACAGTCAGAGACAATTTAAAAGCAGCTCTACAAATTAATAATTGCAAAACAAGAAATATTCATGAAATGAAATTTGCACGAATTGGAGCCAACAGCCTTTTTGGTAGCTAGAAATTTTCGCAAATTGCTACTGGTATTTATGAATGAATACAGTGTAGATGAGAACTTTCACGCATATTTTAATTACGCAAATCTAGGTCCTAGTAAAATTTGCGAAGTTCAAAACGCACTGGAAAATTTCTGTTTTTGTTTGTTCTTCCTTTTCCTTTTTTTCCCCTTGCATTGCAATCTTGCGGTATCAAAACAACTTGGAAGAAAGAAATATTGACAATGCACTACTAGGTCTGCACCAGGTCTGTTCCAGGCTACCTACTTCTCAGATATCATACACAGGAGAAACGACAAGGTTCATTTACCTAAGCATATCAACAGCTGGTGTTCTGTACAAGGTTCACATATATTGATTGACTGTCAGCAGTACAGTTTGACTTGTCATGTATTTTGCCCCAAACCAAACACACGAATAAATTACTAATATCTGGATTTCTGTACTAGTTCATCACTCAAAGTATTTCATTTTGTTCTGACTGCCTTATAAGTTCACAATGAGTTCATTTCATAAAAATATAATTCATTATGTCATGATGATAAAAAGTGAAGCAATTGAAACAGCACAGAATAGGGTCAAGTCAAATTGATAGCACATCACAATCAGATTACATTGTATGGTTGTTGAGCATTAGTCAATGCTGTGCACTGGCACTGGTCCAACAGTCCAGGACCAGTGAAAATCACAGACCAGTAACTTTTTCATGAAGAGACCAGTAAAAAATGGAAAAAACTGGGTACCTACTGGTCCAACAGACAGGTCGGGCCAGCAGACAAAAGGGGTTAGTGTGCAGCCCTGCATTAGTAAATCAATTCCTTGACCCATGGATCTTTACAGCTTAATTTACTGTACCTGCCAAGTTATAATTCTAAGTACAGCGAGCGAGCTATATTATGATATACTGTCTAGGCCTACACCATATTTGCAAGCTTAATATTTCCCACATTGGAAGTCGGAAGACATTTCTTTGAAGGGCTGAATACGATTTCAGAACCAATGAGATGAATGAGAAAATTGCACCTTTTCAAGAGAAAATTTAGTACTGGCATTGCCAACCATGGATACAAAGTGTACTTTGTACATCACATCTGTGACGTGTTGTTAATTTCATGAAAATCAGTTGGTTCATGAATTATGCAAAAATAAAAGCTTTGAGAAATGTACCATGGATGCAGTAATTCACAGTACAAGTTACAGACAGAATGCACCCTGTTCAAATTGTTCTTGAAGTTATTTGTAAGTGAAATCAAATAGAATTTGACCTTGACCTACATGTATGACCTTCACCTTGAGTGCATGCATCCACAAATTGGTAGGTGTACACAGCTTCATCCACTCATACAAACATTTGTACATACAGCATATGCCAAGTTTCATTTGGATACAACTGTACCTCTAAAAGCTACTGTAAAAGTGGACATTTTCGCGGTGTTGAAATTTTCGTGCATTTCACGCAACCAGAAACTAGCGCAAAAATAAAAGCACGCGAATAGTTTTGCTTGCCACATGTTCCAGTAGTTGATGTCTTGATTCCGTGGAATTAAAAACATGCGAAACTCTTCTTACTCAGCCGAGCGCAAAAAATTAGTCACGCCAAAATATCCACTTTTACAGTCGTTCTTAAGTAATACGTCATCCACAAAATTGATAACAAATGGATGGACGGACAACCCGAAAACATAATGCCTCCTGCAACGTTTTGTGGCAGAGGCATGAAAATAGAACTGAAGTAAAGAAATTCTTCCTACTCTCCCAAAATAGATGTCAGAGCAAGGGCCCACTCCATGAGGGCAAGTGCTTATTCATTTCCCTTGCCTATTGGAGTTACTTTGGGCAAGCAGGCAAGTGGGTTTGTAGAACACAGACTTGGTCACAACCAGTGACGAGTGGCAGGGCATTAAAAGTTTATGACATGATAAACTACACACAGGAAGCATATCTTGATGGATCTACCACTCAGCTTTCAGGAAATGAAACCAAATTTGTATAGCACTGTGTGGCAGAGCTAAAATAATGACCCTGATAATCTGTTGAGGACGACTGATTTTGCTACAACACATATTTCCAATAGAAACCTGCTCGAATGTACTTGGGACTAGTCTTCAAAGGGTTAAGTAAGGTACATGTATACGCCGAATATTTCGCGAGGTTTTTATTTTCGCAAATTTCGCGAGTCAGCTGCCATTCGCAAAATTAAAAACACGCGAAAATATTGACTCTAATGCCGATATGAATGTGACATACGCGTTTACATTTCTCCGTTCAGTACAGGACGCCACGATCGCGAATTTAACCACTCGCGAAATTGTTGTGAAGTCCCGATTCGCGAAAATTTAGACTCGCGAAATATATGGCGTATACAGTATTCCATAATATCTTCTGCCCATTTCACAAAGAACTAATGCTGATTATTCGAAAAATTGTTGTTGTTGCAACTTCTACAAAAAAGAAAGTACACTATACCATTCAAACTATCACCTCCTGCAACAACAATAAAAATTAAATGCAACACAAATATTTACAATACCTTACCTTCTTCAACACTTTCATGGCAAATATCTTCCCCGAGTCTTTTCCTGTTGTTTTGCGAACCTGAAAAACCTGTGAGAAATAAAGGCAAGAATGAGATTGACTCACATCTGCAGAATCAATCATTTGAGTAAGACAGCCAGTTTATAGGGAAAAATAAAAATACATGACAAATACAGTTCACTGTACACACACCATATATTTTGCAGGTAAAATCCCATGTATTTCATGAATTGGGACTCTTAAGATAATTTTGGCAGCATTTGAGTTTGTGAAGGAGAACCACAGTGATGGGATGAGAAAAAGGTATTATCTCTTTTCTAGAATATAAAAGAAGCAATATTCCACCTTGGAAATGATAAGGAGGGTATTTGTATTATGGGAAGCAATTATTATCTCTGCAAGATTTTAAGTTCATTGCTATCAGCTGACACACCAAATATACCACATGCTGGCATACAGTACTACATGTAAGCCAGGAGCTGCAAAATGTTTTTGTTTTTTCTTAATAGTGTGTGTGTGGGGGGGGGGGGGAGGGGGGGGGAGGGGAGGGTGGCTGTGGTAGTGGGGAGTCAAGGGTAGCACACATTGTTGGGTCAAGGGTCAAAGGTATCAATTGTATCTCCCCTAAAGAGGCTAATCTGGGTACAGTGAGACCACAATACTTTATTCATGCATTGTACTACAAACCTAGAGAGCATATTTTCCTTGATGCGAGTCATCAATTACCTAATCACACAATATCAATGTACAGGGTTTGACAATCCAAATGAAGTACATTGTACTTCTCAATAACATGACTAAACAATGACATTTCAGATTTTTTTTTTCAGGACTCTTGGTATGTACACACAACTGGAGATAACTACATGAGTTTGGAAAAGAATGTTCTATATCTTCAAACAGAAATGGGTTCATGAAGCATGCATGTTGTATACACACTAACAGTTTGGAATCCTTATCAAGTTATAAATGTTTCTGTTGTCAGCTCCATGGCAGACTAATCTTTGGATAGGTCAATGTTCCTTTGGTTCTCTTGGCAACAGACATATGTTTTGTTTTGCTTTTTTGTTTGTTTTCAGAAGAAAAATGTCCAACTATTATATAATCATTTGAAGATGGGTAGAGCTGTTTAATCCTGACTATTAGTGCCAAAAAAAAAAAGTTTAAGTGTAAACCAATCATGTGACCCTTACTTTAAGTTGTCATCACACTGTTTTATAGTATTGAAGCTACCATGGTGAGCCATGATACAAAAATATCATAGATTTATCTATCTATTTATTTTATTTTATTTTTTGGATGACTGGAATGCCAGGTGTTGAAATATCAAGTTTAATTTCAATTCTTAAGAAAGCAATATTCATGCAAGAAAGGGAGTACCTCCTGTGCAGAGCAATGTTATTATTTGCATTAAAAAAAAAATGTGATTTTTCTGTTTGTACAGCAGCATCAGCCGATTATATTATATTTGCATTGATTTGAATGTCAATAAAGATTATTTGAAAAAAGATGAGTTATAATTTACCATTAATTATTATGTATCGTATTTTAGTGCACGATTGATATTATCTTTTTTTTAACATCCCTACACATTCAGAAATTGGGACAAGAAACAGATCATGATTCACATGATGACACCATACATGATTCATAGATAAAGCTATAATTTATCTCGCTAGGAGCTGGACAACATTGTGGCTTCCCTAGAGGTCACCCCAAGATTTGTGTCACCAGTAGTCATGCCATGATTACATCCTGTCTGACCACCATGTATACTGCATGACCACAAAGAAATGTCCTCATTTCAATGTACTGTGTGAGATGACTGTGTAGAAAGCATGATCTGTCTTTCTTCCAATACACATAGTTCTCCATCACCTGACACCGTTTGAGGCTTTGCTGGACACATTTTCAACCAAACCTCTGTAATATGTTTCACACACATTGTATTCCAAACTTTGTTTTATTATGACATTAAGTAGGGGTCTAACCTAATTTACACACATTTGTGAGTCTACAGTACTTGTCATAATAAAGTTTCCCCTAATCTTTCTTTCCTGTTTTGTTCTCTACAAAGTGTACTTTGTCCTCATGTCGTGCTAGTCTTCGAAACTGACAATAACTTGGCTACAAACAAACCATCACACAGCACTGAAAGAAGTACTTAGTGCATCATGACTTTAAACGATCAGTATTACTGAGTGTTATGGGTGTAATCATTGTCATTATAACCAATTGGTATCACAATAGGCAAGGCTGCAAACTGGCACTGGTCCGATGGTCCCCGACCAGTAAAAATTTCTGTCGGACCAGTAACTTTTTCAGGAATGGACCAGCAAAACATGTAAAAACTGGGTACCTACTGGTCAGAATTGTCTGTCAGACCAGTAGAAAAAAAAAAAGTGTTAGTGTGCAGCCCTGCAATAGGCACATTGTCTATACATTGTAACTGTCACATTTTTATAAAATTCTTTGTCATAGCCTCTCATGTGTAATACATACATGGATACACGTATACATGCTGCTTTCATGGTCGCATGATGACTATCAAGACGTAACAAAGAAATACAAACTCTGTAAATCAAGGGTGATATTTATTAATTCACTCACTACTCTTCTTCCTTGCTTTCATTCAAAAGAACTTGCTCAAAGAGCTCATATTTCTTTGAACTGTTTAGCCCCTGGACTACCCTCTGCTGCTCCTCTTTAAAAATGAATGAATGAATGAATGAATGGATGAATGAATGAATGAATGAATGAATGAATGAATGAATGAATGAATGAATGAATGAATGAATGAATGAATGAATGAATAAATAAATAAATAAATAAATAAATACGTATACATGTATGCATACATACATACATAAACAAATAAATGAATAAAAACATACGTATACATACATACATGTACATACATAAACAAACAAATAAATAAATAAATAAATATTCAAAGATCTGTCCACTGCCATCTTCAAGTGTAAGAGTGTGAGTGTAGGGGGGGGGGGCAGTGAGTGAAAATGTGTGTATATTTTTGCCTCATTTGTATCAATCCTATACAAACTACTCTGCAATGTAATTGCCACAAATGTGGGAGAGCCATGGTATGGTGGAGAAGGTCCTGGATTTGTAAACTGAAGGTTTGGGGTTCAAATCCTGCCAGGGTACAATCCTTGGACAAGATGTTTTGCCTACAATGTCCGTCTTGACCTAGATGCATTATAAATGACAATGCTGGGGTAATTAATAATTGCACAGCCCTCTGGAAGAGCAGTGTTTATGGCGAAGAGGCTACCCTGCGTAAATACAAAACTGTAAGACCAAATTATTATTATCATGATTATCTACACTTAAATAGATTTGTCTAGACACATTCAAAAATCGAAAGGATTAAAGGTCCTGTTTACCTTTGAGAGCAGTTGATTTAAAACATTTTGATATCACACTTGATGCATATGTGTAGGTCTGTTGGTCTGTTGTATCATAAAATATCTCACCATCTAAAATTTTTGCAATAAAGCCTACAAATAGGGAGATCAGTATTTTTCTCAATAAACCATAACTGTAGACAGTTTAGTCTAGAAAATTTTTTATCATAACTATTGTTCACATTAGCAATACTTAACATCGATTTAGGATTCAAATTTGTACAGTGGTTGTTTCTATCCCTAACTCCCATTTTAGAACTACATTGTATTTTAAAGCACTAATGCTGGGTTTTTGTTTCATCTGCAAATGGTAAATTATGCCTTTAAGACTGACCTTGCCGTAGCCTCCCTTGCCTAGTACTTTAAGTAGCTGGAAATCTTCCGGACCCACTCGCTCCTTTCCTGGATTCACCGTCTCCTCAGACAGCGATACCTCCTCCAGCTCTAAGGTCCTGAAAATTATCAGAAAACAGCAATCAAAGAATCAAAAACAAACAACAATAAACAAATACAAAATTTAGGTTCAAAACCATCTAAATCCCTGTCCATAATATTGTGACAAAGCTATGGTTGTATTGTCAGACCTGACAAACATCCCATTCATGTGTACCTCAGCAATGTACAAGTTTACGAAGCAGTTTGAATTATAGGTATAAAATCATTCCCAGAAGGAGAGAGAAGGTTACTGTGAGTAACACATCACTGTGGACACACTGAATTCAGTGTACATTTCATTATAAACTTTGAGATAAAAAACAAACAAACACAGGCATTTTGTAATAGAAGCAATGATGTTATCAATTTACACCAAAGGCAGCAATTTCCAAACTGACACTGGGAAAACGTGAAATAGGTGAGACTGGATGTAAAATGGAATCATTCATGTAAATCAAGTGGAAATTTTGCTTATGAACTTGCACATAATGTATAATTTCAGAGAGAATTTTCTCTTTATTTGTCAAACTGGGCCACTACAGTAAAATCATTCTTTCTATTTCAGTTGCCCACGACCTAAAGGGCAATATTCCCCTGCCCTCAAAGAAGAAAACAGTAGTGCCAATTCAACTAGTGACATACTTTTTATGCTTTTGCTTTACAACAACAAGGAGTCTTAATAAGCACAAGTAGAAACTTTAGTAATTAGTGCTTTATAAATGATATCTATTATTATTCTATTATCATTATTATTAATAAAAGTCTTCTTTTTTTTAAATCTCAAGTTTGTGGCTCAAAAGGAAAATGTATTTCCTGAAAAATTGTAACATTTATCACTGTAGGCTTCAAGTCGGAGCTTTGTTATGGTGACATGCAAGACCTCTTAGTATCTCTTGCTTCCATTTTTCTTCCTTTCTTTCTCTATAGTCTTTATCTGTCTCTCAATATTATCTATCAATCCATGTACCTAAAAAGGTGTTGATAATTGGTATCTATGTTCCCTATTGAAATGTGAGAAACAAGGGTATGCTGAGTGCATGAGCGCTAAAATACAATAAAAATGTAACCTTCAACACAGGGGCGGATCCAAGAATCCCTTAAAGGGGAGGTGCCTTTACAAAATTAAAGGGGGCGCATGTGCCTCCCCCCCCCCCCCTTTATTCTTTTGATTTCTTTTATTTTAACACAAGATAAAGAGGGGGCACGCTCCTGGTGCACCCCCATCTGGATCCACCGCTGCAACATATGTACTCAATATTAAATGTACATGCTTTGAAAAGAAAGGGGACTGCTTGCCATGAAAACAAAAAATACATCCCATGTCAACAATTATTATTGGTATTATATTTCAATTCTAAGTATTGATGTACAATGTACTCACTCATCAGGACCATAATCTGAACTGGTGCTTTGATAATCCTGCAAAAGAGAGCATAAAATGAGAAGAAAATTTTCAATTCATTACAGAACAATCTTTTGAAATGAAATTGTTTAATCAAATGGCAAGTCTGGAGTATGTATGATTTTAGGAATATATCACTTCACTTTATATCATGCTTAGAAAGTTACCAAATTGCTAGTTTGACAAACTGACTGAAATAACAATCAAAATTTTGTGGTTACTTTTGTGAGGGAGAGCATGTGAATGCTTGAATGACATGGAAAATAAATGAAAAATATTTCACACTTTGTTCATGGAAGATCTAGTAACACAAACCCCCAAAGCTGTTTAACCTTTTTATTTGTGTGTGTTCACTGTATTCTGTACTACATGTGTTCCAGTGACCACACACCTCACTGCACTTAGTATGACTTTACTCTACTAAGAGGGACTGATGTACTTTAATGGAAGACGAAGAAGAATGAATCTATCCCACAACTTGCACGCGACACAAGTCCTCAATTCAAAACAGCCAGTCACAATTTACAATTGTACTACACTCAAACATTAATTTCTAATGTTACAATCATTTGTACATGTATTCATCAGCTACAAACATACAAATGTGTACATTCACAGACTGTAAATGTATTCACAAGGCCAAGGAACATTCTCCGCTGAATCATCAAATGAGGAATAACTAGAGTGAGAATTCATCTGATTCTAAAGCTTTTCACACGACATGTGAGTATGAGCATGGCAAAAACCTTTTAACCAATTAATAATGACAATACTTGTATATAACATTAACAAACTCCACAGGAGAACTTAACAAAAGTAGTACAATATCATAATTACAGAATACTACTAATAGGCTATTTTAACTGTTGTTTGATCCTTTCTGTACGGAACCTCTGAGGAACTGAGTGAAAAGGAAATGGCACTGCTGTCAAGTGCCATGTCTCTGTTCTTGCACAATCCACTGTAAAAACACAGCTGTGGACCTTTTACTACAGCCACCTAGCACCTCTGTTTTTACCCTTACTTACCAATACACAGCCCAGACCAGGCAGCCACTGTAAAAACGTGGCCTCCGAGCCACACGGCGTCTGGTCTACAGCAGTGGTCTGGCTATTTTTACCCATACAATCTGTAGTTGTATATTTACAGTATGACAGTCAGTAGTATTTAAGATTTAGATATGATCTACTTTTGTACAAAGTTAGTTCACATATTAACCATGATCATGATGGTAACAGTGTCGATATTGTACAGCACAAAATATTTTTTTAGCCATGCATACACATGCAGCGACCAACGTGTAAATTTACAGTGACCAGTCAGGTCAGCGTAGTGTGAACAAGATTAGAACAGCAATTGGAGATGATTAGATTTCTATGATTATGAGACACGACATCCATGACTAAATTACTCTACATTATCAATTATTCTAAATGCCTATTAAAATGTGGTGGTTGTATGGGTCAATCAAGCAATCAATCATCGCCATTATCTGCCCTTTAATATAGGCTTTAACGTTAGATTTCCGCCGTGTTCACTGATGTCATGCTCACGCCGCTGAACAGACGGTAGGACCTACAGCAGATGTCGAAATATCAAGACAACCTACCTCCGGTAAGTCTGGGTCGTGCATGTCATCACTATCCGATAGGCGGTCGCCTTTGTCGTGCTCGCACAACTCCAGATCGAAAACGCCGGGATGTCCTGCCATCATGGTTTTATGGTCATCAAATCTTCACCCGGCTGATACGTCTCCAAAGATTGCACTTGTAAATGGATTTCTCCGACACGAGTCAGACATTGCCTGCCTGTCTCAACAGCGATTTCACGAATTTCGTGGTGTGTGAGGGAATGAATGGCCGCCGCTGCCGGAGTACACGATCGAACCGGCAAATTTTCCCGGAAGAAAATGGCGTTGTCACCCGATACACTTCCGGCTGGCAAGGCTACTTTCTGCACATTGCACATTGCACACTACTTGATGGAGCTACTGACAGGACAGTGACATCCTACCCTATGACAGCTCGGCCCCCAGTACGGTCTGCATTCTCGGTCTTTGCCCGCCCGGCCTCGGTATTAACTATACATGTATTTGTACCGAACACCAATTAAATGCTCTATAAGCACGATAAATTGATGATGGTTACCAAAATGACATCATAAAAGTTCAAGAATGAAAAAAAAATGATGATAATAACTCAAGCAGAAAACCTTTGCATCACGAGTCACTATAGTGAGTCACTCTTAGAAGGCAAACTCAACACTTAGTTCCAATTATCACAAGAGTCGCTTACCCCGCGTCCCTGAATGACAATGAGCCAGGTCATTATCTATATAAATGCGACGACATGAACCTAAGGCATTGGTCAGAATAACTAAGATCATTTTGATAATTATGAGCCTGCAGAAAGTTCAGAAATATTTGAATATCAACGCTTGATTAAACAAAAGGTTATGAGTATAACGTAATATCCACTTGTTACTTTGAACAAAGGGTGATAAACTCGATCTACAGGAAATCATCTTCTAATTATGATAACGTAAAAAAAAACTAATCATAGATTAGTTGAATAACAGACACTTCAGACTTTATAGTTGAAAAGGTACGATATCTACTGTATGTTTCTCAACTTTCCTTTGCTTCTGAAGATAATTATGAAGAAGAAAGTGTTGCGCGAGGGATTACGGAATAATACTGTAAAAAACAAAATCAAATCAAGTTTCCGAAAAGGTATTGCTTAAATTTAGGCATATACCAGATTATTTCAGTGGGAAAATCAAAGAGATGCATACAAAAGTGTACTAGTATTAAAATATTAAAAGGAAGTTTCTCAATGTGACAATATTTCCCTGGAATTCCGTGAATCATGGCCATCCAATATAATTATTATCATCTATACAATCAAGTAAAGCAAGCATAAACTGCACAAAATCACCCGGCTTCTACTCGTCTTGGAAGTCGACTCGGCAATCACATCCCAGCACAGCTGAAAAGAGGAAGCCCCTAAAACTGCGTATGAAACAAACAACTAGCAAGATGTTTGCGCGCTTGTGAATTGTAACCATATATCTCTATGATTGTAACAAACTGACGTGCACTAGTATCAGCAAGCGATTGCGCATTCAGCAAGCGCTCGCGCAATAGACGAGACAGAATTGAATATGGTGTGATCTTGAACGGCAAATAACAACGGTAGCCTATGGTGAATTAATACGTTGGCCTATGCGTTTCGTTCAATATGCTCTGATATTGAACGGTAAAAAGTGAGCGGACTGCAATACGCGTTTTTAATGCGCCGCTAAAACGTCCTATATAGATGATATTATACAACGCCCAAGTAGATCCTTGTAATTTGATTGGAGGATTGTTGGTGACGTGATATTCAATAAGTACTCCATTCAACGCGCCGTGCAATTTTGGTTCTATTTTTGCGTGCAACTTGGTTCGATTTTTTCGTTCTATTCCACGGTTCGAGAAATTGTACGGTACTGTGTGTGTTGCATATTGCAGCTAGCGCGGTGAACGTGTGCGATACATCCCATGCGCGTATGTAGGCCTACGTACGTAGTGCTAGTGTACGTGTATGAGCGCTAGCTGTTACCTGTATCTACACTGATTGCACAAGCCAGAAAGAGAATCGCAGTTGATTCACATGACTGTAAGTATGGCTATATTTTTCATATAGACTTCTAGGCCTACTTAGACCTACCAAACAATCCTCCACCCAAACAGAGATCTACTTGGACGTTGTATAAATCAAATAGTGTATGGTCTTTACTCGTGCAATGGAACGAGATTTCGCACGAGGTGAAAGATAGAGGCGCTCTATTCAACGACCATACACTATTTGTATAATATCACTTTATTGTTGCTCAGAACATAGAAACTTATCTGTTAACATGAAATGTATATCCCATAAGTGTTTTCTAGAACACACGCATGTTGATATAATTCATTTCTAAATTGCATACGTCCTATCAGTGATTATTTGCCTGCCCATGGAAGGGCTACCTTTGACTTTGCCATCACCTTATTATCCAATGGATTCATCTGTTCTATGGAGATCGTATAGCCGGAGCACATAAAGAGAAACCCTCATCGAAGGATTGTAGACATTGTGCAATCCAATTCAAATGAAAATTCATCATAATGATAACAATTCTATTCCAAAGTTTAATCACTGTCTTCATTTTCATACATTATAATGATTTTCAACGGTCCGTTAGTTGACGTTGTAATAATGCACTTCTAGTTCAAAATAAATAGAAATGTCATCATCTCATCTTAGCTTCATATCTCTTTATCATTTTCATCATTATATTGTCTTCTTTATCAAATGTTGTAATTACGTTCCTACATAACATCAAATTATCTTGACATTTGTATATCATCTTCATTGTTGGAATTGTAGTACATGAGTAGAACAAGTTTATAGTCAGGACCCGCGGACGGGGGAGGAGGGGGGGGGGTTCAACCCGTTGACCCTCCCCCCCCCCTCCCCCGGCCGCCTTTGCGCCCCACCCCGAAAACGTTCCCGGTCCCTGATGATAGGCAGATAACGCAGTATAGTTTTATGTCAGCAGCAGCAATGAGCTATATACAGTGTGGCCATCGCAAGACAAATAATCATTGGGACATTATATCTTATTATGAGAATCAGAAAAATAATTAGAGAAGGAGATCGAGAAGTGAGACAGGGCCGGCGCAGCGTTTTCAAAAGTGTGGGGGCCTATATACTTCAGGGTTTCATGAGCTAACAAGCAAAAAAAAAAAAAAAAAAAAAAAGGTCCTCAGCTCATCTCTCCCCGTCCACTTCCGGGTTTCTTCAGCTCACAAGCAAAAAAAAAAAAGAAAAGGTCCACAGCTCATCTCTCCCGGCGTCCACTTCCGGGTTTCTTCAGCTGACAAGCAAAAAAAAAAGGTCCTCAGCTCATTAACTCTCTCCCCTCCCATTTCCGGGCCTTATGAAAAAAAAAAAGGTCTTCAGAGAAAACACATAACCTTACCGCCGCCATACTTCAAGATCTCTATCTATTTCTATTTTAGTGCCACTTACGTACTTACTTGCGGGGGCCCAAAGTGATGACACCTTATGTATTCCTTTGTATGGTGCACAAAAAGTGTGGGGGCCCGAGCCCCCACGGCCCCCATGGCTGCGCCGGCCCTGTGAGAGAGAATAGGAGAAAGAGAGATGGAGACTCGAGAGGAGAGAGCAACAGAGATAACTCTCATAAACAGATAAAACCGACAGCCCCCTTGATATAGGTATATACCGGGAATTAAAACCAGTTTTCTTTTCTTTCAAAATCGCATGACGAAATCAGAATCCTCCTCTTTATTTTCTTTTTTTTCCGCTAACATATCCACAAAGAGGCATATCGGTTCACTTTGCTTTTTTTTTTTTCATAGATGAACATAGTGCAGAAAAAAAAAACACCCAACAACAACATGCATGAATTCACACAATTCGAGGGCATACAACCCATTAGGGATGTATACTGTGCCAGATGCATACAATGATAAGCAGGTAAAGATAGACAGATAGAAAATTACATACGTACATACATACATACATACATACATACATACATTGGTATCTATACCCGTATGTATCATATTACATTCATTCATTCATATCTATACACAATATGTAAGAGGGAGATAGATAATTTCACCGCCAGTGGAACGTTTTCAAAAGTGGAAGGGGGGGGGCACTTCCGGGTTTCATGAGCTTACAAGCAAAAAGAAATAAACAAATAAACAAAAAGGCCTTCAGCGCAACTTCTGATTCCACTTCCGGGTTTTTTCCAGCTGACAAGCAAAAAAAAAAAAACAAACAAAAACAAAACAAATGAAAAAAGGTCTTCAGCACAAAAACATAACCTTACTGCGCTCACACTTCAAGGTTTCTATGTATTTCTTTCTAGCGCCACTTACGCACTTCCGGGGTTAACGAAAAAAAAAGTGTGGGGGGGGGGGTCCAAAGTGGTGACACCTTATGTATTCTTTTGTATGTTGCCAAAAAAGTGGGGGAGGCCACGAGCCCTCCCGCCCCCCCCCCCCCCCCCCGGTTCCGCCGGCCATGAATATAATCATACAACGCACTTTCCATGTAATATAGACATTCAGATGCGCTTCATGGTGGAATTTGTAATGGAACGAGTGACTTTTTAGATTTACAATGTATTCTTTGTTATGTATCATACTTATAACAGCATTATTATCTACGGCTCTGTCCCATATCGGAGGGCGAGTTTGGGATCGGTATCCTTGAATGGGTCGCATTTCTCTTTGACGAGATTGCTTTAGTAACTTTATCGTTATGACACCCATTCTGTCTTCAGTAACGGCGTCTCGACTCCTAGTTTCCCTTCCCACAGGCACAAATCAGGTAAATATAAGCTCTTTATCCCTGGCGTTGTCGTGGTGTAACAGTATTCAACCTTTTGGGGTTATGTATGTGGTCTAAAACAAATTTCCGGACGTTGCAAGTTAATCGACGACTGTGGAGTGGTTGCAGATAGTGTTCTCGATTCACAGTCCCATACCTTACAGTTTGTGTAGGGTTGTGTAATCGGGGGATCCGTGTAACTTTCGAAACTTAGGTCTATAGAATGTAGATATCTAATTTACTAGGGTTTACTTGGTTGTAGAGACGTAAAGCATCTGCTTATGTGCTGGAAATTTACCTCATCTGATAACAAAACTAGATTAGTAATCATAAGGCTTCATCTAGATGGGACACGGGACACTCACTAGTCCCCTCGACGCTACATTCAGACTCACAGTCCACAGAGTCTGACAGAGTGATGGATCCTGTCGAGTACCGAAGACGGCGAAGTAGAAGTAGAAGTAGATATCTACTCGTGAAATAGGCCCCTGGCCCCACCACTGGCACTGCGTGTCCGTACTGCGGCAGCTTGCCCCAGAATTCCTTTGCTTTTATACTTTATGAATATCTGCACGTGGAACTGGTACAAATACAATACACGCAATGTCGATTTCAGAACTTTACAGAGGAAATCTACTCCAATAATGAATAAACTTCAAAAGAAAGAAAAAAATATTCCCTACATAATATGATACAAAAATGACAAAAACCAGATAAGAAATAAGGAAGATGCACCTTTAGTGTTTTTACACTACAGGCTATGGGTATACTAAAGCAGGGCTCGACACTAGCCTGACCAGACACTGTGCTGCGCACAGGGTCTGACATGTGTTAGTGTTTCAACGTTGTAAACGACCGTCACTGTTGACGGCAAAATCACATAAAATACCTGTTATTTTGTATGATTTTAAGAGTAATATAATTTGCAACACTTACCTACAGCGTATTTTCCTGATGGTTGAGTTGAATTCGGCGTTTTGTTGGTATCCAGACCTTATTGTTGAATTTTTCGGAGTAGATCGTGCGGTGGCATCTTTTCCTTCGAGAGCTTCACAAAAGCAACAAACTACCACGCATGCGCATTCAGAAGTGGTTGCTTTTTACGTACGCCCGTGCGCCCGTGCGTTTCATGTGTTACGTAAAGCTTGTAGTAGATCCGCGCGTGCTGCACCGGCAATGATTTGAACTTTTTTAGTCGGGGTCATCCGACTATCTCATCACTTCCGCCCCGACTACCTACGTTGTAGTATACGAGAGTGAATGCCATTCATATAACACGCAGATGAGGAGTGAAGCAGTAAGGACGTTTACAGACCTGATTTCAGCCACAGATTTCGGTGAGTTTTAGACGTAATTAAACAAAAAATCGCATACCGGTTATTGAATGATGGTCATAGATTACGATAATTCCGTATATTTTAGTTTTCCACGATTAATAAAGATATTCATGAAGGAAACAGTGAACGATAACGTCCGCGAAGGAATAGAGGTGCAGCGCTGTCGCCAGCGCTGCGTGTAGTTAGGCTCGACACTAACTTTTTTGTTTGGTGGCCCAATGGGGCCACCAAAATCCTCAATTTCAAATTTTCGGTGGCCCGAAAGAAAAATTTGGTGGCCCCTAAAAAAAAACAATAAAAAACATTAAAAGTCCTTTTTTTTTATGAGTCAAATATCTAAGTTTTATCCAGTCATAGTAAGAATTGGAAGTTGGACATACATCTACTCATAAATAAACCTCAACAAACTCGCAACACTCACTCTCAGGCACTCATTCAGTCCTTTTCATACATACATCCTTTAAACAAATATAACTTCTAATTTCCGGCGCAAAAAGTACGAATTGATTGACATACTTTTCAAAAAATTTTGGTGGCCCGAGGCGGGCCACCATATTTGCCCTTTTTTGAAATTTGGTGGCCCGACTTTCAATTTTGGTGGCCCCGGGCCACCGTTAGTGTCGAGCCCTGACTAAAGCCTAACTCGTTAGTACTAACGTTACAGGCCCTAGAGCCTACAGCTGTAGAGTCTATGACATTTTGAAATTTCATATTTTGCCGGAAAACATTTCTTGACCAGTCCTTTAATGAATATTCAAATGAGCAAGGTGACAATGTCATGCTCTCACAATTTCTTGTTCATTTCATGTAGGCCTACTTTATATGCTAAATATTTTGCTAGGTTTATATTTTCATGAATTTCACAAATCAGGTGCTGTTCGCAAATTTAAAAACACAAAAATATATAACTCTGACTCAAATTAAAGTGACGTGCACATAAACATTTCTCCGTTCAGCACTGTACTCCACATTGTGAATTGCGAAATTGTTGGGAAGTCCTGAAATTTAGACTTGCTCAGCATATTGCGTATGCAGTTCTTACAGAAATGGCAAAAATCTCGTACTATGTATTTCAGCTGTATAGATTTAAAACTTGGCTTGAAATCACCGACAATAATATATCTTGATATGAGAACATGCTTTTACCTGTATTAGCTAAAAATAACAATTTTTTCAAGTTTCATATAACATACATGATGAAAAATTGTGAAGTATAACATCATCAACTTTTGACAAAATGAGGCCATGATACTGAAGAAACAAAAGAATAGAAGCTACAACTTGTACACTTCCTGTCATTTGAATACTTGCTGTTATCACTTACATGTACATGTGTACTCTTAGTCAATTGCATTGCAAATATTGTCAGTCCAAAGGCAGAGTCTAAGAGGTGCATACAAATGTGTAATGCTTATGTAAACTTATTTGTTTGTTTGCTTGTTTGTTTGTTTGCCTGTTTCAAAGAGGACACATGCCCAAGTAATATTGTACGGGAAGATAACTGTATATTGCAGTGACTAGTATTACAGTATAAACACTTCAAATCATGCCTGATGGCAAAAATTCAGATGGTTCTCTTGCTAACATGATCTTTAGAGAGAAGGTATTAAATCTCTTGCCTCAAAGGTACTAATCAGGAGAGATCTGGGTGTACGGCTTGTGCTAAATTGATACCAGATACCAAACTTAAAGGGCTCGTGTAGTTTTGGTTGAGACCCAACTTCAGGTTTTTAACATTTTTGGGTGAGATAATGAGAAACCTCTTATGAAATACGAAAGAGCAGGTAATTCCAAGAGGAATTCAATGTTGGTTTGATGAAAATTGGTCATGAAATGGCTGAGATACCCAAAACAGAGCAATACTAATAAGATGTGGGACCCACATTTTATTACTATTGTTTTGTTTTAGATTGTACTTTGTTTTTGGATGTCTCAGCCATTCCAAAACCGATTTTCATCAAATAAACCTTGAATTCCTCTTAGAATGGCATGCTCTGTACCATTTCATAAGTGGTTTCTTGGTACTTGTGTATCTCGCAAAAAGTTAGAAAAGTCAAATCCTCAGCTCCACCAATACTGTACCATCCCTTTAAATATTTGTGACAAATTTTAGAAAGGGATGTAGCACTCTACTTTGTTATCATTGTTCCTGTGTTAGTAACTTCAAAGTTTTGTTCATCCTTCCTACAGAGCTGAGACATGGAAAGTAAGTGTGAGGAAGTACGAAGGACGTATTCCAAAGAAAATCCAATTACTTATGAGGAAGCCGAGATCATCCTCAAGGATCCCAGTTTCCCTGTACCAAAGCAGCCTCATATTGTTTTATCAGAGGATGACATCAAAGGAAAGAAAATCTTTGCAATTGGAGATGTTCATGGATGTTACGATTCATTAATCGCTCTTTTAAAAAAAGCTGACGTCTACCAAGACCCAAATGTGTTGTTAGTATTCGTGGGTGATATCATCAACAAGGGACCGAAAAGCTGTGAGGTGCTAGACTTTGTGAGGTCGTCAAACTCTCTGTGCATCATGGGAAACCATGAACGTTCGGCAGTCCGCAAGCTACGGCTGATGAAGTGGAACGTCGGGTACGAGCCGAAGCCGAGGAAGCGCTGGCTACACAGTCTCAGTGAAAGTGACTGCAGTTATCTACAGGAGCTGCCCCATACGATCAGTATCCCCAGCCTCAATGCAATCTTTGTACACGGAGGGCTGATCCAAGGTAAGCTGTTGGAGAACCACACCCAGGATGAGCTGCTTCTGATGAGGAATGTCATAGTGGAAGAAGATGGAACCTTGACCTCAACCAAGGACAGCATGAAAGGGGTTCTCTGGGGTTCCCTGTGGAAAGGACCCCAACATGTGTACTTTGGACACCATGCTGTGCAGAGGTTACAACAGCATCCCTTTGCTACCGGTCTTGATACTGGGTGTGTGTATGGAGGCGCCCTGACTGGGGTATTTGTGACAGGAGACAAGAGACTGATCTCAGTAGAGAGTGTTGAACCCACTGAAAACTGTGAGGAAGTGATTAACTCTTGATGTTTGACCATGACCTTGCGTTTGGAATCATTACAACAGGTTGGAAGAAATGGTAATCTATGTATAGGAAACGTGGAAGAAAGAAAGTGGTCAAATATGAGTTTGTATACATCATCATCATAAATTCTAGTCAGGGGATACAAATAGTATGACGGCAATGATACCACAAATGTTTCCTTGAAGTTGATATGTTTTATACATTGTATTAGTAAATAATGATAAAATTGAACATATAAATCACATTTTAAAATTATAAGCCATATATTGGCAGTGTCACCTTTGGTCATAAAGAAACATTGTGATAGGGGCCTTATTTCTTGTCAAGATGCAAGTTTTATGAATGTGTGTGTGTGTGTGTGTGTGTGTGTGTGTGTGTGTGTGTGTGTGTGTGTGTGTGTGTGTGTGTTGTGTTGTGTTGTGTTGTAGTTTCTCTCTATCATTACACACAGAGCCAGGAGTTTTTCTTTTAAATGAGACTCACTTTATCCAAGGAGCTTCTTTATCATGTGGCTGATATCTCAAGTTTGCCAGAACAATGCACATTTTTGATAGTACATTTTCTCTTGTAAAAAAAGAAAAAGAAGAAGAAGAAGTTTTTGAAATAACCTATATTTTGGTACTCGTACATGGATCTGTAATGTGATACCAGTGTTTAACTAGAAGATGCAGCTCTGTTGTGGGAATGGTTAAAAATATAGCAATCTAATACTTTCATTTGCATCCAAAGATGGTCTCTGTAAGTCTGCCTCAACTAGAAGCAGAGCAAACAGTTTGTTCTCATCAATGTTAATGACAAGCCACTGCAGGTTCAAGTTTACATGTAGGTGACTATACTGTATTCATTGAAGGGAACATGAATTTGAAGTTGAATTTCATTCTGTGAGAGCAAATATTTGCTCTGTGTTAATATCACTCCTGTACTTCCATTCATATGGAGCATAGAGGTCAAGCAAACAACAAGAAAGTAGGCTAAAGAATTATAAAAAATACTCTCATTAAGGTAAGAAAAACGACTGCATCAAAAGATGCAGGAAATCCTTTGTCCCATGCTCTCCATTGTTTCCTGGTACCACATAGTACTGTAAAAGTGGACATTTTTGCGCATTTCGCGCTACCAGATACTAGCACGAAAATAAAAGCATGCAAATATTTTTGCTTGCCATATATGTTCCTGTACTTGGTGTCTTGATTCCGCGGAATTAAAAACACGCGAAACTCTTCTCACCCGGCCAAGCGTGAAAAATTAGTTGCGCGAAAATATCCACCTTTACAGTAGTTTTAACTTCTGACCAATCAGAATTCAAAGCTGCAAGCCATTGTTTGTATTCTAAAACTTTGAAACTCTTCCTCTGCATCCTGCAAGCAGCAATGTGAGTTTTTGTCAATTTTCTTTGTGTTTTGATTTGTTTTGTATTTTTGTCAGTCTGTCCTCTGGTGCTTCACAGGTGTCTTCCATCCACCTTGACAAGAAAGTGATAACAAAGATTTCTTGCTACTTTTCCATCGTACTATGAAAGTTGTTATTTTCACATGCAGATATTTTCACGAACAAGGAGGTCACAGACATTTTCGCAAGATGTTGTTTCTGTGATTTGACAACGAGGCTATCGAAGTGTGCTAATGCCTGTCCGTTCCCTTGGCTAAGTTGATGCATTCTTTCAAGATAAGATGGCAATATTTTTGAGTGTTGTTAAATTCGCAGCCTAAAATTTGTGAAAATGACAGCTTTTACAGTACTTGTGATAAGTGTGTTGTATCAAGCACTGCCACTGTTGATCATTTTAAGTAGTGATTGGGAATAGGAGGTTTGCTCTCAATGCCCTCTTCCACAATGTGTAACAAACATTGGCTGGTACCATTACATATATGATATTCTTTGTACATGTATAGACACAGTGGACCGAGGGAACTGGAATAGTAATATTGTATGTGGAGAACAGATGAAAATCAGAGGCCACTAGTAACATGCACATTAGACTATTTCATGATTATGTTGCACACCTGACGTGGGTGATGTATTTTTTTGTGTGTGTGTGTAATAGGAGATCATCTTGCATTGAGAGTGCACTTCTATTCCTTGTTCCAGTCAATGGTAGTGAATGAAAAAAAAAAAGAGTATTAAAGATGAAAAGAATGGCAGAAGTCTCATTAAAATTTGGACATATACATGTACATTGTAGATTAAGAAATTTATGGAATCGTAAAGGTTTATTTTGTTTATACTGAATAGTGATATTGCAACCAAATTATGCAAATTAGCTTAGGTGATGATGACATCATTGATCAATTCATGACTGTACTAACATACAAAAAAAAATGTGATATCAAAAAGTTTGTCTTTGGTTTGTCATTGATCAGGTTTCTTCCTAAAAGTCATGGAAATAATACTTTATAGCAACACAATATGTGATACAAAGGAAACAAGGTTTTCTTTTTTATTTCATGTCCAAAAAGTTAGAGAAGATATTTTTGTGGAGACCCAGAGAGAACTTTAAAAATAAATCTTCACCTCATCATATTCTAACATGTGGTTGCTACTGCCATTACTATTCAATAAAAGCATGTGAAGGTTCCATACATTTTTAACCATACACAGCACTATCGCTGCACAGCATGTCACGACTTCGCACAGCATTTGGTCGGGTTAATAAATTTCCTACTCTTACAATGTTAATGTACAAGTAAGTCCAATTTTTATGATACCTCAACCATTCTATGGATATTTCTGTACTCTTTTTGATAACACCTTTGCCATGGTGTAGAACTGCACTGCATATTTCATCTGCTTCCTTTTTGTACATTGTTTAAAGAAAGCATGATTGATGGGTAGTTTTAACTGAGATGTTAATGAGAACATTTAACAGTACTCGGAGCTGCCAAGTCTCCCTGATTCTGCAGGACTCTCCTTGAAAATGTCAAAATCTGTTCATGTCTGAATAAGAGAATATTAAGATCTCCCTGATTTGGGAATTATTTTCGCCCACTGAAATGCATGTAACACACAGATACGTGTATCTCCCTTATTGCTGTGTGGAATCTTTCTGATTTGGATGTGGGAATGTTGGCAGACCTGCAGTACTACATGTATACAGTATGGAAGTACAAAAGTGTTAAAAGTGGACACTCTTCCTCCCCTCCCCCTTTCCCCATAGGCCATAAGGACTGTGTTGCTTTATTCAAAAGTGGAGTTGAATTCAAAATGGTTTACAAACTTGTTCAAGGATTCCATAGAGATAACATCAGTTGCCATTTTATCAACATGTACATGTTGTACTGAAGTACCTGTATTGTAATGATCTAGACATGGTGTTGTGGTAATAGTTTATGCTGATTTCCTTTCATATTTTTTTTTCCTTAAATTTTGGTTTGGTCATTTCGCCATGTCTTTTATATTTTCACCAAAGGTTATTTGGAATAGTAATTTCCGGTCTGAAAATTGTTTGCCGTTTATAGCTTTATTACCTCTAGACAATGTTTCCTAGATTTCTTTGCACATGCTTATGCTTCAAGATGTACAATATTATTCCATTACATTACTATAAATTATTGTCATATTATGCACCATTCAAGACATCATTCTAGGTTACCAAGGGATAATTAATTCTTTTAGACTTTTTGTTTTCTATGCAAGGAAGTGCACCAAACAGCCACGAAACAATTAGCCAATTATAATTGAGTTGTGCCTGCCACGTGTGTGTTTGTTATAACATGGTTGTACCGCACTGCCCTTCTTGTTCATGTATCATGCCATGTGTTTCTTTGTTATGAACTTTTCTAGAATATATCCCTAAAGCCTCTCTGAAAAAGCGGGGGCTGATGAACCCATGCAGTTCATTTGTTTAGACTGATAAATGTCACGTTTGTCTTCAACTCGTTGGAATCTAAAATGGATTTGTTATGAGAACTGTTGTTACAATTCTGATACACTTTATTTATACAAGAGTTTGCTCAGCGAATCTGAGTAAGTACCATGAAACAAGGAATGTTCTCGCATTTTAATTTTGCAAATTTGGCGAGAGCCAAGATTTGCGAAATTAAAATGCATGTGAAAATTCTTGACTACACTGTATGCGCTGAATGTGAGAGGCAACTCACAAAAATTTCATGCCGCTAAAAAGGCCGTTGGCTCCAATTCACGAAAATTTCCTGCCGCGAAAATATTGTGTTTTACAGTATCACACATTCTTTTCTTTGTCTCATGTGGCTGTGATACATATGCTCAGACTCAGAGTATGCATAGTGATTAAATTGCAGTAGTGGTTGGATGCCTGTCACATTAAACCCGCCGCACACGATACAACTCACGACTGTACGAATGACAGACTTTGGATCTGAAATAAACAGGCGTGTTTATTCTGAGACTATTGTGATTTATTTCGGATCCAAAGTCTGTAAGTCGTAAGGTTGTGAGTCGTACAGTGTGCAGCGGGCTTTACAGTCACTACTGTGAAAGCTTGATACTGATGATCTATCAACCTTGATGGGCAAGGCTAGGGTGAAAGAGAAAGTCAAAATTCTTGTCAAAAAAATGTGAATTTATATTATTTTTGTATAATTTAATTTATGTTATTTAAACAAATCACATAGATCAAGGAAAACTTTTGAAGCAAAGGGTGAAGGCTGTCACTCATGTGCGTGAATGTCAAACAATATTGTTTTGCAAGGAACCCTTGAATTGCGTCATATTAAACTGAATCTTGGAAACAAAAAAAACAAAAAAACAAAAAAACAAAAAAAAACGTCCCATGCATCAATGCCAATGCAGGGTGGTGGGACATTCCTGAGGGAGATAAATAAGCCAAATCATGTGTTTGCTGCATCATGAACTACAGTGTGGGTATCATTATTTATTATAATTTTTTCATTTTAGTCACTTCTGGATAAGGAAAGAGTCAAATATTTAATTCACTGTGTAACACTAGTAATTCATTTTGATGATTTTTGTGTGTAGGGTAAAGCAGCAAATTCACAATTTTATGTTGATCAGAAAAACAGGGTGCAATTCAACTTACATTGTGTGCTGCTCATGAATTGATGCATTTCTCTGAAAAGTGTAGTATCATTGGACATTGGAAAGATGTATCAATAAGAACTTTTCACAAAGTTCAGAACTGATATGAGTATTGGATCCCGGTTAAGGACGAGTCCCGAGTATACTCGGGCAAGCGTCTATGGGAAATGTGTGTTGTAGCAAAGTCAAACTGTTGCCTGACATTATATCTAGATGGTAGATGGCCAGGGAGATGAGATATTGAAGGATGATCTATCCAAAGGGATTGAAATGTTTTTTAGAGACCTAAACCTCCCTTGAACAGCATTTATACCATTTATTTATGCCAGACATCACGTCATCTGTGGTTATACACAATTAAAGTATTTTGAAAAAGTGTGTCTTCAAATCGACTTATTCCCACTTGCCATTTTTGTAGCTTCACCAACAATAAGCCAGTTCACAATTGCACTGTAGCTCATGTGGACATTGGTTAAAATTACCTTCCTTTTTGTCGAGCCCACCGAAGGTGTGGGAAGACTAAGGGATCGCCTGCGGCGTCTGTCCGTCCGTCGTCCGTCCATCCGTCATCCGCCTGTCCGTCCGTCCGTCATCCGTCCGTAATGCTACAAAAACTTTAATAACTCTCTACTGAGGACTTCAATTTCAATCAAACTTGGAGGGAAGAGTGGTTATACAAAGTTACACAGTTTACCAAACATGAAGGTCACCTCAAGGTCAAAGGTCACAGGCAGAGGTCAATGAACTTTAGGACCCAATGTTAAGTTTTTACAGCGCATTTCGATTATGGCTCATAACTTTTGATGTATAAGTCCGTTTGTAACCAAACTTGGATGGTAGATGTCCCTCGGGAGTTGAAGGTCACCACAAGGTCAAAGGTCACAGACAGTGGTCAACAACCTTTTAGGGCCCAATGTTAAGTTTTTATGGCACGTTTCCATTATGGCTCATAACTTTTGATCCCTTTGTCCATTTGTGACCAAACTTGGATGGTAGATGTCCCTTGGGGAATTGAAGGTCATCACAAGGTCAAAGGTCACAGATGGGGTCAACAAACTTTTAGGGGCCAATGTTAAGTTTTTACAGCGCGTTTTGATTATGGCTCATCACTTTTGATCCCTTTCTCCGTTTGTGACCAAACTTGGATGGTAAATGTCCCTTGGGGAGTTGAAGGTCACCACAAGGTCAAAGGTCATAGGCGGGTCAATTAACTTCTGGGAGTTAGTAAAACAATTTTTTCTACGCGAATGGGCGAGACACAATTTGGCACTTGCCTTGTTTTTTTTATCATGCACAAAGTGGAACGAGGAATTGGCTTATTGATACTGTTTCATTCATGCTGCAACAGCAAGAAAAATGGATAGTTCTAGAGTTATGTTTAGGATATCAGGGCAGTGATACCCAAAGATGAAAGAGCCTTTTTGAAATACGTTGAATTTGGCGGTCCTCATTTTCCATTACTCTGTTCAGCTGGTCTCCTTTGTAATATGTTCATTTCTCAATAGGTACCTGTTATAAGGAGGTAAAATCCGTAGTCCTTGTTATGCTATAACGCGGTTTCCCTATAACTGATTATTATTGTAAGGCTCGCGCTGGATCACATCCGCCAACTGCAGTGACAGTGGTGTATATGTTTGGAATATTTCTCGTACAATGTTTCAGTTGGGTGGAAATGTGGTCTCTCTCTGATTTAAAAAAAAAAAAAAAACCAAAAACATCAAATTTGACAGTGCAGTGTTTCTACAAAATATTTCATATACATACTGTGTAACAGATATTGAAATAAACATTTAAAGAAAAAGTTTATCTTTGAAATGCTGTCTTCATGAGTGACTGTTCTGTACACATTGGCCCGAATTCACGAAGGTGGTTTATGCCAATTTCTTCTGCATGCATTAATATGTTTGACAGATTTCATACCCCAACAGACATTAATAACTAACATGCGTGGACACCCGCATGTCAAAGGTACGCCTATGTTACGCCATTTTAGTCCATGGTCTAAATTTCAACCACCTTCGTGAATTCGGATTTTATGCATGTGCATGTACATAGGCCTATACAGTGCACTCCCGTTAAAACGAACACGGTTATATCGAAATTTCGTTATAACGAAGTAAAACTTCTGGTCCCAAAATTATCACCATTAATGTCTATGGTACAAAATTCGCTTATAACGAACACGGTTATAGCGAAATTTTCGTTATAACGAAGTCTTTTCCGAACCCCACGGACAAAGAAAAACAAAAGAAATGTGCTCCGTTATAACGAAATGCGGATCGCTTTCGAAAATTAGTAGCGGAACAAGCATGGGCGAACGCTTCACATCACGGTGTGTTCGCTCCGCGTGTCACGCACAGTTTCCGTCAATTTTATGCTCTCTTTAATGTAATATCCAAATGAAATTTAAAAGGTACGGTGTACCATTCCGTTTCACATATCTGCACAGTGTAAGATGAGTATTCAACAAACCGAATATGATATATGCGTGGTTTCCTTGTTTTTGTTATAATTGTATTTGTTCGGTTATAACGAAAGAAAACTGCCGGTCCCGATCATTTCGTTATAACGGGAGTGCACTGTAATATACAGTGGTGTAAACCTCATTAAAGTTAACAAATCATATAAGTTGATACAATCAAACAGTAAAGATTTTGGCACACATATTTCTCTCACATTTCTATGCGTACATCAATATTTCCTAATGGACAAGTGGCCTGTCGACATGATATTGGTGGGACCAAGATTTTTAGGAAGTCAACATAGCTGATCATACACTTTAGCCTGTGAGGACAACTTTTAATACTCACGAGATTCCTGCTTTAACTTGCCCTCCCTTATATATAAATGCATCCGATATGCATACACACATATATATATATATATATATATATATATGTATATATATATAGATATATAGATATGATATATATATATATATATATATATATATATAGATAGATAGATAGATGGATAGATATGTATATATATATATATATATATATATATATATATATATATATATACAGTTAACAACAAAATTATTCATACCCCAGGGAAATTTTTTGTTTTGAGCAGATTTCTTACAAGTAAAGGATCGAGTGCTGGTGATTGGGTGTTATATCTCATCATTTCTATTGTTATGCAAATGAGGTGAAACTGGAATTAATGTCAATTTATAGAGGACAAATAAGAGTAAAAATTTAACACCCAATCACCATCACTCCTTCCTACACTTGTAAGAAATCTGCTCAAAACTTGTAATTTCTCAGGGATATAATTTTGTTGTAAACTGTATATCTATCTCTCTGTCTCTCTCTCTCTCTCTGTCTCTCTCTGTCTGTCTGTCTCTCTCTCTCTGTCTGTCTCTCTCTCTCTCTTTATATATATATATATGTATGTATATATATATATATGTATGTATATATATATATATATATATATATATATATATACAGTGGAAACTCGATATAACGAGATGGTTGGGACCGAGTCATTTTCCTCGTTATAGCCGATATCTCGTTATATCAGTAGGCATAAGAGAAGGCATAACATAAAGACATTAATTTGCACATGTGGGACTACCCATCATATTTCAATCAATACTGATAACTTGATATTGTGTGTGAGGGAATTACTCACCTTTAAGAAGATGTTTTTTGCCAAGGAAATCCAATATCAAGAATGTGTTTCTTATCAATTGTAGATGTTTGAATTTGTAAATTTATATAGCTTGCGATTGTATCAAGATCGTCTGTGGATTGGTATGTGGTTATCGTATGGGTGTGTGTTGTGTGGAAAGCTTGAATATGGTCTGCACAATGCTGTGTGTGTATGTGACACATTCTGTATGTACATCATGACTGCGTGTGTGTGTGAAGATGGGGAATTCCCTACGTAGAAGGCCAATCACAGCATCAGATTGCCTCACACCTGCTAAACGTCATGATGATGTCATGCATACATATGGCCGTCCCACCATATTTTCTGCATGTATCAGTGTGCGCGCACACACACACTTACACGTACAACATGCAGTGCTAGCTGGAGTGCACTGAAGACAATGATTATGTGTGTACAAGACAGTTTTTGGCGCATCAAGCTTTACAATCTCGGAAGATTCACAGGCGAAGTAAAGCTTTACCGAAGGCATTTTACTTTACCTTGCTATAGCAGGTTTGATTGACTATGTTTTTCTTTGTTTGGAAGTCACAAAATTTATCTCGTTATAGCAGTTATTTCGTTATAGCCGATCTCGCTATAAGAGTAGCATTTTACATAGACTTGTGTGGAAGGAAATTTGGGACCGGGAAAATTTCCTCGTTATAACCGATATCTCGTTATAGCAGTGTTCGTTATACCGAGTTTCCCCTGTATATATATATATATATATATACATGTAAATATATATATATATGTATATGTGTATGCATATACACATATATATGCATTTATACATAAGGGAGGGCAAGTTAAAGCAGGAATCTCGTGAGTATTAAAAGTTGTCCTCACAGGCTAAAGTGTATGATCAGCTATGTTGACTTCCTTAAAATCTTGGTCCCACCAATATCATGTCGACAGGCCACTTGTCCACTGTACACAAAGAAATGTGAGAGAAATTTGTGTGCCAAAATCTTTACTTCTTGATTGCACCAACTTAAATGATTGATATATAATTTATTGATATACATGTCTGTGTGTATGTATGTACATATATGTATGTATGGGGGGGGGGGCACAGTTACACATTAAATGTTTCAGCTTTCATCCTTCCACTGTAAGTAAAGTTTTCAAAAGGCTTCAGGATTTTTTTTCGTTCTGTATAATATCAGCTCTGCATTTATTTCACAAATACTCCATCATTCAAGCATACTTGTACAATATTCAAATTCACATGATAGAAGAGACAATTTGGCATGGCATTGTCGTGTACATGGGCACTAAAGAGGCAGGTCAACCATCTGTCTACTTGGAAAAAAAAAATCCTTACCTCAAGAAAAATAAGTCTTAGACATGAAGAATTAGAGATGCAACACCAGGGCGCCAGATCAGCATGATTCAAGGAAAAAGAAAAAGAAACAGTTTGGGCCATTCAAATGTCATCGAGTCATTAGTTTATCAGCTAAAGTGTCATTCAACAGCACACAAGAGTTATCTTTGTTCTATGACCCTGAATTCACATGACTATGTAGCTCTTTTCATGGTTTGTGCCTGTACTAAGAATAATTCATGTGTAAAGTGTTGAACCCCCCCCCCCCAATACACACACATATTTTTTTTTTCTTATTGCTGTAGATGCGTCCCTCCTTCATGAATGGATTGACCCAATCTGAAAGTTCACGGTCATTAGTCACTCCCTCACTAAGCCAGACAAGTCTCTACAGTCCCACCCATAGCAACACATGTTGGAAAAGCTTGGGGAGGAATTCACTTTTTTAATTTGAGTTGTATGCTCAGCTTGACTTCACAGTGAAAGGCGTCCATCAAATCCTGAGTGGCCTGTCGTGCGATCCAACCCACTTTCTTCTCCAGCATTCTCTGAAATGACAAACAAAACAGATGAAAACACTATTTTTTTACATTTTTAGGGAAAAATGTAGACACTCTATTCATCTTTAAACTGCACACAGAAATGAGCATGTTTCAAAATTTACTACAAGGTTTAGTTTATAGTTACTGATTATATAGTCCACGTCTGTCTCTCATGGAAAACAAAGACCAACCTTCTACAAATAAGATAAAATAAAATCACATCAAAACAAAAAACAAAAGTTTCATCAGATTAGATAAAATAAAATGTATTTCAAGCTGTGCATATTTTCATGAGGTAGTGTCAAAGGTCACAGCCATATATGCAAATCAGATGAGATAATGACATATCCAATGAAATGCTACTTTAATTCAAGTTTCTTCATAATAAGCACCATAATTGTCCATGCATATTGAACTCACTGGATTGAATTCTCTGCATGTCTGATTCAACTGTTTTCCCAGACAAACTTACCAGCTTCTTAGCTTCATTTGTATGAAGAAGTTTCTTTCATTTTTTTTTCCTGCAGAAGCTTTCTTCTATTATTTATCTGCGGCTTCCATAGATTAGCATGACACCGGCAGATTAACATCTTTGCACCAGTGAAAGACCAAATGAGCACACAAAACAAAACAAGGAAAAGTAGAAATTACGCGGTGCGTAATATATGTCCCCGCCGGAAGTAGCATTTTGTAGCAAAATGTGCAATATAGGTAAAAAATCAAGGTCAAAGGTCAAAGAAGTCAAAGGTCAAAATTCTGTGTAAAAGTTTTGAAGCCCTCACCTAGTGCCATCACATAAAGCAAACGGAATCGAAATCAGGTTAGAAATGGCGAAGGAGTAGCATTTTATAGCCAATGTACAATACAGGTCAAAAATCAAGGTCAAAGGTCAAAGAAGGCAAAGGTCAAAATTCTGTGTAAAGTTTTGAAGCCCTCACCTAGTGCCATCACATAAAGCAAACGGAATCGAAATCGGGTTAGAAATGGCGAAGGAGTAGCATTTTGTAGCCAATGTACAATACAGGTCAAAAATCAAGGTCAAAGGTCAAAGAAGGCAAAGATCAAAATTCTGTGTAGAAGTTTTGAAGCCCTCACCTAGTGCCATCATATAAAGCAAACGGAATCGAAATCGGGTTAGAAATGGCGAAGGAGTAGCATTTTGTAGCAAAATGTACAATATAGGTCAAAAATCAAGGTCAAAGGTCAAAGAAGGCAAAGGTCAAAATTCTGTGTAGAAGTTTTGAAGCCCTCACCTAGTGCCATCACATAAAGCAAACGGAATCGAAATCGGGTTAGATATGGCGAAGGAGTAGCATTTTGTAGCAAAATGTACAATATAGGTCAAAAATCAAGGTCAAAGGTCAAAGAAGGCAAAGGTCAAAATTCTGTGTAGAAGTTTTGAAGCCCTCACCTAGCGCCATCACATAAAGCAAACGGAATCGAAATCGGGTTAGAAATGGCGAAGGAGTAGCATTTTGTAGCAAAATGTACAATATAGGTCAAAAATCAAGGTCAAAGGTCAAAGAAGTCAAAGGTCAAAATTCTGTGTAGAAGTTTTGAAGCCCTCACCTAGTGCCATCATATAAAGCAAACGGAATCGAAATCGGGTTAGAAATGGCGAAGGAGTAGCATTTTGTAGCAAAATGTACAATATAGGTCAAAGGTCAAGGTCAAAGGTCACGACTGAAATTCTGTGTAGAAGTTTCAAAGCTCCCATGTAGTGCTATCATATAAAGCAAACAGAATCAAAATTGGCTCATAAATGACAGAGAAGTAGCAAATTGAAGAATTTGATCACACACGGACGCACACACGGACACACGGACGGACGCACGGACGGACGCACGGACGGACGCACGGACGGACACACACACGTACGGAGCCCGTTTCATAGTCCCCTGCTCGAACTCGTTCGGCGGGGACAACAAATCAAGACACAGTCAAGATCTTAACCCACCAGATGTGACTTCTTTCTGCATATGAGTGCCTGCATGATCTGTAGTTCCCCCTCCGGTCCTGTCTGCCACACTTCTGTTTCCTACAGGTTGATGGACCAAGAGACAAGTAGTAAAAACCTCCGGATCTTGTTCCACAAGAAACAGCAGACATACGAGCAAGAATATTCTGAAGTGGGGAATAGGTAGTCAATACTGTTACCGAGCTAGTCCCTAAGGCTCCTCAAGAAACAATACATGTCTCTGGAATCAAGAGCTCTGTTATTAAATACTGCAGTATTTCAACAACCAAAACAATTCAATATTCAGAGAATATTTATGAGAACAGACTGCAAGAGGCACTAAAACAGAAACATACACGATTCCATCAGGTGTGAGTTTGGTTATGCTCTCCAATTCCCGCCAGTGTTAATGGCAGACTAATATTATCGAACACAACATCCTATGAGCACTCCCACACACAGGCTGACTTCATGATGACTGAGCCATCATTTGTGTAAAGACTCATCATTTATCTTATGCATTTTCTGTTTCTGCAACTGCACTTTCCATGTTTGACTGGAAGAAATGGACTCTCTGTTTTCTGAATGTGTGAAAATATATGACTGACTGACCAGAGTCACATGACCAATGTGGATCACATGACTGACTTGGGTCACATGACTGACTGGGGTCACATGACTGACCAGGATCACATGACTGACTGGGGTCACATGACTGACTGGGGTCACATGACTGACCAGGGTCACATGGCCAATGAGGATCACATTACTGACCAGGGTAACATGACTGATGGGGTCACATGACTGCCTGGGGTCACCTGACTGACCTGGGTGATGGTGTAGGGGACTTCCTGTGGGAGTGTCTCAAGGAGTTTCTCCCTGATGGCGTCCTGGAGGATCTCTGCTGGAGTCAGGTTGGTCACCACATCCTCGTGGTACTCCCAGGATCCTGGCCTAGCACTGCTCAGCAGGAACTCCTGACAGGGAGTGAAGAGTAAGGGATCTTCTCAACATGACAACTCTTTGACAAATCATGATAGCAGATTATTCTGTTGTCATTGTTGTATTTATTTATTCTACTCTTTTTGTGTGTGTGAAGAAGTTTAATGATTTTTCAGCCAAAGGTATCAATGATATGAAGCTTTGGCCACCCCCTTTTCCTGGCCTCTTCTTCCAGTTCCAATGTCAGAGTTGTATTCTGATTTTTTATTTTTTTTTAACTTGCATCTAATGTGAATGTATTGAAGGGATTACATTTCAAAAGTAAAATGTGTACATAAAGATCAAAATATCAGATGAAGTAGCAGCAAAAGCCATCAGTCAATTAGAAGCATGAAATATTGTGCAGAAAATTGTGAGGATATGCAGGATTCACTATTAAAGAATTTATTAGCTTTAAATTTGTTTCTTCCCAAAAACTGATATGATTTGAATATGGAGAATTCTACTCCACGGGTGTATCAATTAAATACTTTCATATGCTGGTGACCACTTGGTTTGTATCAAAGGCCATTTGACAACTCACAAACTTTATTCCTTTACCCATCAAATCCCATCAAAAAAAATGTTTCTGTGGTTGAATGTTGTATATTTTAATTATAATTTTTACTATTCATTGTTGGTATTCTATAAGATTATTTCTCTTTCATATGAAACCTATTTTGGTCATATTATGTACCACTGCTTCAGTTACTTAATTATCACAAGCCATAAAATTCCTGAATTCATCACTGTTCTTTAAACTGGCAACACGTTTTAGAATATAGCAGTTAATATCATCTCTCAAATTGGCAATTTTTCCCTAATTTTTGTACAGATTTAATAAGGTCAATCAGTTCCATTTCATTCTTTTCCAATAAAGGATGCAAAATAGAATTCAGAGTTGCCAATTTAATGACAAGAGGATAATTTCTGCAGCAAAATTACTCGAGAGCCCCTTTTCACAAAAGATGTTAGAATAGCAAATCTTGCTGGAATGACAACTTCCCATAGCAACAGCCTATCAGGAAGCTGGATTCTTGTCGTTACCATGACAATTAATATTCCAGCAAGAGTTGTTATCAATCAACTTTTTTATAAAATGTAACCCTGGACTTCATGGGTTAGTCCTTACCTTCAGCATGGTAACACCGTCTCCATGTAGAGCTGATATCATGAAGACAGCCTTGAAGCCACCCCACCCACTCCTCATCTGAGCCGTCTTCCACAGCCTCCTCCTCTCCTCCCGCTCTCTCTCCATCTCCATCCTCCGCAGTCGCCGCTCCTCCTCGTCTCTCTCAGCAACCACCTTGGGGTCTTCCTCCGCTTCGGCTCTCACCCTTTCAGGATCGTCGACAAACTCCAGAAGATTCGACGCGTACTCCTTCAAAATGTCTTGCTTTGCAGAGTCCACATGATTCGACTGATTCATGCTGCCATCAGATGAATGGTAGCTTGTGTGACTTTCCCCCATTTCTCTTGCATCTTCTCTGAGCCCATCTCCCTGAATTCCTTGGACCTCTACTGCTGCTGCGTCTAATCTGTCATGATTCTGGGCAGAGATGCTTTTGTTATCTGGAGCTTTCACAGACTGGCCCGCTTCTCCCAGAGACGAGTTCCTGCCAAAATCACGTTGACCATCAACATCATCTTCCATTTCACTCCCTTCACTTGCACTGGTTCCCTCATCAAAAGAAAGTCTTGGTGCATCACTGTCATTGATTCTCACATCATGCTCATGTTGCCTTGACAACCCATCCTCATGCTTCAAGTCATCATGTCCTGGGTGTGGCCACTCATCCTCGTTCCCAGCTGATCTGGAAGAGTTTTGCTGATGCGGTAATTTGCTGGAGCTGCTCTCCTCTCCCTTCTGCCTCCTGGTGACAAACGTTTGGCCATCGACGACACCCTCAGTCAGTGCATCAGTGATCTCAAAGAGAGAATGTTTGTTCTTCAAGGCATCAACCTGCAAGGGTGGGGCAGGAAAAACCACAACAGACGAGAATAGTGGTAAACACTAGCATCACCAGGTCAAGAGTATATCTGTACATCTTCATTCTGAGGAAGAGTGCTATGGACATTATTAAATATGCAACTAATGCTAAAACAGACTGACAGTAAGGGGTCAATATACAACATGCATCCTGTAAAACATGATATTTTCGCGGCATGAAATTTTCACGAATTGCCATTGACATGCAATGTGTATAGGTATACTGTAGACAAAAACTTTCATGTGCACTTTAATTTCGCAAATCTTGGCTCTCGCGAAATTCGCAAAATTAAAATGCACACGAACATTCCTCATTTTACAGTATGCAACTTGCATCTCTCGGAATGCTATTATGATGGATTGTACTTTTAGCTCACTACTTATGGGAGCCTGATAGGCAATGTACAAAGACTATTTGGATTTTTGGATCTCAAATGGAGCAAGCTTAGAACAACACTGCAACAGAAAAATATCAAATCATGTATTTAATTTTGTTCATTCATTCTTTGACATAAAAATGCATTCTAAGTATCATTTAGAATAGGCATGTAAAAATTGGTACATTAGCTAAGATGCTCATATAACATTAATTTGTCAAAGCAAGTAAAATACATAATTCTTTTAAAAAGAATGATTGACTAGATACAATGTCAAAGGGCAGGTCCTACAAGTAATAAGATTTAAAACTGCATACTATCTTTCTAGACTTCCTGACTCAGGATTATGACATGGATGGTAGGATTGGCATGTAAGTGGTGAGATGGATTAATGCTTGGATTGATAGTCAAATTGATGGAAGGATGACTGCACAGCTAAATTGATGGATGGATTAATGAATGGAAGGATAGATAGATAGATAGATAGATAGATAGATAGATAGATAGATAGATAGATAGATAGATAAGATAGATAGATAGATAGATAGATAGATAGATGAATAAATGGATGGATGAATGGGTGGAAGAATGAGTAGATGGATGTGTGGATGGGTGGATGAATGGATGAATGGAAAGATAGATGGATAGATTGAAAGAGGGATTGAAAGATGGAGATGGATGGATAGGTAGGACAGATAGAAGAATGGACCAAAGGATAGATTGAGTTCTAGTAGGCAAAACCTCCACAAATCAAACAGACAGCAAGAGACATAGATACCAAGATTTTCGATTCATCTTTCCCTGGCTTCTCACCTTGTTTAGGACCAGCACAGACGGAATGCTGTGGTGGGTCTGGAGTTGCAGCAAGACTTCTGGGTCCAGCTTCATGTTGGTCCATTGGTTGGAGACATCCACCAGTACAGCAACTGAGGAACACCGGTGGAAAAACTTTCTCAATCATTCTTTGTATGCTACTTTTGTTTTTCATTTTTATGATTATGATACACTGCGTAAAACAAATAATAGATGATTTGTGGAGGGGAAGAGAAATACCAATGCTTTACCACAGCTTCAAGGGGCTGTCAGGTCCTAAAACAAGTTATATGACTTTACAAACCTTCCTTAAACAATGTTACAAACCCTTTACATTAGCAACTTCAACAACCTCAACATCAGCTTACAATATATTTACTGTGTTTGTTGAGGTTTTAAATAATAGCATTGCACACATTTGTTTTATCACATGGAGATTTATGAGAGTAGTGAGTAGCGAGATCCACCGTGCATAGAATATGTTGATGAGTGTATTTGTGAGGATTGATGCTCAGAATGTTGATAATTAATAGAAAATCCTTACCATTAACAAGTGAATCAAGAGGAATTGCCTACATATCATCTATCATATTCTATCAAAGCAACTCTGCATTCAACTTGTTCATCTGTGCTTTGGCTAAGCAATGTAACTTTGATGACAATGGCTACTTAGGTCCTATGTTACCATTATGAAAAGTGACACAGTAATCATAGTTTCAGTGCTTATTTCTCATGGACGACATAACAAGTGAATCATACCAAAGTATGTTTCAAAAATATGCCGATAATTGAAGAGGCATGCAAAATTAAGAAATTTAAGTCACTTGTGCACAAAGCAATGACATGAAAGTGCAAGAGACACTGTCCATTCTTTAGACAACACTTCTAACACGCAAAACAAACTACTAAATAGACAACTCACAAATCATGCAGGGGAGGAAGATTATACTTGGAAGAGCAACTTACTCAAGTCTGCTTCCAGTAATGTGTTCTTGGCATCCACCAGCAGAGAACGAGGCAACTTGTGTCTAGAAATGAGAGCATGGCATTACTTTAATCAGTACTAACACCATAAAAAAAGGAGAATCAATTCATAAATGCATACTGAAAATGAGAAATGGAAAATTGATAGCTTATCACACATCACAATACATAGGATGTACGGTATTATTTCACACTAACTCAATGCAACCAGCTGTGATAGGGCATAATTTGCTGGCTCTGCCCCCCCCCCCCCCCCCCCCCCAATTACCGGCAACAACTTTCATCAAGGTGTTAAAGCCAGTAAATGTTTTGGCACACAGCACTACATCACAAGAAGACACAACCAACAACAGAAGAGAATTACACTAACACAGAACTATTTGTGTCACACACTATGAATTACGACTTTTTTATTTTCTGTCTGTCTATCAGGATGCAAGAGCAACTTTGCTGGTCAACAAGAAATTGCAGTGGAGAAACTCTTTGATTCTATGTATAAAATGGAGCCCCACATGGTAAAGAAAACATGGAAACAATTGTCCCAAGACTCTTTTCAAAGATGCGTTTGGTCTGAGAAAAATGTATGTCAGTATTTGATGCTATGTGATAGCAGTTTAGCACAATGACTTCTCAAGACATATCAAAGCAAGAGAGAAATTCAGTTCAATTCAATTCAATTCAATTCAATTCAATTCAATTCAATTCAATTCAATTCAATTCAATTCAATTCAATTCAATTTCTTGATATCATTGAATAAAATAGTCTATGTACAATGATAAAATGATGAGGAAACCACTGAAAAGCCAGTGGCTTGCTTGAAGATTGTGATCTATTCCATTTACAAAGATACATAAAATTCTTGAAAGGGCACAATGTCAATGTCATGGCATTCATTCTGTTAGGTTCCATCCCTTGATAAGAGGAACTTACTTGCGACCTTGAGAGAAACTGATCATGCCTGGTGTGTCAAGAAGTACCTGAAAGAATTAAAAGAGAAAATCACTTCTATCAGTTACCAGAAAGGAAAAATAACTGGCAGGCTATGAATCAACTTTTTATTTTTCATTTGAAGGAAAAATGATAAATCGATACACCTTTTATTCACCTCATGATATTGCAGTCATTTGTAGCATACAATTGAAATTCTTCAATATGTGAGGAGAACTAGGCACCGTAACAGATAGTAGCCATGCATGAGTAAGAACCATTACTCGTCCTTCAACTCGTAAGTTGTCGCAGTAAATCGCCTCAAATTGTGTACCATTTCACATATATTAACAGAAACATACAAAAACACACAACAGATTTTCCTTTATCTCCACTGATTCTACAGTGTTATAAATTCATTGGTGTGGAGTGGGCCATACTGCACTGTATGACAAAGTCTATCCACTTATATTATGACATAACACAAAAGCAATCTGGGATATTTTGCTATCAACAAACAAATAAACACACACACACACAAACACACAAATAAAAATTATTCTGGTTTCCACATGACACTTTGGTGGCTGAGCTGTAAAAACACAAAAACAAATACAGTGTATGAATACATGACATAAAATCTTATTACATGTTCTGGGGGATTATATTATACATAAGAGGAGGGAATGCTTAGAAGCACAAACCATTTGAGTCTTTTTGTGGGTGATGACTGCAAGAGCCTTGGTCCTTGTAGTGTGGACTTTCTGGGAGACGGCACAGATCTGTAGTACACAAGGTCAGAGGGATGGTTTAATCACAGAATAATCACTATCACTGTTTGACAAAATAATAATATAGACTATTATAACATGCAACATACCCACTCATGGGTGCTTACGATTCTCTAACAATACTTTGTAATCATTAATGGTGAATCCCTGTTTTTCTTGGATTGTCATGACTGCTTTTCATGATTTTCAAAGATGAAGTTAAATGACTACAAGTAACATTAAAGAATTTGTCTGTACTTCTAGGGTAGTAATATATATACAGTAACATTGCACAGCTATGGCTACTGTCGATTCATTTCAGCTGATCTTAGCAGATTTAAAATATTTGATTACACAGCGAGAGTTAGGAAAGCACCTAATGGATATGCTTTCATATTTACTGCATACCAGTTGCTGAACATTTCATGTCTTTTTTATTAATTCCAAACAAGATATGTCATCAGATTCCATCTCAATCTGTGCACAATACAGTTACAGTCCCTTTGTGTAAAACTTTTTGAAAAGTGAATATCACCTTGATGTATGGGGGTGTTGTTTTTTTTAATGTATGTCTACATCTGTGGGAGACCAAGGAAGATTTGGTCTGAATGTGTCAGGGCAGACGTGAGGATGTGTGACCTCACCAACATTGACCCGCTGGACGGGGTCACATGGAGGGCAGGTGTTAGACTTTATAGCCAGCCACTACCTACCCAAGAACTTTGGACATTCGAAGCAAAAAAAACTCCAATCAGAATCAAGTCAAGTATGCTTTGTAGGATTTTTTATCAGTGTCTTTTATTAACCAATATGATCATCATCTTTATTGTCACTTTTAGTTTTAAGGTCCTGTTACCTTTGGGAACAGTGATTTAAAAAATTGTCGAGATATGACATTTAATGCATGATATGTGTGGGTCTGTTGTACCACAAAACATCGTATCATATAAAATTTTTGTGATAAAGCCTAAAATATACAGAGATATTTGTATTTTTCTCAATAAACCGTAACTGTAGATGGTTTAGTCTGAAAAATTTTTTATTATAACTATTGTTCACATTTTGTATATTTAACATACTTCACATCGATTTTACCCATTCTAATTTTTACAGTGGTTGTTTCTGTCCCTAACTCACATTTTAGAACAATTTTGAAGCACTAATGATGGGTTTTTATTTCATCTGCAAATGATAAATTATGCCTGGGTCAATCCACGTCAAATCATCCAATTTTCGGAAAAGTTGTCACCCGACCCCCTCCGATTTTCTTTAAAATCGCACCAAATGTTCCCCAAAGTGTCTGACGGAAAATCCCAAAATATTTTGCCCCAAGGTCAATTGGTTGCTAAGATACAGCCTCACATAGCAACCGGTGCGCATTCAGAAAAATTAGTTAAAAGAAAATTAGGCATTTTTGATTGATTGTGGTGGCATGGATATTTATGCAAAAGTGTTCATTTTCAGGAAATTGAGAGAACTTTATAGTCTTTGCAAGAAAAACTGACTGTGACGCGAAATTGACTTTCCGTTAACGCGCACAAGGTCACCGAAAATGGTGTTAAATGTTAATTTCCAAAATTTTGATGCATATTTAGAGGCTAGTATCTTCCACATTTTATCACCTTAGGTTCTAATATATTATGCTGTTGAAGGCTTTGACTTGCTCAGTAATTTTGAAAAAAATCGGCGCATTCATGCCCACCGTTTTTACGGAGAGCGCCCTCAAAGTTGACAAAAATGAAAAATGTGCCAAATTCAAGGTCACGGATCACCCTTCGTCCCACCTAGGAATGGCACCAATTTTTGTGTATTGATAGACATTTACCTATATTATCTTGGGTTACCAAAGAAATTTTGCTCCCGAAATGTTCAATGGCAAATTTACCCTACCGAAAATGGTCGTAAATGGCCAAATTCCCATGTAATATCACATATTGGGTTTAGAGGACATTTCAAATGTCCAGGCTTTCAAGATAAAAAGGCCTAGCCCTGTGATATTTGCAGTAGGGATAGTCTGTTATACATATTTTAGTAATATACACCACAAAACACTTTCATTACATAATAATGACCTTGAAATTTAATCCAAATTTTGATAAAAACAATAAATTGCTCCATTTTCCTCATTGCTCTGCATACAATATTATGTAATACATGTTTTGTAACACTTTTCACAGAGCAATATTTCAAGAATTATGAAAGCTGACAGCCTACCACATTAAGGTTCTAAAGTATTTGTGCTCTTCTTTCAGATTTTGTGTCAATTTGATCATGAATGTTATACCCTTGACCTTGAAGTGCTTCTAAGAATAGCTGTAAATTTGTTAACTACAAACCTACACACAATCATGACAGGTGTATTATGGCATGCTATACTAAGCTGTGATTCTTTCACAAACACAAAAGCTTTTTATGGTGTAAATGTAAATACTGGAATTAATCTATACATGCTTGCAAGATATGTTACAATGAATTACTTTGTTCTGACAATGACCCTCAATTTCAATCAAAAAAGGGGACAGTAATATTTTGTGATTTTGTGTGCATTTCCTATGGAAAACAGTGCTTTGTGGTGAAACTCATAAAAACTTGACCATTTTTACTATCTATCACTTTGATTGATTAATTCTATTGTAGTTATGTTAGAAAAGTGGGCTGTGACAATTTCCAATAAAAAAAAAAAAACATGGTTATGATGTAGAAAACAGAAAAACAAAGAAATACATAAGAAATTCCAAAAACAAGAAAATACATAAGAATTGAAATGATTTTGGAAGTTTTCATATGGTACAGAACAAATCCCCCGAAAAAGAAGACTCTCAGTCCTTTTAATGTGCGTTTCACAGGCTAGAATAAGAGTCTCACTATGTTGGGCGCAATGTCCATAATTATCAACTATCATTACGTACTTAAATACAGGTCTTTATGGAGAGGAATAGGCATTTCTCATGATTTTGAAGGTCATAAATCGAGGGTCATTATCAGAACAAAGTAATAGACTGTAACATATCTTGCAAGCATGTATAGATTAATTCCAGTATATACATTTACACCATAAAAAGCTTTTGTGTTTTTGAAAGAATCACAGCTTAGTATAGCATGCCATAATACACCTGTCATGATTGTGTGTAGGTTTGCAGTTAACAAATTTACAGCTATTTTTAGAAGCACTTCAAGGTCAAGGGTATAACATTCATGATCAAATTGACACAAAATCTGAAAGAAGAGCACAAATACTTTAGAACCTTAATGTGGTAGGCTGTCAGCTTTCATAATTCTTGAAATATTGCTCTGTGAAAAGTGTTACAAAACACGTATTACATAATATTGTATGCAGAGCAATGAGGGAAATGGAGCAATTTATTGTTTTTATCAAAATTTGGATTAAATTTCAAGGTCATTATTATGTAATGAAAGTGTTTTGTGGTGTATATTACTAAAATATGTATAACAGACTATCCCTACTGCAAATATCACAGGGCTAGGCCTTTTTATCTTGAAAGCCTGGACATTTGAAATGTCCTCTAAACCCAATATGTGATATTACATGGGAATTTGGCCATTTACGACCATTTTCGGTAGGGTAAATTTGCCATTGAACATTTCGGGAGCAAAATTTCTTTGGTAACCCAAGATGATATAGGTAAATGTCTATCAATACACAAAAATTGGTGCCATTCCTAGGTGGGACGAAGGGTGATCCGTGACCTTGAATTTGGCACATTTTTCATTTTTGTCAACTTTGAGGGCGCTCTCCGTAAAAACGGTGGGCATGAATGCGCCGATTTTTTTCAAAATTACTGAGCAAGTCAAAGCCTTCAACAGCATAATATATTAGAACCTAAGATGATAAAATGTGGAAGATACTAGCCTCTAAATATGCATCAAAATTTTGGAAATTAACATTTAACACCATTTTCGGTGACCTCGTGCGCGTTAACGAAAAGTCAATTTCGCGTCACAGTCAGTTTTTCTTGCAAAGACTATAAAGTTCTCTCAATTTCCTGAAAATGAACACTTTTGCATAAATATCCATGCCACCACAATCAATCAAAAATGCCTAATTTTCTTTTAACTAATTTTTCTGAATGCGCACCGGTTGCTATGTGAGGCTGTATCTTAGCAACCAATTGACCTTGGGGCAAAATATTTTGGGATTTTCCGTCAGACACTTTGGGGAACATTTGGTGCGATTTTAAAGAAAATCGGAGGGGGTCGGGTGACAAGCACTGGATGATTTGACATGGATTGACCCGCCTTTAAATTGTGGTTACTTACCCGTCTTCCTAGCAGATTATTAATGAGAGTTGACTTTCCAGCGTTGGGTGTGCCAATGATTGCCACCTTGAGAACTTTGGGGTCTGGTGGTTGTGATGTCGGTTTGGCAAGCAACAAAAATTCCTGGTCACCTGAGATTGAATGAATCAAGGCACTATATTACTGTATACGCCGAATATTTTGCAAGGTTTTATTTTCGCAAATTTCGCAAGTCAGGTGCTATTTACGTAATTAAAGACATGCGAAAATATTGACTTTGATCCCGATGTGGATGTGATGTACGTGTGTACATTTCTCCATTCAGTAAGACTCCATGATCTCGAACTTAACCACTCGCGAAATCGTCGCAAATTCCTGATTCGTGAAAATTTAGACTCGCGAAATATATGGCGTATACAGTACTTCTATCATTTACCTTGCATGGGCAAAATCACAACATCACAGGTAGATATGCATCACAGGCACAGGCACAGACTTTAGGATAGAAGAACAAAGGTGTACTGCACTTTCTTACTTCAAGTAAAAGGTGTGAAAAATGGCAAAACAATGAAAAAAGTTCATGCAATCTCAAATAAATGATAGAAAACAATATTGATATCATGTTACAATGGTGTCAGTGCGATATTATAGGAGTATAATAGGGATCTCAATTGTTTTGCAAATAAATGTGACCAGTTTTAACATTTGGTAAGAAATCCTGGTTGACACAAATTTGCTAAGAAATCCTGGTTGACACAAATTTGCTTAAGTGATATGAAATACAGTAAAACATCTTCGAATATAGACTTCAGAAAAGACTATAGAAAGTCAATACTTTTTCGCATCATATTGAAAAAGAAAGAAATTCAGAAGGGCCAGTTGACAAGGCACCCACAATGAAATTTTCACATGAAAAGGGCCCAAGGTCTTTTCACTCAGCAGGGACTCGGGGACTCTGCCATTATTGAATGTCAGAACATGACTCCCCGGTTTTTACACCCCAACAACTTCTGACAGCTGACTACCCTCCATGAAATCAATGAGTTAAAGGCATAATTTACCATGTGTAGATGAATTAAAAACCCAACACTAGGGCTTTAAAATAGTTTTAAAATGTGAGTTTGGGATAGAAACAACCACTGTAAAAATTTGAATCCGTATAATCAATGTTCAGTATTGTTGAATACACAAAATGTGAACAACAGTTATAATAAAAATGTTTCCAGACTACACCGTGAACAGTTATGATTTAATGAGAAAAAATGCTGATATCTCCTTATTTTCTAGGCTTTATTGCAAAAATTTCATATGGTAGGATGTTTTGTGATACAACAGACCTACACATATGCATCAAATGTGATATCTTGAACATCTTTTAAATCACTGTTCCCAAAGGTAAACAGGACCTGTAAGCTGAGCACATGATCATTTACTTTATCTGACTATCAGCAAGATGGCTACAAACCTGGATCAGGAGAAACAGGTGTGAAGAAATCTGGTGGGCTGTCATCGTTATGGTCCTTCAAAGATGAGTTCAGACTCCCTGGTGGTTCACTGAGATGTGGACATATCAGCGAAGTAGATAGGTGTCTTTTGCTCCCCCAATGACAAGCAAAACTGAGGGCTGTTGCATTACGAGGCTGGCATTGGTGCAGCTGTAGTGATAGTACTGATACTAACGAGATGGGAGTGGGAAGGAGATATCATATATAAAATGGCGCTGTATCTATAGTAAGTTCCATGTGTTATGTGAAGTACACGTACAGTGTAAGAACAGTTGGTACTGTAGGGTTATGATAGGATAATTAATTCCAACAATTATGATATTATCAACATTTAGAAACCAATCAGTGAACACATACGCACACAATTCATAAAGAATAATGTAAACAAAACCTGGCCATTTTCTTTTATTTGCACCTATCTATGAATAATTCATTGAAAGATTTATGGTAGAATTTTACCATGGTCAAGTAAGATGACTTTTTAGCTTTTAAAAGGCAAAATTAATGTGGAAATAAATTTACACTTGTACATAATAAGAAACACCTCAATCATATGGATATAATACATCATTACATGTAGATAGTGCAGCTCTCTATTCTACTAGGTCTAGATGAAATCACAAATAATAAAGGCAAGAACAACATCAAGGACAAGGTCAAGCAAGGGAAATCCTCATCCACCTCCACCATATTGGATATAAAGTATACCAATGTCAATGAGCCAGATCTCTGTTGAGCCTCATGTATGGAATCTACAAGTTACTCTCAGAGCTGGACATTCATAAGGCTACAGCCATACAGGCCCTGACTTGATACCAACCAGGCTTCTAAAAGAGCTGGCTCTAGAGCTGATACACCTGTCTTTATGCTGCTTTATCACACACAGACCTTACGTTTGACCAAGCTTGGAGCCAGGGATGACCGGTGAGTAGCAAATGTCACACCCATTTTCAAAAAGGGTGAGAAGAACAAACCACTTAACCAGACCAAACCAGCCAGGACAGGTCATACGACTATCCAGGCATGATTTTCCCCATTCGATTGGCACAGTACATATTAACATACAGTAATAAAGCACTAGATACTAACGTATAACGTTAGGTTCCGCGGTTCACTACACTATCTTGCCTGTAGACAGCTTGGGGAAGTTGGAAGCTTCCCCCAGGATATATTACACCTCAGCGTAATACAATGTATATCCAGTTTTGGACGTTGCTAAGTAAGTATCCACGTACAAGTAGAAGCTTACACAAAACGACACATATGGGACTAGACATACTACGAAAATTGACGACTACACACACAGGTCAGGCATGACCAGTTTACATTTATATGACACTCGTATTAATTCGTTAATAGACTAAGAAATTAGTATTTTACACTAAACAAAGGTCCAGATCGACATACGTACAGCCCCTTCGTAGCACAGGATATAAGCGCCATGATAATCGGCATGCTGTGTCCCACGTTTTAATCGACATGTAAGTCGCCATGTTCTTTTTGTGAATTTGGTTGCAAATTTGCGTAGCTCCCTCTTCGACGCTGCTGCTGCAGTTGAAAGCGACACACTGATCCCACAACATACAGTTGTACTCGGTGCCTAGCCACTGACTGATATCCGCATGGAAATATACATGCAGATCAGTGTTCCTAGCCGATGAACTACTGGGCCTGATGGCCATCAATGAGAAATGTGGTTTACATTATTTCTGTTTCATCTCACCCTGCCTCTCTGAAATCTTCCTCCTTCTCATTTTCCTCTTTCTCTGCTTCTTTTGTTTTTCTTCTTCCTCCTCCTCCTCCTCCTCCTCCTCCCTTCCGTTTCTTCCTCCTTATTTTATTTATTTTTTTTTTGGTGTTAACAGAGATTGGTCAAAAGCATACACACCAAATTTTATGTATTCATTATGAATTTTGAAAGAATACAGAATTTTAATGGGGGGGGGTTGCTTGTAACATTTTTTTTTGCTTGATGGTTACGATAAAGTATACACGGATGGGCATCAAACAGGCCTACAAACTACAGCAAGGATTCATGAGAGAAGAACAATGTAGAAAATATCATATTGAGACAGTACCTATATTTCTCAAACTTTTTCAAATACCATATCACCTTATTTGTGTTTTACTTCCATTTTATTGGCACAAATGCTATAACAAGTTCAGCTTTTGCTGCTTTACAAGATCATCACTGATAGCAAAATAATACATAACCCCACGCAGGAACTAAATCCTCTCTTGAAAAGCAAAAACGACAAAATGTGTTTGGAGTATTTGCATTCCAAGACAGATATCTAAGTCCTACATGGTATAAGCTGCAAGTGAGTACCTGAATGCGGCGTTATCACATTTTATCATTTTAGAGCAGGGAAACGAATCTAATGAAAATAATTGATTGCTTTAATTTAGCTTTGTATGGTTTTCATAGTATATATATTTACATGACTACGCATATAAATTACTTTACTATCCTACCTTACTCCAACGTAGGTTTTCTTATCATTCATTCATTTATTCGTTCTGTGACTGATTCATTTATTGATCTGTTGAATAAAATGATATACATGTATAATCTTTAACCCTCTGCATGCCACATTAATTTCCTGTCCATAGTGTATGTGTGTGAAATTTTGTGCTTACTAAACTCATTGGCACAGAAAAGGTTAATACAAGGCTGATCCAATTCGGATGACATTTCGGAAGTTATATATTCAAAATCATCTAATCCTCCGGTTATTTATAACGTACAAGAAAAGTAAGTGAAGTTTTGAGGGAATAAATAATGCCAATCAATAAAGACTTCCCAGCCCGACTCGAACTAATATTTAAAAACAAAAACAAAAACAAAAACACGTGTCAGTGTTCTCCAATCAGCAAAGTGAAAGCAATGCGGTGCCAACACTGATTATTCAGGGCGCCCTCAGTGACCATTGCATGAGAGTTAAAGGGCCAACAGTCTGCTGATCTGTGATATTAATTTACTCTGCATGTCTTCTTCATTTCTTTGCTAACGTGCTTCTGTAAATCTATTTCTCTGCATGTATCGTTCGCAGTGATCAAGTCACAGAAACTATGATTTGAATTATTGACTATAAACCGATAGCAATTAAAAAAAATATCAAATTTGATAATAATGATAACAACAAGTCGAATTAGGATAATTATGATGATAATCAAATTTATAGTGGACATTGAAAGATAATCAAACAGATATTGAATGGAAAGAAAACAGTAAAACAAGCAAAATTTTAGAAGTGATTTGAACAAACAAAATAAGGTAATCGTAACCCTTGATACTTAGCACAAGGTATACGGTGAATGCAGACTTAGTGTGCTTTTAAAGTAAGCATTACGGCTTTATCTGCATGTATTCGGCGGATAACGTTAAAAAGTCATACTCATTATTGCTCAATATTTACCACGTTTATGCATATTGTGAGTAGTTTTATTTGTGTCTAATAGTTACGGTCAGTCCTATAGACTACCGATGGCTCTGTATCTAACTATACACTGTAAAAACATCGGTGTTAGATTTAACTATGGTGTTAATTCAAAAATGACACCATATGGTGTTGATTTGATATTTGTTGGTGTTAATATCAATGGTTTAACACCCGTCCAGCTTCAATAAGAGACCACATCAGCTGGTGTTACTTTGGTGTAAATTCATTTTCACATTTTTTCAAAAATCGAGTATTTTAATGTAAAATTCTTGATCGTCTTGTTTAAATTAAAAATCAACAAGAAGTGCAGTTACTAAGAAACTCTTCAAAAAACAGTTTAAAATTTGGAAATGACACCCGGAGGTGTTAATTTAACACCGAAAATTTAACACCAGCTCGGTGTTCACTATTTAACATCGGACTTTTTGCAGTGTATAGCATTCTCATGTTGAATAATTTATTTGACTCAAGTAGGAGGAAATACATGTCGAGTCATCAATATCAATAATACACTGTGCAAAGACATGCAGTATGTATTAAAAGTAGGTATTGAACCGAAGACAATTTGCCTCAAATCGAACAAACGAATAGGTCGATTTACTAGTGTTTCAAAATTATGAATATTTTTCTCCAAGAACCTAAGTGACGAGATATTCTAACCATCTTAACATAAATACCATCGAAATGCATTTCAATACTGAGAATGTATTTTGCATACATTGGTTGTCGGGCAAGCCTTGGGCAAGCATCTGGTAAGCTTTCTTGGTGTTAGGGAAATTCTTTATACAGAGAAATGCATTAAAGCGTTTTTTACATGACACCCGTTCTATTCGATATCGCGATATCGTCTGTTCGCGCGCACACACAGTTTTTCCTTTTGATGAGTTGGTTAGGGTATTACTGTAATCCTCGATCAAGCACACCGGAATACTGAATGACAACAGATACTTAACCCCCTCCATGCCAGACCCTGAAATCTTTATTGGCCTCACACACGTCTCACCCATCAAATGGTACAGAATCGACCTCATAACTAATTGTTCAAACCCGTTGTAAGATGGGGAAGTGGGATCACCGAACCTAGGACCAGACCTTGTGATCAATAAGTTCTCAATGTTATTCATGAAAATGCTTAAAAGATTCGGTTTCTGTTTGCGCCAATAATGACCATGGGAAGGGTCTTTTTGTATTGCACTTTTAAAGGGCAACTAACGCAACTTGGGGGGGGGGAGGAGGAAGGGGAGGGAGCGGAAAGGGGGCTCGGGAGAAGGGAGGGAAGATGGGTAACTTGACACTTTTCACTTTTCCTCATGGGTCTGGTTTGTTAAGAAATATATAGGGCCTATATCAAACAACTGTTGGAGATAACATAGGCAGGTTTACAAAAAAAAATATCTAAATTTTATGTATCACGCCTTTCTGACAATGATTCTGCTGGGCAACCGGAAAGCTTGCCCGAAGTAGCAACAACTAATACATACATACTCATGGATTCCAAGTATTGAAAATTGTTTTTTTAGGTATACAGGTGAATAGAATATGGCTCGTTGCTATCCGTTTGGACGGAAGATACATCCATCGATTTGATGTTGGTAAGGCGGTCTATTGTCCGTATCTTGTGTCAGTGTGAATGTTATCGTTTACGACAGTCTTATTTTCCATATTCAATTTTTGTCGTCCACTGAAAGTCAAACCATGGACTTAATATACATGGACATTCATCGTATCGTTAATCAATTCATGCACCCGTACATCTCAAAAGCGCCACAAAGACATTTTTAGCATGCTTCACTGCTTTGATCCCATGATCGTCACCGCCAGCGAGCCGGGAGAAGAACAAGACGGAGATTCGAGAAATCTAAAACTATATGCATGATATGCGCAGAAGAAAATAACTCACAAAAATCAAGTAAAGTGAATGTGCAGTTGTGGTGTATGTTAGGAAATCATACCTCAAACAATTTCGCTTGGGAGAAGCGGGCAGTTTTTGAAAGAAAGCTAACATTTTGGCAGAATGATTGTCATTTGTGATGTCAATATTTCACTTTTTCCAGCTTATTCCAGAGCAAAAAGGGACGGTAATGATAGAGAACAGACTTGCCATTAGACAAGGTCTTATGCGTGTGCGAAAATGTGCGAATCAGCAATTACCCATCTTTTGACACAAAATTTGTAATGATCTCAGGTTTGCTGCTCCTCATCATCTGTATTAATTCAAAGACATTTCCGTCTAAAAAAAGGCACATCAGCGAAACAAGACTGAAATGAGGGAAACGATTCTTTTGTTAGTGACGATACATGATTACACAATCGTTATTATCAAGACACCTGAATGTACTCATTAAGATCCACATAATCATGTGTCGGTGACGATCATTACATCAAAGAAAGACTGCCGTGAATAGTCCATGTGTATTAGGTCCATGGTCAAACTAAATGCATTGGGGGCGATGGTTGTGGGTCAAGGGTCAAATTCTCGAAGAGTCATTGGTTTTGCTATGATTTTTTTTTTTGGGGGGGGGGGGTGGGCCCAAAAGTGGGTGTGTGGTTCACCCTCCCCCCCCCCCCCCACGTTCCGCGGCCCCCGCTCTTGATGGTAATTGCTCGTTGTATAGAATGACTAATTGCTAACAGATTACATATCATTTACTCTTGAATGGTCTATCAAACGCATTATTTTACTTTTTCCACCTTTTGTTTTGTTTTGTTTGTTTTTATTGTTCCATATTCCACGTTTCAACAAATAAACCATAAACACAACAAAAGAAAAATCTCATGGGTGAAAATACTTATTGTCAAATACAGCATTTAAGACAATGAAACATGACTTTGTGAAATATGAGGAATCTACATAAAAGCAGTGCTTGAAGGGTGTAGATTCCCAGATGCTGATATGAGATTAATTCTTACTTGATATTTACAATTGAAAGGAATGCCCATTTATGAATTAGGGGAAATATAAACGTCGAAGAATATAAAAAAAAGAAAAAGAGAGAAAAGAAGAAAACAATGTCCTCGGCACGAAACTTTTAGAGAGTAGCGTGATCACCCTTTCCATCTTGTATCTAATACATTCTTATAATTATGTTAATAACAATATTTTCAACTCCTCTTCTCTCTTTTTATCTGTATCTCTTTATTTTTTCTGTATCAAAGGAACAAAAAATAAAGGTAGGAAAGAGCATAGATTAATGTTGCAAACCCATGGACATTTATGTATTGGTCCACGAATTCGATTGAAAAGTACTTCTATGCAATAGTTTGGAGATGAGGTGTTCGCTTAAAGCAGGAATTGATTTGCGTGGTATTGTGTTTACGGCCAATTACTTGTCGCAAACCATCATCGTGATCATAGCATTAAAACATCCATCAAAGTCTCGTTCAAATCTTATTTTTGATGACCACAAGAGGACAATTCTTCGTTTCAAAGGAAAAAGAAAAGGGCTAAATGTCCGGAAAATAAACGATCTTCTTCAAGCATGTACGCACTAACAGTGACAAACGGCACCTGCAGTTAAACAAACCTCGGCGTCTACTTAGGAGAGGCGCAAAGCTCGCGAGTAAACATTAGTTCGTATGCAGCCCATCACGAGAAAAATAATAGCCGTATAAGATCAATAAGAGGTCGGGACGACATTACTCAGTATCAGGTCTGTTATCATCCCCTTTCATCCCGTCATCCTCACAATAAATATTATCCCCTCATCTTCGATCCTCTAAAGAGATATTAAATATAAGACAGAGATACGGTGACGATGCAAGCTAGGCGGACGTGAACTGCTGCCATCTTCGTAAGACGTGCCGTGCGCCACGCGCAAAAACATGAGCACCATGGTGCTGTGTTTGCACAGGGGAAAACGGTCGCGCGCAGGAACGAGCGGAAGCAAAGATGCGCTTTTACGGGTGTAGATATGAATCGCGGAAACGACTGCGAGTTTGGGAGAGATAATGAATTAAACAACAGATTCCTTCTCGAAAGCGGAGAAAAATCAAATTATGGAAGTGACGAAGATACCACGGTTCTTTTCATAAACATCACACACCAACCATCTATGTCTAACGGGGAGTTTGCCCACTGCTAGAGAAACAATAGATGACACGTGCTTTACGTAGACATACAGGATCATTGCGGACGTCTGCTGATACACGTCAATCATTTTTGAGACAGTAATTTATACATGTCAGATCTATTATCATATCGACACCATATCCTTTTTAAAAATACCAAATCGGTAAGTTGCAATCATCGTTGTAAATGACAACGCTGATCAAGAATACCACTGTGTACGCTTCATCAGAAACTACCGAGCAAGAATTATCATACGTCCATCAAATTTACTCTTTACACTATCTTCTACTTAAAGTGCAGATACCTACAATTTTCATAGTAGGCCTATTACACCCATTCAACGGAATACTTCATTACTAGTAGCCTGTCTGTATGCGAAATCTTCACGGTTTGTCTTTTTTTTAATAATAACAACAACAAACATCGCAGTGTAACAGAAATCAGAACCTAAAATGTGAAATTGATTCAGTTATGTACACTTCTCCATAAAAAAGAAAGAAAAATGTGACTTTTCAATTACGATATCTGAACTTAGTGTTTGGTAAATGGGAAGTCTGTTCCATCCCTCAGCTGCCTGTGACAAACTTACGAGAACCCACTGAATGAGACAATGAGTAGTTTTAGGGTAAACATGTGCTGCGCATATACCTTGAAGATCGAAGACGCAATCTTAAAGGATGAGTCTGAAGAAAATACCACTTGGTGGATTTCCTAGCAAGGAATCGGCGGAGAAGCTTAGTTTTCCGCATTTTGGCTCAATCTACAGCCTTATCTTGGACTGTAATTTAATCTTACTTTAAACACAGCATGAAATAAAGCTATACACGTTGTATCATCGGTAAACTTGTACGAAATCTCTATCACTGAGGATGTAAATGGTATATTTTCCTTAACCAAAGCGCAGTAGGACTAATTTCTCAGTAAATGTGATGCGCAATGCGTGCAGGTAAATTTGTGTAATATTTTAGTATGCGGAATAATTGAATTGAATTGAATTTATCGAAATTAGCTTCGGAGTGGATATAAGTGGGATCGGATAAACGAATCGTTCCATCACTATACGGTCTTAATCCATAGATGGAAGACTATTACAAAATACTCTAGCTTATCATTGTACGCATTTTGCCGCATTTTTCACCATGATAGTCCTGAATCAAAAGTTTAAACTGATTAAACTTTTGAACCTTTCGTTGTAGAAGGGAGCGGGTCTGTTAACATAATTCATAATGTGGGTAGGAGGTGTCGGTAAATCTGATGTTATTGTCATCAGCTGCACGACTGCAAATGAGCATTCTATGGCAGGCGATCGACTGAGATCTCTTTGAATGATCCCACTTGAAGGGAGTGACCAAGATGAAGGCGGGAGGGGCGGGGAGGGTCCAGGAGTTATGAGTTAAGAAAAGACGAGTATTGAATGATACGAGATGATCAACACTAAAGAAAGACACTGTGAATAAAAGGGAAGAAACGAAGCTCCCCCCCCCCCCCTTCCTTTCTTCATCCATCTTCTTTTTACCTTACAACCTTTCAAGGATGCACCATTTTACTCCCCGACGAAACATCCATTCAGGTCCCGTCCCCATTGTGTAGGGGCAAAGCTTGACTGACAAATGGCCCGAGAATGAGAATGACGGTCGTTATCGAATCGCGACATTCAATCGAACGCGCTCATTTGTCAGATCAGGCGGCTCTCAATGCGCCTGTTGTGTGGCGCACACAATAGCGCGCGCACTTCGGCCTCCGTCGGATCAGACGACAGCTCCCAGCTAGTTACACGGCCCACTGGGATCCCGTGACGTGATTATCCTAAACCTATTAATCCGAAACCAAACTATTTCTCCTTTACCTCTTAAGTCCTCTGCCAGCCATCAAGAGAGAAAAGGAGGGAGGGGAAAGGGGGGGGGGGGGGTGCCGGTAGGAGAGCTAAGAAAGAAAAGGGGGCAATGCCTGCACCACAAAAGGGCAAAATAATGCCCGGTGAATAACTGAGAGGAATGCAGAATGTTTTAAATGTTGAATGGAGGCTATCCATGCCAGAGCAAAACTTGAAAAGACGCCAAAAAAAGCCCCAAGACGTTTAGGCGGGCAATTAAAGGCGAGGGATGATGATGTGTGCGAAGCATCATTACGACTGATCGAAGGTTATTACGTCGACCTGTCAAGCGGCCTTTGCATTTCAAAACGGATGAATGCAAGAAGTGTCATTTTAACGAGAAGAAATCGTGTAGAGAAGACACTTATGTCTGTAACTCCTATATACATAGGCCTATAGCTGTTGTCGGAATGGTGTAAAGTTACAGCAGCTGAAGAATATATCTCTCTTTATCTGTACATTACTGAGTGCAATGGTATAGCTATCTTCAATGTGTCTCCCATTTTGAAATTACTCAAAGGGTGAACAGAACATAATCATCTTATGAAAGAGACCAATCATAATGTTGGACGCCCTGTTTCTCAGGTCCTTTTCTATCGCCACAATACCCCTCCCTTGCCAATATATAAAACACATTAAGATAAAAAAGATGGTAATTATGTTATTCCATTGCCTTCTGGGAGAAGCAACTATTGGAGGTGTTCTATGTCTGAATTTTATGGGTTGAATCTAAAAACTATTGAAATTCTATGACGACGTTTACTATAATAACAAGTGGATAAGCTTTCTTCAATTCTTCAACAAGTTTTCTATCGCCAAAATATGCCCCCTCCCTTGCCAATATAAAGCATAGTTATTCAAATAAAACCAGTGACATGTTATTCCAATGTCTTCCGGGATGAGTACATGATTTCATGTGATAATTATCAGAAATAAGGGTTGAATGTGGAAGCTATTGCAATCTATGACTGCTTTTACTGTAATAACGATTGAATATCAAAGCTGTCTTTAATCTTTAACAAGTATGACGTCAGGTTTTGTTTGTTTGTTTGTTTGTTTGTTTGTTTTTACAGTGACATCAGTGGTGTGTGGAAATTCGAATTCTGTAATTACTTTCTGAAGATTGCAACTATGTATGAAAACTCCTTTAGTCTTCAGGGAAAACGGGCACATTCAGTAGTCACGTGGTTTTATAGACTTTAAATGTTATCCAATTTAAGAAGCTATAGAATATCCCGCAAGAAAGAGGAATAGAATATAAATGTTGAGTGTAGTCAGGTGTGGTGGTAATTGGGAGGGGGAGGGGGACTGGAAAGGGCTAATAAACAATATAAACAACAGTGGTTGGATGGGAGTAAAAGGCAACGCACTGGAAAAAATATTACCTCCTGGCTAAAACATGCAGATATCGATGAAGATTTTTATCATTTTATTATCATTATAATTACTTTCTATAACTACCTCCAGGTAGAGGGAATCATAGATATGCAAATTAGAAATAAAAATAATTTTTAACGATGGACGGACGTCTTTAACTATGCATTTTTTATTCATTTTTTTTTTTTTTTTTTGGTCGGAAAGGTGGTAGGATATCTACAATTGCCTTTTCAACCGTAAACAATTTCCTACGCTGTTATATACCTTGATTTAAATGTTATCATCTTGTTTCAAAAGTTTATGCTTAACCATCGATTTGCTTATCATTGTGAGCCAGCTGAGAATAAAACCTATGCTGCCTTCCTCGTAATCACATCATTGCTCATTTCTACTGGCCAGAATTCGAATGTATCTTTGCAATGACGACGCATCAGTTGGCTAGCATGCGCTTCGGACTTTGAACGGACAGAGAAGTCAGTGAGGTTTTTTTTTCAGAAGAAGAGTAAACAATACAGAGGAAATAACAAGATTTAAAAAAGAGAAAACTGATATTCTCAAAGAGGAGACTAAGAATATGATGTCAATTTCTGACATAAATGTAGGTGATTGTCTATCAACCAAGAACACTATGCGTCGATCATTTTAACTTTTGGATTTTTACACGTTAGTAGCTGAGATGTATTAGAAGTAGTACAAAATGTAGAATAAGAGGGCGTGTCAACATAGTTTCTACAGTAAAAGCAGGACAGAAACAAAACCACAGTTTTTCCACCACTTCCTTTTCCTTCGTTTTGATCACATTGTGAATCTATTCCAGTCTATACCCGTCGGTCTCTTTCCCTCTATTCTATTTTCTTTCTGCCAATCTTTTCATATTTCTTGCCCCCTCCGAATCCCTGGTATCTGAAGTAGACACCAAGTCTGTTGCCCATCGGTCAAGGTCGGAAGCATCTTGGCCGAACTTGGTGTCCCACTGGGGACGGTCCATTTTCCTCCCCTTTTGTAAACTTTGGAGAATCATAGTCTCTCCTCGCTCTTATGTAGGACACGACAACAGAACACAATGCGATTGTTACCCGACATTCCCCCCATTTAAGGTTTGGCTTTGGGGTTTTCAGGTCCGCTTGCGAAACATAACGGTAGTATCAACAAAAGAAACGCCCCCAAAACTTTGGCGACCTTAATTCACAGCGAGCGGGCCACTCGCTCATCACGTTCTCCAAAATGATTAAATTATCTCTTCTCCAAATCAGAGCAAAGGTTTGATACTGGAGGGGAAAATTACTACAAGGTTATTCAGTCGTGTATATATATATATATACATTGATGACCCTCGATGTTCACACAGAAAAAGATCAAATTCCATCGACTTCGTGAAACTCGTGAAAAACGCCACATCATTATTTTTGCAGTATTTTTGAAAAGGCAAGGCGCTAAAAAACGCAATCAAGAAGAACTAAAGAGAATGACTATCTCATCTTTAACGTAAACATTTTTCTATCAAAATCAAAACATTTCGTACATAGCCTTTATTCAATTTTTGTCTGGCCGAACAAACAAAAAGTCCGTGATGACAACTTGTGTGATCTTGAAACGCGTTTCAAAGTCCGGCGATATTTGAAATGCAAACATTTTGACGTTTATATCTTGCCATTTCAGTCTTTGTTACTAATTTCACCTCTGACATGTCAAACTGTCTTTTTCTTCACAACATAGAATCAAAGGGAGCTCAAAAAAGGTCACGGCAATTGCTTCAGTTTATCATGGGGAGATACTAAAGATAATATCTTCTGTTTTTCTTACATATATGATATAAAATTGAATTGTTAAATCTTTGGTATCAAGTTGTTGTAAAGTTTTTTGCAACCATGTGAAAATGAGTGTACTTTTATTATTAGAAAATGAAAATGCCATTTCTCAAAATTTTGAATAGTGGTTTGCAATTATACTTAATATGAAACACAAAATAATATCGTAAAGTTTGTAGTCTTTGAGATATCGTTTTCAGGTTTTTTCTCATTTATCTATAATATATGTAGATAAAAAAGCAGTAAAAGTTACACTCGTTCCTTTAATTCTTGACTAAAACATGCACTTAGTAACAAAGTTTATTGAATAAACAGTTATCATATATATATATATATATATATATATATATATATATATATATTATCACTGAAAATTCAAACTTGTATCATTCAGGTGAAGAGTGACTCAGCGCAATAGGCGAAGAAAATGAAAGAGACTAATAATTTTTACCATAACAAGTAAACATGAATGTTTAAGATTTAAGGGATTTTTTTCGAAACTCGAATAAATATATCAATATCACTTTGGCCATTAGTGAGTGGATGCCATCTTGTGGTGATTTTTTTTTTTCAAATTTATCAGTATCATCATTAGCATTTTTACCATTACTATCATCATTATCTGTATAGTCATCATTTCATCATTAGCATTGATATCATCATTATAATTATTATTCTTAGTGCTTACCACGGATTCGAATCAGGGACCTCGTGATTGCCTGTCGTCTTATCCACTGAATCACTCTTCTTTCTCTACATGCTCTCTCTCTATATGATATCTCTTTCTTTCTCTATCTATCTATCTCTCTATCTATCTCTCTTTCTCTATCTATCTCTTTCTCTCTGTGTCTATCTCTTTCTCGCTCTATCTACCTCTCTTTCTCTATCTATCTCTTTCTCTCTGTCTCTTTCTCTCCCTATCTATATCTCTTTCTCTCTCTATCAATCTCTTTCTCTCTATCTATCTATCTCTTTCTCTCATATATCTATCTATCTATCTATCTATCTATCTATCTATCTCTCGTCATCTCTCCCTCTCTCACACACACATACACACTCTCTTTCTGTGGGGAAGACCATAAAAAGAAGCGTAGTGTTGTTGGTATTGCCAAGATTTGCAGTATGTTGACAACAGTACTTACGTAATATAGTACGACCAGTGAAACGATTCTGAGCAATAACATTGAGCGATATATGTCATGCAAGGTTCCATGAAACAATACATAATAAAAATACTGCAAATATTAGTGAAAGTGCTTTTTTGTGTGAAAGTGATTTTTATTTCCGAAACACGGGATAGCACATGTTTTTGTATTGTGTTCAATGAACTGTCCTTATCAGTTGATCAAAAGTCAAATTGACACATGTACCGCTTTGAATCATATTTTTTTTTTAATGGAAATAGATAAACTATTGAATTGAATTGAATTGAATTGAATTGAATTGAACTGAATTGGATTGAATTGGATTGAAATGAATTGAAATGAATTGAATTGAATTGAATTGAATTGAATTGAATTGAACTGAATTGAATTGAATTGAATTGAATTGAATTGAATAGCAAGCAGATGAGGTTTTTTGTAGTCTAAATAAGTAAATCGGGAAGGAGTCAACGTATTCGGTATTTACCTACATAATTCAATGATTAAGTGATTATGAGAAGAATATCATTCTCTAAATCCTTGCATGATCTCATATTAATCGGCTTTGCTGGCATACAGAGGATAGATACGATTTGAAGATAGATACGTAGTATGTGACCGCATAAAGATGATCCGTATAGTATCTGTCATTCCACTGCTGTTACAGCCATTGTTGCTATTACACCATGCAGGAAATTAGGGATGATTTATTCAGTTATTCAGTAAATTCACTGCGTTTGCGGCTTGTCATCGAAGTCATGACAATAGAATAGAAAAATTAATGTTATTGCAGAGTATATATAAATGAATTTATTTGATTTATTCCTAAAGGATAGAGCTTGTTACAGTTGTGATTGTTATATTCACTATCCATCATTAAAAAAAAAACTCATATAGTCCTAAAACAGACAAAAATGACACAGATCATCCAGACTCTGCATAAATCGCAATTGCTTGATGGAAAACAAAACTCTGATAACGAAGAACCATTATTATGATCAACTACTCAAAAGCGGTGAGCCGTGTTTTGTATACAGGACGCTTTTTTTTTTCATAATATGGTGGGTTTTTTTCAGTGGGTTTCCCCGTACAATGATTTCGCGCTGATCCCTTATTCAACAGTTAGCGGGCTGGATGAGAGATTGTAGGCACGTCACGCAGCGAGACGGGGCGGGCTGGGACCCGAAGCACTCCCGGATGGGACATAAGATACGTAATAAATCGTTGCTCCTCCTCGTAGAGCTTTTGCAGTGATAGCTGCGATGTGTTGGCACAAAAGTGTCATTACATAACTTCATTGGTTTGGGGGCACGTACCAGGAATATTGAAAAACGGATTAGCCCTCGCCGCGGTAACTCTCATGCCACGCCATTCTGCCATTAAAGCCAGTTTTGACATGTTTAATTTGTGTTTTTGTCAAGTCAATCTATCTCAAAGATGTATCTGTATAATCTATCACAACTTATTTCCTTCCGTATATAATTTTCAGAAAACCCACAAGTAATAAGTTTATAGTCTACAAGGAATGAAAATTTGACAAGAATATATCTGCTGGCTGGCAAGAGAAACGAAACCTTCCTCAAAGCCTACATGCCACCGAGAAAATTATAGCCAATACTCCGTTTGACTTTTTGTTTATTATATATGTTTTTTTTAACGTTTATCACATCGTTATTAGAAAGAAAGGACAGTTGAAAAGAGACAGCTGACGCAAAATAAAATGTTCACGGTATAAATACAAAAAAAAAAAATCAAGACCGATCTTGTCAAGCGGATTGGGAAAAGTCGTTTCAATATCTCAGTACTGAGTTCGATTGAGATATTGAGCAATTCTTTTTCCGCAAATGCCATATATAAATCAAACGTACAATCAGCAACAGGCATTCATTTTAATGACTGTTTCAAGTTCAAGTTCAAGTTTGTATAACATTTATTTTCCATCTTTTTCATGTTGTAAATCACATACATAAGGTTGCACAAGAAAGGCAGAACCTCAAAAATGCAGAGCTTGTGGTGAGCTGCCTAACAAAATACATTACATCACAAACACAAGAAACAACAAAAACATAATAGTTCCCATGGCAATATTAGAATGAGATATTCCTCAAAGAGAAATGTTGCAGTCTAATAGAGGGGCTACAGTAAGTATGAAAATATGTGACGAGCGACAGCCTAGCAAAAGTTGCATATATCAAAGTCAAACGTTGCATATTTATAAGTGCTAGTAATGTGAAACCTCTGCACAGATGTAAACAAGACAGTGAATGAAATGCACTGTTTCCAACTGGATCGTGAATAGACCCCCTTACCGATTATATTCAAATCTTATGCATGTCATTTTGACAAAAGTTGTTCCTGGCAACCTGAAAGCTCGCACGAGGCCTGTCCGACACAGCAACAACTATACTGTTTGTCTACCATTGTTTGCAACATCTGAGACGAAACATCTAGATTATCTTTCTCTCAATTCATAATGTTATAGATGACTATTCTTCAAGCCAGTGGAACGAGTCTGGCTGTAAGTGTGAGATGATACTTTTTTCCCCACAATCGTAAAGCATGATGAGAGTCTCAACCGGAAACGAACTCATTGTGAAATTACACTCAGACGACCCTTATGCTAAACGATAGTAACATTTACAAAAACATTGTCACGGATAATTGAGAATTAAAATAGTCAATAAAGAGTATAACTTGAAGAGCCACTAATGCAAAGATGAGGATAATGGTCTCATATACCATCACTGTTTCTTCACATTATTTCATAACTGTCCAGGAAGTACCAGAAAGACTATACTAGTAACACACAAACGCACGATATTGACATAAAATCTAGCCTACTCTCACAACTCTTGAATCCCATTTTCTTTGCTCAATAATTTTCCACTAATAAACTCTATACAGGTTGGTACATGTCAGTCCCTTTATCCATACAGAATGCTAATATAATCACACAAAGGGGATTACTTTCTTTCATTGAGTATTCAGCAAAACAGAACATTATTTTATGGCGAATACAATCATGAACATGCTCTACTGGCAAGTTTGTTTGGAGACAACGCCATCGTGGGAATGGAAAATATCAGGGTGTTTTTTTTTTCTTTCTTTCTAAGAGATGAATTTTGGAAGCGAATCATCCTTTCCAAAAATGTATGGCCTCAGCCTTCATGTGTCACCTGATTTAATGAAAATCCACCTAATTGTCAACTTTGAATTCGTTGAGTTGTTTCTTTTCTCACGGTGCTTGCTATCTATGGCTTCCCTTTTTTTTTTTCGCTGGCCGAGGAACGATTTGTCCCTCAATTAGGCACGAAGCTCTGTTGTGCTACCAAACACGAAGGCTTCACCTGAAAAGATCGAGCATGGTCGATGGCCTGTTTCGCCCCTTTTTCATTCTAAACGAATATTATATTTTGTCGCTCCTGTTTCATTTTGTCTGCGGATTAAAACCCATTGCTTCAGATTGGCACGTTATAGAGCAAGATTGACATTTGCCGTGCTTGTCGTCGATGTATGTCTGGTAGCTCGTGGTATTCCTTCAGCAGGAAGAATTTGGGTTCCTAGGGATGGTATAGAGTAGAGGTTAAACCACTGAGATGAAATCTTCGGCCCCTTGGTCACAATGCGCGCCTAGAATACTAAGCAATGGCTTTCAATCCAAGTTCCCTACGTTCATCCATTCTACGCAAAATGGGTTTACACGGGATGCGATGTGATGCGGAGGGAACACTCGGGCGCGTGGCGAGTCTCCCCCGGACGTTGAGGCGGGAGGAAGCGGGTAGTCCCACATGCGATTAACTTCTCCCTCGACACGACTCGCGCGCTGTTCAAAAAGCTGTCAGAAAATTTGCTCACTCTCGTCTTGTGTATTTTGTCGTAGTTTGTTACTCTGGTTTTTGCTTTGTTTAACGACGAAGGCGGATCGGAGTCATAGAGTTCACTGACAGTTTTAGTCCTGACTGGGAAAAAATGACATGGTTTTCCGTCGGTGCCATTGTCTGGTGAAGGAGTTTGTGTTTGCCGTGTGACTACGTGGGTGAACATACAAGAGTCCGTCGGCTGGCGGAAGGCTGGGCGAAATGTTACACCCATTTTAAGATTACATGGGCCAAGCATTAGGGGCAAGTGAAAAGTAATAGGCTGAAAATTTCAAATTGATTCTTTCTGTATTCATACCATTCCTTTGAAAGAAATTTTTTAAAATGCTGATAAAAGGTATATAAAGGGGTTGCCTGTATTAACGTTTGCTCATTTTGTCATCTTTAGATAGATAACAACAGCATGAAAAGGAGCTGTAAATTAACATTATTCGGATAAGAAATGACATAACTGCTATTCTTTCACACACACACACACACACACACACACACACACATACACACATATCATATATATATATATATATATATATATATATATATATATATTCATATATTCACGAATTATTGTATGCTCTACATGATATAAGACTACTACAGTGTTCAGAGATAATGCTTTTTTAGAGGTGTAGGCCAACTGGATGTAACCCCGCAGGAGTTATATTTTCAAAAAATCATTCATTTTTAAAGTTCATATCTTAATTTTTGAAATATAACTCTCAAAGGACTATCAAGTATGACATCACAATGACGGACAATACAATCTTTGCTGTATTATTAATGGTCCACATAAATACACATCATTTCGTTTTTGCCCCGTCCGCAGCCAGTAAAGAAATCTGGAACTATGTACACTACCTGACGATCCTACCTACGTTAGTCACATGATTTCATTATTACCAATCACCGACCATTATTAAGAACACCATTTAATATACTTATATACATACACACACATATTAACTTTTATCAAGATACACACAGTTCCATTGCCATCAAACCCTATTTGACTACACTTAGTATCACTGACGTCTTGACAGACATGACGTGTGACTTAGTGACAATTTACGTTCGAGAGCTCTGTAATGTTTTGTGAAATAACTGAGAAAGTTGTTTGCAGGCTTTCATTGTTGTTAGTGTACTGTCGATTTCTTAGAGTGTTCGGGATTGAGAACAAGGTTGTCTGCTGGACATAATATCATGTAAAATCTTCGGTCGGTAATGGGATGTAACTAAAGAAGATGTATAGAAGATGTGAACCCCTCTTATTCACATAACTATCCTTCTCTCAATACAATATATATAATCTCCTTGTCTTTCTATCCACATGTTACATAATGTGTACGTATGTGTGTTTGAATGTATGTGTGTGTGTTTGTAGGTGTATTTTTGTGTATGTATAGAAATGTCGATGATAGCGCCAGGCAAAGGTCTAATTATGTGATGTGTGTGTGTTTGCCTTTACTACCCTCCTGATCTCACGTAGATATGGAAATTTCTCTCAAGAGGATCGACAGAAGAAGTGGACATCCATCAATAATAGATTTGATTTTTAGGCAACGTGTGCAGAATTGCGCACTTTCAGTTTTCAGTTTACGATTTTAACAACGCTGAGTGGATTTTTTTCCTTCATATATACTACGGATTTTGACGATCCAAACGTATATATCATATTATTTAAGGATGTAATTTTACCAACAGAAATCTCATGACTAATCCTTAAGAGCGATCGTTCTTTTTGAAGAAAAAAAAATTGATGTCATGTTGGCTAATACGGGCAGATATTCCCAAGGGAAGGGAAGATGTGATACATGGTTTTGTTCTCAGCCGTTGGTATAGGGGTGTTAGATTACGTAATGTTACCCTCCCCCATCTCCCTTGCACCTCCTCAGCTAACACGTTCGGTTTCATTCAACGTGTATACAGACATCTCTATTCACAATGTATATGATTCTCCACGCGGTATGAATACTGCATTAATATTTGCCACAGCAGACAGTAATCGCCCTCAAAAAGCAGACATCATTGGAAGCTATAGCCTTTAAAGATGGCAATACGAGCAAAACGACTATGATTGTATTTTCGCAGGGTTCCAATTCAGCGGTATCGATGAGATAGCGTGGAATATTATTAGTTCGTAGATCTGTAGTTTTATTCATTTATATCAATTTTTCAGCAAACTGATCCCAGGTTTGTTTCTTGTTAATGCTCGAAGTCTGTGAGAAGACTACGAAGCGTACACGCGCGCCAAGCGGCGAGAGAGAGGGAGCGGGAGGCCGCTGCGCTGCGAATGCTATATCAGCACGGCTGCGACCGGGAGCCTTCCCCCTGTGGAACACCGCCTCATCAAAGTTGCATGTCCGCCATCGTCACGCTTCGATGCACTCTTATCCAGCTCTCTATCATCTGGCGGATGAGACTCCTCTCTTTTTCTCCATCCCTCCCCATCCTACCCCCCCCCCCCATCTCTCTCTTTCTCTCTCGTTCCCGCCGACTCAAAACATGCACCTCCGTCCAAACACGAGATTTAGGAAACATCCTCTCTGTATTGTAATCAAGACATGGCGGATACACTCTCAAGACTGTGTGTTTATTTTGAATCTATCTCTTGCCTAGACAATGCAGTATTATCAGGGTTCCATGAGACATAATACGACTTAAATACGTCTCATCCATCATATTGCGAAATCTAGCTGGTGGTAGAATGATAAAGTAGATTTTTTTTTATATTCAAGAATGATAAAATTTCTCATCCTTATAATATGGTAAGCTTACAATAAAAGTTGTTCTTATCAATGTGTATTGTTCTCGTCAACTCCAAGTTAAAGGGATGGTACAGTTTAGATTGAGATGGGGCTTCAGGTTTTCAATGTCTTTGATGATGATTTTTTTTTGAGATAATGAGAAAGTTCTCATAAAATATTTAAGAGCATAATTATAATTCTAGAAGGAATTCAAAGTTTATTTGATGAAAATTGGTTTTGAAATGGCTGAAATATCCAAAAACAAAGTTTGTTTTTGGATATCCCGGCCATTTCAAAACCAATTTTCATCAAATAAACTTTGAATTCCTCTCAGAATTGTCTGCTCTTTAACATTTTATAACTAAAAGTGGTTTCTAAGTATCTCGCAAAAAAATTAAATGCTGAACTAAGCATGCGTAAAACAATAACATATATAGTTTGATTGATTTCAATCAAGAAAAAAGAAATACAAAACGAAAAGTGAATCGCATCGTATGTAATATCAATAACATGAATAAGATAAGATCTTAGTATAACTGAGAACACCTAGACATGCTTTGAAGGATAATGATACAGTAGGTATGGAGTGGTCCACTAAAAAGCTAAGCATGTAATACATAGATGACTCAAAACATGATAAATCGATATTCAAACCGTAATGATTTTAAAGTATAGAAAATGACGTCTATGACGTGGAATAATGATAAAACTTCTAACTGTAATGAGAGACACTGTCGTGGACAAGAGAGAGCGGTAAGTTTAATTCTTTGTTATTTCTTTTGTCGCCTAAAAAGTGTTGGGCCTGCATACTCCACACAATTATCTTCACTTCAACATATAGAAGTGCATAATATCATCTGCATAATTATGTCTATCATAGACTGTAATTATGTATATGATGCGGTGTGTGTGCGTGTATGAAATAGATGCACAAATTAAGGGAGATGACGATAAAAGACAATGCCAAATTAGATGTGATCATGAAAGCACTTTAAGTACTCCTATATTTCATTTCCCCTTTATTGTACAGCTATATTTTCCATCCCTGCAATCACGACAATACGTTTTTAGAACACAAACCTGACAATTTTGTTGATCCCTCTGTGCAATATTATCGTTTTGATAACATTCATGCTTACGTGTGATGAGGTGATATATAATTCACACATACTGACGGAGAAGAACGAGGGTATACTCACGCACAAACACGCGCTGACATAGACCTACACAATCACCAACAACTGACAGCTACATGTTTATTGTTTCTACAGATCTACACATACTGAAATACCCTCCAACCACTCCCTCTCTCACTCTATATCAATTTTTCATTCTTCTCTCTTCACTGGGTCTTTTTTTATTAATTTTGGTATCTTTTTCTTATTCACTCAAAGACCATACATTTTTGTTTTACCGATGCTACTATCAAAATCAAACATCTGCTTATGAGGCAGGTCTTCTGTATTTTTCAATCACCATTGCCAAGAAATTCATCTCATTGTTTCTTGGAAATGTTATTGATATCACTTTAAGGGATATTCATCTATTATTCACTAAGTTATCTTGTTACGTAAATTCTACATGTACCTTGTAATCAGTTATTATTATATCCGATATGAGATGCTATTTGAATGTCATGATGTGTGTAATTTTGGGCTTTTTTGTTTGTTTGGAAAATGAAGACATGAAACAGTGGACCACAAACACACACTATGTGAAACTGATACATTTCATCTTTCGGTGCTTATCCCTCCCAAATGACTTAAACCAGGCAGAGATCAACTCAGTGTGAGGCATGCATTAAGTTATTCCTTTAGCCAATGGGGACAGCGCGGAGACAAGAATACCATCCACCTCCTCATGCAGTGTCGTGACTCCAAAATGACGGTTCTTCTATCGTTTGTGATGACCCCAGTATAAAAGGCGACAAATTAAAAGGGTTGACGAGCTGACTGTTAGTACCGTTCTCGTCGTCACATATGGCAGTCCGAAAAATACACAGTCATGGTTTGTGGTGATTTAGAGTGCATATATTTTTTTTCAAAAACTGAAAACGGTGACGGTCACCTCCCTCCCGTCCTTCCCATACCCGAAAAAAAAAAGGATTTATAACCTCAAGTCAAAATCCGTAAAACTATATGTAATAAAAATCACAATAATTTGTTGTGCTCGAAATATTCTTCTGTCACGTGATCACCGCATAAACACAATAATTATGATAATCATTTTCCACAGCAAAACATCACGTTTCCGCTTTCATAACTGCAGAAACACCGATGTACCAAAATGAAACAAATCCATCATGAATAAAAGAAGAAAAAAATCACTGGAACTGTGACGTGCGTACACACACACACACACACACACACACACACACACACACACACACACACAAAGTTACCGGTATACAAAATCCATGAACATAATGATGAAAGGAAGTGCTATTATACACTGTGACTTTTATAAGTACATCAAAACAAAATTGTTGGAAATGGAGTGGACGTCCGATTACAAACGTCGTCTTTATTGCTAAAGATGACAATCTGTGATGAATTTGAAACAAAATGTATAACAAAGAAATTAAGAGAAGAATGAATGTCAAAGGTAAAACACGAAGCTTTGCTCAAGCTCCATTTTCAATTGATAATGGTCTAACCAATTAACAGGGTGAGAAAAATACTCCCAAAGAAACAAGCGAAAAAAGACAGAAAAAGAAAAACACAACAAAGCAAAGAAAACTGACAAGCAGTCATAATCGGCGAATCGAAATCGTCTTTCACTTCTTATACTGCAGACTTTAAGTGATCGACTCCTCAAAAGTTTTGCGGTTGGGGGGGGGGGCTGCGGGCTCAATTAAATCAATACTATAGCTTTTTGTGCTGAATCCTATGGCTGTCTGAGGATGAGCTTTGTGCGTTGTCTAACGACGAAAACTATACATGTACATTTTATTCTGAAAAGGGGAAGCGCCGCAAAGCAAAGTGTCTGCCCCTGTTTGCGAGGTACACAGATATACCTAGTGGAAAGAAAAGAGGAGTCTAAACATTCTGCAAGAGAGATTAGCCTACAAATTTTGGGGAAATGTCTGGCGTTAATGGGCATTAGGGCATGGCCATACCAATCGCTTTGTAAGAAAAACGCTGTTTTGTCAGCGTTAGGCAGACCCTATCAGACTTCATTTTACATTATATAATGTGTTTATATGCTTTTTCTTGAATAGAACGTACGACTTTGTGCATTTTTGTTTTTCCTTCTGTAAGATAAACCATACGGGTCAATCCTTTTTTTTTAAACAAAACTCTCTTAATTTGATACTTATTTTCTCTTTTATTCAAGTAGATTTCATCAGAACGGATTGGTGTCGGTGTACAAGAATATCACTTCTTTCATTGACCTATTCTTGGTATAAAACGGGCTTAGTTTGAGAAATGAGACTATTCTATGCATGCTTGACATAAAGGTCCTATGTGTCGGGTATATCACAGAGATGAAGATGTGAATTAATATATAGCCGTATTTTTTAGGTAGATGCAAATATTTCGTGAATAATATCGATGCTTTCAATGACATTTATAATGATAATATGAATAATAATTGCAATGAATAATGATAAAGATAGTAATGATATTGGTGACAATAATGATGATAATAACAATATCTTTAACAAAATTGATTTAAATCAAATTGAATTGAATAGAATTTATTTCTTAAGTTTCTTGACAAAACCCAATATAATACATATATCGCTGGACCAAAACATCATGAAAATCATCAGATTACAAGTCAAAACATAGAAACGTGTAGCTGCCAAAATATCAATGCGATGATATTAGGGCAAATAGACAGCACAAGGCTATTCTTTAGTAAAAGACGGAAACAAGGCTTAGATCCATTGCTAATAAGAGTGTGAAATATGACGGAACCAACTGAAAGCAATGCTGGTAAGTACTAGTCGGTCCCGATGGTTGAATACGTTTCAAAATTTGATAGTGCATAATTGAATACACCCACGAGAATGAAGATATTCAATTTTTGCTTGTATCAAAGATAAACAAAAAAATTTAAGACAAAAAAGGCAAAAAGTACCATTTTCACCTCATTTTAGAAAATACCTCTTTAAACTCAAGGGGTGAGAAAAAAAGAATGTATATGTATATATGTATATATATATATATATATATATATATATATATACATATATATATATATATATATATATATATATATGTGTGTGTGTGTGTGTGTGTGTGTGTGTGTGTGTGTGTGTGTGAAATTGAATCTCAATCTGCCTGAACGCCAAATAATGAGAAACAATCCTGTCATTGACATACAGCGGATGAAACGGATTCATTGTCATAGGATTTTAATATGCTTTTAAATTGATAGAGAGAAGGATTAACAATGAGGATAAAAAATGATAACAATACTGCTATTACTACTGCTAATGCTACTGCTGCTGCCACTACTTCAACTACTATTACTACTACCACTACTACTACTACTACTACTACTACTACTAGTAGTAGTACTACTACTACTACAATTTGTACTACTACTACTACTACAGCTACTACGATTACTGCTACTACTACTGTTGTAATAATGGTGATAACAGTATATAAATTGATTATGCGCCCCCACTGGAGTACAGTGGATTATTGGGTAAGGCACTGGATTTGTAAACTGAAGATATGGGGTTCGAATCCTGCCTGCGTGTGTTCATTATTTGACAAGATGTCCCCCCATGTCATTTTTTCTCTCTTTTTATACCAAATATCGCTTCTGATACTCCAGCATTGTCTGCTTCTTAACTGTATACCTGCATCAAGAAGGACACTGTTGGTATATCACTTTGCTGACTGAAAGCCGAACTGGGAGGGATTCGAATTCAAGATCTCTTATCTATGAGTTTAAAGCCTATAGACAGATAGATGTACGCCACGAAACTACGATGCTTCCATATTAATATAGCTACACGACAAAGCAAGGTGAAAAGGTGCGCGCTTGAGCCGTTTCATTAAATGCGGTGGTACACAGTGTACTATGATTGTCTTCGTTCTTGTCGTACAAAGTTTGAGCAATATGTATGTCACATACACCATTCATTGGCTAATTGATCCCACGACACAGACGACCTGGGATCTGACCCAGAATTATGTGTGTGTGTGTGTGTGTGTGTGTGTGTGTGTGTGTGTGTGTGTGTGTGTGTGTGTGTGTATGTGTGTCACCGTGTGTGAATATAATGTGTAAGTGTGAATGTGTGTGTACATGTTTCTGTGTTTGTCGGTGATCTTCATTCTACATGACAAACATCTACAATATCGCAAGCAGCTAAAAAAAGAAGAAGAAAAAAGCGAGGACAGTCACCCCCACCATTAGTCGGCATGAGTATACAGTGTGTTATCACGTGTGTTATCACAGTGTGTTTACCAGGTGAAACTATCCGTTTACAGATGAAAACTCAGTTTTGACTTTATGTCTGTTGATCAATTACCCAATGGATGATTTTTTAATTGATAATACACAATATAGATCTAGACATATTTGATTTTATCTTACATCTGCAGAGGGAATATATACGCTTTTATCAGTGGTATATAATTTCACTGTGAAAGTATGTACAAGTTATGCATAGTGTAACACAAAATTAAATCCACATTGCTCGCCTTTCACACTGTGACCCATGATTTGAATTGACTCATTTCTTTCACAGTGACAATACCTCATATATAGTACATCAACCAATTGAACACACTGCCATGCAAGGAGTGAGTCACAGTGGATCCTCATGACACTGTGATTTTGGAGGAAAAAAATGAACATGTTGAAGTTGTATTTTTCTCTTAAATGGATGGTATAGTATCAGTTGAGGTGAGGATTCAGCCTTTAACTTTTTGCAAGATACTTAGAAACCACTTCATGAAATGTTGCAGACATACAATTCGGAAAGGAGTTCAGAATTTATTTGATGAAAATCGGTTTTGGAATGGCGGAAATATCCAAAAACCAAGTAAAACAAAGCAATCCAATAAAAGGTGGATCCTTTTATTAGGATTGCATTGTTTTGGATATCTCAGCCGTTTCAAAACCAATTTGCATAAAGTAAACTTTGAATTCAACTTAGAATTACATTTTCTTCCATATTTCACAAGAGGATTCTCACTATCTCAAAAAATCACCATCAGAAAACGTTGGAAACCTGAAGCCCCGTCTCAACCGAAACTGTACCACCCCTTTAACTTCTAAAACGTACCGTGTCTTTCACACTGTACCCTATTGGAAGGAGCACATACACTGTGCTTGCATGCAGACAGAATAACACTGCAATTTGTAGAATGAACCGATGAAAGATTTTTCTTCTCTTGTCAAATATACTGTGTACACACTTATTTTACACTGTGTTACATAGGACATACACTCTCTGAAGCTGTGCAGAGAATAGGTGCACTGGCTGTGTGTCTTACGCTGTGCAAGATTACATGTTTCAAAAAGTTTCAGTTTGGAATTTTGAATTTATCCAATAACATACGAGTCAATCGACCGTCTGCCTTGTCTGATAAAGTAGACCAGGACCTATAGGAACCGAGGTTCAACGTCCGCCACTCGGGCTAGTCCAGACCAGTCCCATGGCATGGACAGAGAACGGAACGTGTCATCCCGACCATCTTGGGGAATTAGTCGAAAAAAGAAAATAGATTTTTCAGTCTGACACGTCGCAAAGGCTATGCTGTCCAATGGCCATTCTTTTGCCTTTTCTTTCTTCTGCAACAAAAGTGACTTTTCGATGTTGTCCAGACACAATGTGATCTGCGCCATTCACGTGGGCCAGTGTATAGTAAGGCATGCACCATAGGTGAGTACAGTCTTAGAAAAACACAAAACAGAACTGTCCCGTGGAGTGTCTAGAGTCTGATAGCAGTAATTATCGTCCGACACATTCAGCTGAGAAAGTCGATTGCTTATGTATATAAAGGCGTGACTGCATTGTTCGGCAAAAGGACTTCATTTTGCAGACCACCTGACATTTCAAGCGCGTAAGAGAAATGGGTTTGGAAGAATTTTCAAACAAAAAGTAATACAATATAATGACCACTTAAAAATTTAATCATATCGAATGAACAACACAACAGAAGTCCAATTTGGCGGTGGTTATACGTGATATATGACGTCATTGAGTTGAATATTCGTTGTCCCATATACGGGTTGTACATCAGTATTCTGAAACGTTTGGATACAGCAACGCCTAAATAATCGGGATGAGGCATCCCTGTATATTCTTTGATTTACTTCCATGTGACTTGTTAAGTAAAACCACTTTTAGAACCAAGAACCACGGAGAATGGTCCTAGCGAAAGTAATTAAGTTTTCATTACATGAGACAGTGATGCAACGCACGCAGACATTCGTACTCACACGCACACACACAGGCACACAAACACACACACACACACAAATACACACACATGCTAAATAGTGCATAGGCCTATAACACGGAAGCTCTAGAAACGTTATACTGTGCGAGTGTCCCGCGAAAAATTTATAAATCATCATCACATCTCTCTTATCCTCGCTGGCATCAAAATATGTTCACAGAAATTATATGATATATTGCATTATATTATAGTATATTGCATTACAATACAATACAATGTGAGGTTATAATATAATATAATATAATATAATATAATATAATATAATATAATATAATATAAGATAATATAATATAATATAAGATAATATGATATAACGTTATGTTTTTATTATATGATTATAATATCATATTGTTTTATTATATTATATTATATAACAATAATAATAATAATAATAATAGTGTATACTTTTATAGCGCAACAGTCCATCAAAAGATGCTCATGGCGCTTTTAGTCTTAAGGTTAGGAGAAGAAAGAAAAAAAAATTATATTATATCATATTATATTATATCATATTATATTATATTATATTATATCATAAACATGTATATATCTCAGCTGCGGATAAACAGCTGATGAACGACAAGCTTATTGAGACAAGTAGATTTGTGGGTCCTGGTTTCGAACACTAGAGTCCTCGTGCGAGGGAATTTATCCAAAACGCTCCCTTCTATACCATGGTACTCAAACGAGTTTCCGCCCGAAGGTTGGACGTTAATGCCGTAGGATTTAGCAAGTGTGCGCCGCACACTGGAAGCCTGGCTGAAATGCCCCCCAGAGTAGATTAACGAGAGCACTGTAGGGGCAGGTTGGATTACTGTTATCAGGACAATGATTCGCTGTTAAGCGCTCGGAATATCTCGATGCGATGGAAAATTATTATATGCATAACATTTACAATAATTGTTATCATTATTACCATTATCAGTTTCCACTTTGCATTTGTCGCAAAGAATATCATATTTAAAGCGTTTTGAATATTGCAAGACATTATACTCATGTCAGCGTAGGAAATGCTTTTGCGCATGACTGAAGTGGACATACCATCTTATGGGCACCAAGTGACTTCCACCATTGAATCATGGTTATAATACATGTAAATCACCTTTTGCACAGACCACCAATTTCTACCATAAAAATTATCCATTGATCTATGATCAGATATGTTCACTTTAAGGAATGAAAATCAGTCAGTGAGAATGTTTTCGGTGTTCATCATTATGAGGCAAAAAGAAACGAAAGCAGTAACCATATTTTGTTTCATTCATTCATTCATTCATTCATTCATTCATTCATTCATTCGTTCATTCGTTCATTCATTCATTCATTCATTCATTTATTCATTCGTTCGTTCGTTCGTTCGTTCATTCATTCATTCATTCATTCATTCATTCATTCATTCATTCATTCATTCATTCATTCATTCATTCATTCATTCATTCATTCATTCATTCATAATTTTAAGGTTGATAATGGTTCTCTGAAGACCTGGTATAGGAACTTAACAAAAATGATTTCAATCTAGATTTAAATGACGTAAAACTTGCTGCAAATTTAATACTTTCGTCAAGGGAATTCTAGTAAATACCAATGAATTCCAGTGAACACCAGTGAATACCTTTGGAGAAGATATTAACAAATCTTTAACGGTTGTATCCTACAGGCAAAACAGGCAAAGTGTGATACGCTGTGTAGTAGAATTTTTGACGTTCGAAGTTGGGAACAACACTTCCAAAGTGTACTAGCTCATTTTAAATCTTCAGTAGATCAAATTTGTCTTCCTCCGTGATGGTGTAGCGCCATAATTTGCATTCATAACTTCAAGAAAAATTGATATATCGCTTCACACCAGAGAGGGGCCCCTATCTCGCTTCTGTTATGTTGCCGATAACCCGTATGACACTAAATGTATTAGACAATAATCGACAATCACGATAGGTTCAAGTGAAGTTTTCTGATGACTCGAGGGATGGGAGCGTGGAATCCTGCCACCCTTCAAAAAAGAAACCTTGCTAGATATGATACCTAGCCGTACACCCAACACCCATGCCCTATCCAGGGGGCACGGGAGATGATTTGATTAAAAGCCATAGGTGACGACTCGAACTTTCTCATGTCGGGATAAACGAATTCCTGAGACATCTTTCGGACTTTCGCTCGATAGTTTCGACGCACGGTTGTGCATTCTCTTTTTTTTTTCTTCTTCTTCTTTTTCTGGACGACTACCAGCGCGGACAGATAACTATGTGAGACCACCGCGCGGCACGCGAGCGATTTGAGCGAAGTTCACACCAGCCAACAAGAGTGAGTGAGAAAGTTGTATGCTGATTGCGAGAAATGCTTCACGAGAAGCATGGCGGAAAATAATTCCACATCATCATATTCATTGTCTCCATTTTCCTCCTGTCTTTGACATTCATAGCTAGACACCAAATGGCTATCATTTCACTCCGCATCAACAGACTGATATGATAATCATTTCAACTAACACCTCAGATATAAAGGAACAAAACGTCGCGTGGTCGAGAAGAGCACTCAATGCATTTCTCAATATCTCCCAAAAACATAAATGTGGGCGCTTCGGCAGAACTCGAAGTTTTGTCATATTATGAATGTGTGTCGAGATATTGGCAGCGTGATGATAGATAGGACGTGGCAAACGGAACTGTGGTTGCATTAAATACAGAGCGATTTCACTGAATAAATTCTGTATTCTCTGCTTGAATTGAAATGGGTAGAGGAAAATGGGTCGCTTGAATCAAAATAGAGATGAGAAGCACTCTAGGACATTTTTAGGCTCCAAACTTTCTTTCTATTTCCAGACCCAGTTTATTTATTTGTTTTTTTTTGGGGGGGGGGGGAAACACACGACTTCATGTTTAAAACAAAAGCAAAATACATGTACCAAAGGGTAATGGTTTCATGAAAACCGGATACAAATATGACAATCATACAAATACAAAATGTTCAATTTCATACGTTTTCATATCACGGTAACGCACATATTACGTAATCTTCACTAAAATTCCTCTCTTTACACACACTTAATGAGAACAAAAAAAAACTTTCTGTAGCGAATACGCTACAATAGTACAATGACTACACAGTATTTGTGTTTGTGTGTGTGTGTGTGTGTGTGTGTGTGTTCGATTTATACCGTATTGAGCAAAATAATTTTTCATTTAAGAATCATCTGAGAGTTAATAATAATAATAATAATTGATATGATTTATATAGCGCCAAATCCACTCTGCAGAGTGCTCTAGGCGCGGAAGGAAGAGAAAGTGAAGGAGATAAAGGACATACAAATATCAAGTACATGTAATGAGTAGTCAAAATGAGGCTTTAAACAAGTGAGTTTTTAGACTGCTTTTTTTTTTAGTTTTTTTTTAGCTTTTTTTTAGTTTTTAGACTGCTAGTTAAGACACGAGGTCACTAAAACATGGAGAAGATTTTACCTTAACAGTTCATCCTTTCTGAGTATAAGTGCCAGGGACTTTGGACACTGTATAAAACGGCATTTCTTTTTCTACTACACCATCGGCACTCAAAGTACAATTCAAAGTGTCACGTTAGGATCTTGTTCAAAAAATAATATTATGTTTTCAATTCCAAAATTTCCGAGTTCATTCTTCAAGTGATATCTTATCATCCAGTAATGTTATGAAAGCTGCACAACAGTTGTTCCGTTTTGTCTTTGTCGAAGAATGCTTGTACAGTATATACTATTGAATATCTATCAAAATCTATATCTATCTCATCAAAATCATGTCTCTTTATATGAGATGCATCAACACTGTTGGGTGAAAATAATCGAGGCGTTCGTGAGGAAATTATGAGGAAAAAGGTCAGCAACTCCACTTTCACAAAGCACGTGAAAATCATATGACCTTTTAATGAGAAGCGTGCATTCGATCTGAGTCGTGTAAGTGTTTCAAGATCAAGATCTGATAACGAATATACATTGTAGGGCCTCATCCACGTCAAGCTCTGCTTATGATGACGGTCCCCTGTATTGATTTCTCCTTTGTTCATAAATACTGTATGCCTTAATATGTTGCTTTGATTCATATGTCATTACAGATTGATGTTGTTATGAAATTGACACTTTTTATGTTGATTTGTATATTTAACTTTTTTTTTTGCATATACTCTGTATCACTTTGTTTTCATTTGTTATTGTATTTGGAGAAAAGAAAATGCAGAAATAAACCAAACCAAACCAAAAACGTGTCTCTATTTGTCTGTTTATACGTACTTTCTTAAATTTTGATGGATGTTGATTTCCTTCTGGGTGTGTGTGCCCGTCTGTCTGTCTTTTTGTTTGTCTGTCTACCTGTCTGTCTTGAATTTGTACAGATTGGCACTTATATATAATGCTTAAAGACAATTAAAGTGTCTCCCGGTGTTAAATACAAAACTTCGAGAAAACATATTGATTTCTACTGAAAGTAGGAATCAGTCACGGTGTTTTCTAGACCAATGTATTGTTACATTTTTGAAAGAAGTCTTTTCATGGTCAATAGAATATAAAATATCAAAAAGGAGAAAGAAATGTTAATCTGTATGACTAATAGTTTATTACAACTATTTATTGTCTAATGGTGTGATAGCTTTAACAAACACATCGCACGTTAGAATTTTTCGATTCCAACATTGATTATGTTATTCTGTTTATCGAGTTAAAATCCTCCTTCACATATAGTTGCATAAATTGAGGTCTGTCGGGAACAAGCCTATATATCCTCCTGTGGTTAACCCATGGCATCAAGGAGGTCAAATAACCTTATTTTTCTGTTTTTTATATGCTGGAAACTGCACAAACCTTTAAACCTAAACAACCTTCGTTTTCACTCACCCCAGCGTCTCTTGAGAGGATAATGAAAACCAAACGGCAGCGGAGGTAAAAAGGTGCGATAATTTTTGACTCTCTCACCCTAGTTTGGACGCCAAAGATTCATATTTTGACAAGAGAACTGGATTGACATGGAAATGAATTCATCTTTGGTGAAGAAAGCTAAGAAAGCGCCAGTTGTCATTAAATATCCCCCAGGTGCCTGGTGGTATTGTAGTGTTCACTCGAAAATGCAGTGACGTATGCTTCAGATACAGAAACGGACCGCGGAGCGAGGGGGGAGAAAGCATGATGCCAGGACGGGCAAAAATCTGCGCTGCTCGTATCAAATGTCAGTTCCATTTGTCAAAACGAGAAGCTCATTAAAAAATCTGAGAACGTCAAAGCTTCTTCTCTCTCTGAGGACTTTTATGTAATCTTTCTTTCTCTCTCTTTTCTCTTTTCAAAAAAAAATGCTTCTCAGAAAGGGGAATATTTTGCGACCACGATTTTTGTGAGTCGGGCTGAGCACGAGGGAAAGGGGTACGGGCGAACTACCGCTTACCATGACAGCCCTGCACTATTTGGCTACCCCCGTTACGGATGACGGACGCTCACTCACGGGCCCCCAGCCCAAGAGCTCGTTCCTTCACGCGCGCCTAACCACTGATTGCACTTACCCGCACTCTATGACTAGCAAATGAACCAGATCGCATAGACACGGCTATGGAGGTCTTTCGGTTTTTTCTCGTCGCGGAACATTTTTTGACAAATTGGGTGCATTTCGGGCCATTCAGGCAAAGCGACCATCCAGGCGTGACCAGGAGAGTGCGCAAGACGGGAATATAAGTGCGCGATAATGGGCTAAAAATTGAGTCGCTAAGAATAGGACTAGCAAAAGATTAGAAACTTTACAATTCTCCTCGACAGATGGACCACATGACATGAGGAAGGGATGGGAAGGGGTTTCTGGGGATAAAAAGCGGAGGAATAGGAGAGAATCGATAGGGCATGGCTGCATCATTTCATGTGCATATTCCCGAACAAATCCGATCCATTTTGTGCTAGCTTAGTGTTTCCTATTCTCATCATAACTATTATGGGTTGCATTTATAATTATGCACTCTCCTTTGCTACATGACTTTTCCTTACAAAGTGTCGAAATATTGTTAGGTAAGAATTATGATAAAACGAGAAAGAGGGGGACAAATATGTCGAGATTTTAATTTGTGTTTTTATCACCGTATGCCGAAAATATCAATAATGCTTTTTCTTCGTTGAGATTTATCTTTTTACTGAGAGGTAAGGAACACGTCGGAACGTTAGTGCAGAAATGCCCAACAAACAAGCGAGATCTTCACGCTGTATCAAATGCCGATTTACTCGGCATGAAAGGGCACACGTGTAATACCGGAAAATTTAACTCAAACAAATAGAGGCTAGCTGAATGGCGCTTAACAAAGAGGCAGATCGAGGGAAAATGGACGCTTTTGTGCCACCATAGGAGAGCTGTCGCTACAATTGAGGGAGACGCATAGAGCGAGAGGGAAAGAGAGAGAGAGAGGGAGAGATGGGGGGGGGGGGGGTAAAGGGAGGGGGTTGCCGTGGCGGATGATACGAGAGCAGAATTATGGGCGTGGCCACGACGCCAGCCGATGGACGTGAGTACGGGACCAATGAAAGAGTGCCTTCGCTCGCGCTTGTCTAAATGGTGTAAGCTAGTCGAACGCAGTTCATAATAGGTCTTTAATTGGTGTTTCGCCACGAACTCTGGTCATCACATGCAAGAAGCTCACTTTTTATACTCTTCTAACCCCCTCTCTCTCTCCTCGGACTGTGAATCCACATATAAATATACCATTCCTAGAGACTTTCTCACCGGGATCTTAGTATTCACATCCAAGGTTGGTGCGCGCGCGGTCAGATTTTTTCCTCTACTCCTCAGCCAACGCGAGATTTTTATCTCGACTTGAGAACTTCGACGCCGGAGTCTTTCGATTTTCTCGCCCTGAGAAAGTTTGTCGCTGCTGATATTTTCGCTTCTCTGTGGCTCGTGTTTTTTGTCTCAAGTGGGAAACGATGTACGACGGCGGTGACGACTATCTGAGCCACCATCGTGCCCGGGCGCACGCCTTCGCGCTGAACAGCATCGTGCCGCCAGCGCCTCGCAGTTTTCCCTACCCAAGTCTCCCGATGCAGGCAGCCAATCATAACTCACTCGGTTTCTCAGGTAAGGCGACAAAAGTCTTCTCTAAATCGTGGACTATCAGCACCTTCCCGGTTGCTCACTTCTTTTCTCAAGTCAGGTGTAAAACTTGTCCCTTTATTTATTTTCAGGTGTGTTACGCTTGCTCCCCAGGTTCAAGATGTTTACTTACGTAATGTATTACTGTTTGGGATCCTTAGTTAACCACTTTTTTTAATATTTACTTCGATACATTCGAGGGAACCTGTTCACTTCGTTTTGAGAAAAGGCTAACCACCTTGTTAGGTAAGAAACCACCCACTTTTAGTTAACACTTTGAGGGGGCAATGTTTTATGAGCAAACCTATAATATAGGTTTATTTGCTAGGAATGACAGTATCCTGTAGTGAGACTGATTGTAAGATTTAATCACAAGTGCTTCATGTGCTTTGAGTTGAGTTGACTCAATAAAAAGAAAACCACAAGCCAAATTTGCAGAATACTTTGCCTTAGTTACCTTCCCTGACATAATGCAAAGTGTTTAAAAGTCTCGGTAAATGAATGAGTGCTCTTTGTAAAAATGCATACATTCGACGACTCACACACACACACACACACACACACACACACACACACACACACTTAAAATGTGAAGTTTGTTTTGATAGATATCAATGTTGAAAGTCTGTCAAAGTGATTGTTAAGACGGTGAATCCCAGTAGCATCCAGTTAACCAAAGTCGTCTAAACTCGGCATCTCCCCGCTTCGCCATTATCATCCGCTGCGCGCGTTCTCTGAGGTGTTTAAATATTTACACTCCACGCCAGTGCTCGATGGGAGTACCTGTCACCTAACACCGGAGCTTGGCAGGCTGCGCCCGCTGCAAGGGTCACCAAGCAAGCCCCTATCCCGTCGCAGGGGCCGGCCGCACAACACGGTAAGACAAGCGGAAAGCACGCCACACGGTGCGGCCTAAGTTTCTCCCGCAAGACTCGCCTCGCATCCACCTCATGCCCTATTTACAGACGGAATCTAGTCGAGTGTGGCACATCCTTAACTACGCCTTCAAGCCGCCTAATTCGTTCCTGTATGTGTGCGTAAAAGGGAAAAAGAGATGAGGGGACAGATCATTTTGTGTGCTAAAACAGAATCGTTTGTATGCTAGGCGGATCGCAGAGCGGTGTCAAACTTGTTTGTTGCGATCACGAAGTTACACACTCCAAAGTTCGCGATCCCTTCTTTTCTCTCACGATGCTAAAATAAACGTTAGACATTTTAAGTGCCACGTTTGTTCAGTTCATACAGCACACACATAGATACTCCCAGAGGAATTGGGACTACCTCGCATTTGATGGCCATTCAAACACATGTATATAAACATTACCAAGCCTGCAAAGCTATTTATTTCTAATATTCTCCCACTCGAGAAAAAGGAGGTAAACCAATATAGTAATGAATATAGGTAAAACCAACAAGTCGTTTATTGCGTGTCTACGGAGCAGGGCGATTAAAAGCATTGAAGAAGTCACACTCGTGATTCAACCATGGGAATCAATTTCTTCGAGAGCATTTTCACACCCACTTAATATGATCTAGTATTTGGAGAGCTATCTAAACAAGTTAACTCGCGGAAAGTTTAATCAAATTCTGCTGTCGTGCCAATCATATTGTTATAACTGTCGTCATTCCCCGTTTTCTTCTTCTTTGTCCATGGATTTAAAGGAAGACCTCTCCTTCATCCAAACGTGACACTGGTAGATGTTTGACAGCGGAGAAGCAAGAAAAAAAAATCCGTGAATTTCTAAAGCTATTGTTCTGAAGATGTACAATAAGATGACAAAGAGTGATATTGCTGTATGGCTGAAACTCAGAGCTTTTAAAGTCACAAAAGGTACAACAAAATCCCTAGATTCTAAAGTGATAAGATTCAAGCGAGGTTGCTTCCAAGAATATGGACGGTAAAAGTTTCTGTCAAACGCAGACACGAAAACAGTTAATCCTTTCAACAATTTGCGATTAGCGCAACAACAACAAACATGATTAACCAGACCTTTCATTCAGTCCAGCGATATATTGTTAACTCAATGTCACGATACTATTGTAACACATTGTATATAGAAGCCCTACACAATTTCTATCAAACTTGAAAGGGGTGATGATTAGTTTATAATTCCTGGTAGAAGTGCATTGCAATGTTGCAGTCATAGGTCTAAGTTAACAAATTCATGATATTACCTTGAAGTCAAAGGTTTTTTTTGTCAAAAAAGATAATGTTAATAATGTTATATTTTAATGCCATATGTATAGTTATTTTTTTTTTTGCATTTTCATTAATATGCTGATTTCAACTTCATTTTTATTTAGTGGTTTATGTATACATACACTCTAAATAGGCCCTACATTAAGTAGAAACAGACCGTGAAAAGGGGAAATCATTCTTATACAAAATAAAGTGGTCTTGACATTTCCTGTATGTGATAACCACTTAAATTCAAACCACTTTTAGTAGTTTTCGTTGAGTTTTCGTTAAGAAACATGAATACTATAACTTCATTCTCCTTGTTGGGGTCAGACTTAATTGCAATGATTTAAGAAAGTGATAACAGTCATGAATATTTCGAACTTATCTTTTTTTAATCAATGATTAATGTAATCATTATCAGTAGTGACCATACAATTTCAATCCTTTTTTGTACTTCAATTTTCTCGGAAAACTTTTCATTTTCCAGGTATATTACAGTCTCTTCATTATACCTGTGAAGAAAAATAAATATATAAAAACTGCCTGAATAGATCTGATTATGAAAGATTACCGATCACCTTGATGATAGAGAAAGAGAAAAAAATATCTTCTTATGATAATTTGAAGGGGTTGTCATGTTTTTAGATATTAGATGACATACACTCATGAAACTAGACAATTATTTAGAGAAAAATGCGGAAGCAAACCCAAATCTATGTTAACAAAATGCTTTCCTTTTATATGATTATTTCTTTGTGCGATTGTATAATAATGAAATCACTTGTTTGTATGCCATTGGCAATATCATATTATAATTCACCGTCAGTCCAGCTTAAATAATGCTTCGTGTCTGTTGCACATCGATGTTCACAAACATGTTTAATGACCTCTTTATGAATTGCAAGAAGTTGCCAGATTCGTAAAAATAATGTTTGCATTAGAGTATTGTTATACGTGGGATGGTAACTGCATAGTTTTTTAGATATTTGTATAACAAACAATAATAGAAAATGTTTAAATTTTCTGTGAATTGATAAATCATCCATTGAGCAATCTTGAACAGCAAATATCCAATTGTAATGATTAATGATACTAATTAATATGAGAGGCTTATGATATTTTGAACACGTAACCAGGAAGAAACTATCTGATAAAAGAATGTTGTAACTTATTGTTTGTATAAAGTTTGTTATTCCATGCAAGCCATTTGATGTTTCCCTTAAAACTCAGTCATTATAATCTCAAAACTGTTAGCACTGTATTATAAAGTAAAATGTCATGGCTGTCGGATAGTGTGGAGGATAATAAAGACGTACCCGATATCAAATCGCATTGTTTCTAACGTACATTGAAATTGTGCATTATTCAACGCCGACATGTCAGAAAGATTACATTCAGATCGCTCCGGATCGTCCTATAGAATTTCGACAGTGATAGCGTAACTTGTATACGCGACCACATTGCCGACACGCGCCGTGCGTAGCATACATTTACATAGTTTAGCAGACGACCATATTTTATTCATCCGCACCGGGCGCGGGGAGTCCCACAGGCCGTTCCGTCTTCGCCGCTCCCGTTGACAGATTTGCCACTCCGATCCAAGCTTTAACAAAGAGACCCTGCCAGGATGACACCATCGAATTTATGCAGGTCGCATGCAGTTATTAACTTATCATTTTACTGACAAATTGAAGTCTTATGTACGAAATATTTTGAAGGCCTATAGACTCTTTCAAGCTGCGTATCGATAAATCTATTTAAAACATAATGAATGCAATGTAACTTTTCTCCTGTCTTATAAAGTTGATCTTTGAACAGACATAAACATACTTAAACAGACACACATATAGATATATATTAACACACACACACACACACACACACACACACACATATATATATATATATATATATATATATATAGATGTGTGTGTGAAGGTAGTTACAAAAATTGAATTGTGCTTGTGTGTATGAATGTATGAAAAGGGTTAGTGCATGGTTAATTTTCTAACGTAGTACTAAATATTTCGCAATGAGAATCATTTGTATTTTCTTCATGTGCTAAGGTATTGTTCTCACTAAGAGATATTATTGCACATGTTCAGTGATTGACCCGTGTTTTTAGCTGATTGAGGTGAATTCATTCCGTTTCGGTAGAAATGGATATATAAATATTTCGATTTTTACCAATAAAAACTTTTAAATTTAAAGTGAATTCGTGCTACAGGAAATGAATAAAATAAAACTCTATACTGCATTTCTTAGAACTCAATTTCTCTCGATCATACGCACACACACAATCACAAACAGACAGACATATATATATATATATATATATATATATATATATATATACATATATATATATACATATATATATATGTATGTATTCATATTCATACTTGATACATGTATGATCTATATTCATCATACTTCACTATAATTATGAAGAAATATATATATGAATAATCACATATAAATTTGACTACAAATACAAATATATAGATATATATGTATATGTATAAACATATACCACTTTTACTAATTACAGAAATTTGTCGTTCTGCCTGATCTCTGCAGAGAATTCTGTCTACTATAGGTATAGAGATTAGACAATATTGTTAAGCTCAATCGAGTCAGCATCATAAACCAGTTATTCAAGTCACTGTGTGTTCTAATAAGAATTCATGTCATCTGTTTTGATATCTTATCAGTTTTCCGTACATAAAATTTCCCCGCAAATATACGCACTGTGTATTTATATCTTTCAGAAAGAGAAAGTATATATTTATATACTCCCTTTAAGGGGGGTTACTCATACATGCCCGTGAGACTCTCTGCCAGTGCAAAGTGTATGCTATGTAGCAAAGCTACCGGTGTGAGCCACGCAGCATACAAAACAGCGGTGTTAGGCGATGAAGTCAGGCGCGGGGAACAACCAGACACACTTCTCGATCTCTCTCCTCCCTCCCTCCATCCCCTCTTCTCTCACTCCCCCCCCCCCCCTTTCTCTTTCTCTCTATCTCTTCTTCTATTTCACTATATTTTAGTCACTTTCTTTTAATATCATGGACACTCTGTATTTAGCCCATTCTTTCCATTTAATTTTATTTCCTCCAGTCGACAACTCCCCCCCCCCTTGTGACCATGGTGACTATTTTACAGTGCGCGAGAAGCAATTTTACATTTTATGTCAGTTTGTCGTGAAGTGTTTCAATCAATGTTGAGTTTATTTGGACATTGATTCACATGTAAAAATTTACCAAACTTGACGTAAATATGATCATGTTACAAAATAATAGATGGCGGGGTATATGATATATTTGTTTTTATCTAAATATATACTAATATCTTTTAGTGTACAGTGTATACGTTATATTCTTCATCTCCTCCCCAAATATTACACCAGAAAATTAAATATATAAATATACTATTCTTCCTTACACGTAATTACCTAATGAAGTTGTAATCGTAGATCACAATGATCTATTCTATGACGGCACCTTACATGCAGCAGTTTTGGCAATTAAAAATGAAAGAAAACTGTCTTTGTTTACATTTCGATGGTTGTATGGGGATCATATTAAGAACAAAGCTAAGCAAACATTTACTATTGAAGTATATACCGCCAGTTCAAACGCAAAGGTCTATGATTACGTAATCACATGTGCTTGTTATTGTACTAAAAACCAACCCTACCCTTTTACTCTGATTGTAATTGTACGCATTTATTGATAACTCTGTCATTCAATGAATAATTTTCACTGCGCTGTTTATCTTTTCCTCAAACGGATTTTAGTGTCAACTTTCATTATAGATTAAACTTGAGTTATTAATTTCATATAAGATCTTATTTTTCATAACTCATATAAATAAGATAATAAGAAACTTTGTGATTTGTTTTCAAAGTCTTGATAAAGAAATTTTTATCAGAAATCACTTCAGACGTTGCCCCATTGAAAGTTTGTGGTCCTGATTGAAAATTGAGTTGAACTTTAATGAGATTTTGGTTTTGATACTGACACGACTTTGTTTTGAATGAAGCCGGTATGTCGTGTTTACCATAGAGATTTTGGTACAAAAACACACAAAAAAATCTCCAAGCAAAACTGAAATGAATCTTTCAGCAGAACTTGCAGCAGAAATTCAGCTTTATAAGAGAAATAGCAGTCGTACTGTATGTTTTGAAAATTTAACCCTGTGGCAATCCTTGTCATAACTTGTTGGAGTTACTTACTTAGGATGTCTTTTTCTGTTCACCAAAATACTGCAGTACACCACAAAAGATACACTATTGTTGTGCATGTTTGAAATAATAAGAACATCGATTAGACACATGGTTGGTTTGTACTTTATAGATTTTGAATTATCACAACCATGCGATGCATTTCTATAATGAATCATTAATAAAATTATCAGAATTTCCTTATCCAATAAGTGCCTACTGTCTCATTTTGAATATTATAATGATGTATGGATTTTCTTGTTCATCTTAAGCCCTATAAAGTTGGAACTATCTCACAATGTAAAGAGAAAGTTTATTTTTATTGTTCATCGGTACTCAAATCATATTAAGTTTGCTCTTTGTCGACTGTTTGAATAAGTAAGGACGTGCACTCTATACAGTTAGGCCTATTAATAGTTGGAAAGGTTACACAAGGCAACAATAATACGATCAATTTAGTAGAACATGACTATTTTGAATTGGTTTCATTGCAAAGGTTATATTTCTATCATAAGTATCTTTATGGATGTGCTTCATTCATTTATGATTTTTTTTTTCCTATTTAGAGGGTCTATCATAAGATGTGCACATTTCCACATAGATTATCAACTCACCTCATTGGGTTTCCTACATACCTTCTATCTAATAAGCTGTCTGATGTTATAAATAAGTGGAGAGATTGCATATAGACATTTTGTAAACCATGAACAGCCAACAGCTTAACTTATCATGGGTCTTGCTCAATGTATCATGACATCAGTTGCAGAAAAATGACGTCACCACCTTGCCAGTGATGTCATGATTGGAGATAGAACTATCTGAATCATAGCAAGGGAAATGTGATTTTGTGTGTATCTGACAGCGATTATAGATTTCTCCATAGAGCTCTTCCATGGGTCTTTCAAGCTGTTACATTGCTTCGTTACATTTACGGTACTAGCATAAATATACACAATCCTATGTGCACACGCAAACATGTGCACACACGCAAATAATCATTTTTCTATTAGCCATTTACGTTGTTGATTCTCATGATTGTTTTCTGGACTCATCGTAATTCGACAGCCGGACTATACAATGTGCCTTTCTGGTGTATCTGTTTTATACCTATCCGATCTCTCCTCCTAGGTCCTATAAGCTTCTATAATCACTCATCTTTAGCTACATTTCCTGACGTTTACAGTCCTTCTTTTTATATTTGTGTCCTGCATAATTATTTAGAGGTGTCGTATCAAACCCGCTGTACGTACTGAGAGCGTTTGTTTACTCACCAATCAATTAAACCCACAATCGAATATGGTTACTCCCCGCTCGTTGAGTAGCATGAAACTGTCAAACACATCACCGTTTTCTCCACGACAGGTAGAAAACAACAACAACAACAACAATCCAATATTTCCCTTTCACTCATCCCTATACACTGTAGGATTGCAGTGAACAACCTATTTTTGAAAAAAAAAGGGGGGAGGGGGATTACAGCGCATTGCTTTCTAACCCTGGCTCGGCCGATGTTTTGGCTGAGCTTTAATGGGCCGAGCTGGATATGGCGGTCGATGGATAAACGCTGGCCTACGTACGCGCTGGAGTCCGTAATAAAGGCAATTATCTTTTGACAGTAGGCCTAATGTCTCGCACTCCTCATTAGCTGCGCTTTGTGTTGGCTTTCACCACTCTATCAAAGGGGGAGGGGTATTACAGCAAAATCCCTTTGACTTCGATTTGTAATGGACTTCGGACCATTGTACAATCAAAATATAGCAAAAGAAAAAAAAAGGGGGTGGCGCTTGTTTAACGTTGTCGTTGAGCTTGCCTTTCGTGGCTTCTTGCCATATTATAGCCTATACGAACAAAATCTGCAGATGCACTTTCTCATTTATGAAAAAAAAAGCCCTCCACATTTGCTTGGTTTTTGTATTACGTATATACCAAATGATAAAAGTTATAGATCCACTTCAAACATTTCAATACAATGTAAGTAATGATACTTATTGTAAATGTTACAACACATATCATAATGCGTAGGGCGCGGGAAAACATTGGAATTGGGGAAATACTGTAATTTTATATTTCTGAGCATTTCTCTGTCGATATTTGAACAAAATCCGGATAAAAATTAAAAACGTAACTTTTTACAAATTTGATGTCCCCACAGACCGTAGCAGTCACTTCGGAGATTTCACGCCGCTGCCTGCCCCGTCTGGTGACCACAAAAGCGCGGCCGCTGCGGCAGCCACCCAGCAGATGATGGCCGCAGCGGCAGCGATGCGTCCGCCGGACCTGGCCGTCCAGAATCCTGCTACCAAGGACATCAAGGTGACGCTGGAGGGAAGGGAGTTGTGGCAAAAGTTTCACGAGATTGGAACAGAGATGATCATCACAAAAGCTGGAAGGTGAGCAAAAATTTTAGAGCAAACCTTTCTCGTAGGACGTGTGCCACTCGGATAAAAATGCGCGTAATATCAACTCGGCCGAATACTGTTCGAACAGGCCCGACAGTACGGCGCCTGAAATGAAGTTAATGTTAGCCAGATTGTTACCGTGATGCATTACCTTGCTCATGGCTGTTTTCAGAGGGAAATTTTATCATGGTTGGAGTTCGTCTACATTATATAGTGATCACTACATATCACTTTTTATCGTCCTATATATTCGAGTGCAACAAATAGAGAAGGTTTGTTTTGTTTCAAACATGTATTCTTTAACATTCATGTACTATCTCACTTTGTGGTTATTGTTCATTGGAGTTCGAGGATTATATGCACATACTTATGCATGCATAAAGTTGAAAACATTTTCTGTAGCATCATGCAAGATGACTTCAGGAGAATTTATGCATATAAATCACCTGTCTCAATTTGACTTTTTATATTCTAGATATTTGGGGATCCTTTTCGAAGTTTGTTTTTATTAACGCATATTACTTTTTGTTTCCCCAAAGTTTTGTTTTGATTTCGATCCATGACCAATCATGACCTCACTACCAAATTGTAGGATATTTTCAAAATCTGCTGCACCATTTGATTAAAGAGGAAGGTTTAAATGTCTTTAAAAAACTTGGCATATATGATGTGATATAAAATGGTCTGCCAATAATTGTGTATGTGTGAAGTCCTATCCAAGTTTATATTGTATTCAAATCTTGTCATTCTTTCGGCAACCATGGCAACAGTGACGACAAAGAGACAAAAGAACTATTTGACCTTCCCTCTTAATGTAACAGCTGAATTTGAATCACTATAAAACTGTTGTAGCTAAAACATTAGCGTTCATTATTTTCACCAAATGTTGTTAGATTTATTAGATTGTGTATGAACGCGCTATGAGACTGTCACAAATTATTGTAAAGTGTCATGCAGTCGAAGTATTGTAATGATCTATTGTTATCTCAACAACATATGGCTGTTCCACCGATTACTCTCTTCTACTATGTCTACCACCTGTTGTCTATGGAAGTATAGAAAAGTAACATCACCTGGTGATATGAGTTGAGGTGCATTAGTGACCCAAATCAGCCATCCTCATAATTATACAGGAATAGGATATGAAAAACACGTAATGGTAAAATGGGTTCGAATACATCGTTAATCTTAAGACGAACAAATAATCTATTATTGGAAATATCAAATGTATATGGTGTAATAAAAGTTGTTGTTTATGGAAACGAACAAATGAATGGGGCCCTCTTGAAAAAAAAATAATAAAACGCGCAATACTGATATCAAATCAAGCAACTTTATAAGCAGGGGGGGGGGGACATTTTATGAATCGTTTTGCCCGACAAATTTGTCGGACAAACAATAATTTGCTCTTAAGCAATCATATGCAAGGATTTCAGTAGCCTATAACAGTTTGTCAGAATTAAAAAAGAATATCTGAAAAAAAAAAAACATTGATCAAACGTCGTTACCATTTAAACGTTTTGCTAATGAAATGAAATGTAAAATAAAGGCGCCTCTGTGTGCAAGGTCTCCTTTCATAGCAAGTATGAGGAAATTTAAAAACTTTCAACTGATAATATGACGGGCTCGAACATTATGAATACTGTGATATCTCGAAATTATTTTCGATGTTTTACGGAACAACTACATTGCTGTCACCAGTTGACCTACTTTCAACATTGATTTCGATTCTACCGATATTCGACGCCATTTTTTGTTTTCGCTCTCAATCGTCTGGTCGGACTAAGATGAGAAGAATGCGCTTCTTTAGCGACGCGCAGTATCGATTGCATAATGTGAGAAGTGCTCACCTTAAACAATGATCTTGTTGGGAGACTCGCTCGCATCACGCTTTGTGCGTTGATAAACACTCGTCGCATAATCTGCGGGTCACCCAAACCGAACCATTTTTTAAGAGGCCTTGGTAGGTTGGTTGGTTCGTTTTCTCATCTGCTTAAAAAAGCATGATACAGAATAATGCACTTGTTAAACAAGACACACATTTCCATTTCTGCTGTGATCACCAATATATTGGCTTCATAAAACACGGACTCCTTTAGTGCCTATTACATTTTTGTTGGTATCTGGGGGCTGTTGATAAAATGAGTAAACTACCATGGAAATATTGCCTGAGAATCACTGATGATGATATCTTAAAACGTGGTTTACAGTTTAACTTATACGTTTCAGTCGTCTGTTTCGTAAACTGTCACAAATTTTGTTCTACGTGATATAAGGCGTCTTGATTTCTTACACATGAATGATTATGATTAACGGGTTATAGAGACAAGAATAGCAAATAAAAAAAGATATGATTGGATCATTTGATTTGGGTAGTAAAGCAAATTTTAGTTACTATGTTGACATAGTGATGATGGTGACTTACCATAATTTCTGAAAATAAGTTAAAATAATAAAGACAAGAACACGGATATAATGGAGAGTATTGGATTGACATTGTTAAAGGATATCAATTGGCGAACAAAAGGATATACAAAGCCAAGATACATTTTGAATTCACTTTTCTCCAATTTCCTTTAGAGATGGAAAAAAAACGTAGAAAAGGAATTATCAAATAAGATGAAGAATAAACAAAACCGGACAAACAAATACCTTACAAAAACTGAGAGATAAAAAGCTGAAAACAAGAGAATAATGTTGATGGCCGGTGGCCGAGCTGCTGGTGCCGACTAAACCCTCCGGAATCCCGCTTGATTTCTCGCCCCTATTGTGCGGCGGCCTGGCGCGCACATCCTGTGGCCGAGTGGCCTGGCGCTCGGCTTCACAGCTCGGGATCAAAATAAAAAGATTTGGGATAATCAGTGACCGCAAACAAAACTGGAAAAAATTAAAGAACCGGGTTTCTGATTCATCAAAGTAACCAACAGTGATATGATTCATATTCGACCTACTTGGACTGTTGGGTTGTTACGACTCACACATCGCCGTTGCCATGGTAGCACGTTTGTATGGAGAGGCGCCATTACACAGAACAACTGCAGAATGACCCATTGGATGCTTTTTTTTTTCGTGGAATTATTAGTAATTTACATCACCAGTTGCACGTGACTCAATCAAATACTAGTAAGAATAAGTGAGGCTTTTGTAAAGGGCCGTCAAAATCCTTGCAACTATTGCTAAATATGATACCTATGTGAAATATATTCTAACATGCCATATTATATCATCTTTAAATCATGCCCCTTTTCATTTCGGGGAATAAATGTTGCATTAGAGTGAGACCTAACATCATATATGAATGTTCCTTATTTCCTTTACTTTTCACTCTTGCCAACTTATTTTGTCATTATGCTTCAATATTCTTTTCTTTATGTACCTAAAATAAAATAGGCAATATAGTCCCTTACACATACCGCACACACTTTACTTACTTATAAGGTTGTTATCAAGCAACATATAACGTATATTATTATGGTTATACATACATTATCATATTGTCAAATGTCATATGAACGGATTTGCAGTACGCACTTCTTTCAGTGTTAAGTCATATGGGAGCAAAATTGTGGCGGACTTCGAAGTTCAAATCATGCTATTCATTTATTCCACGTAAACTTACTGTATCATTCTACAAAGTGGAAAAACAGCTCTCTACCATTATATATTGTGGAATGTTGATTATTCAGGCTTCAATGACTTGAGCACGCCATTACATCGGTTATGGGAATCATACAATCGGTACAAGGTTGGATAGTAATATTCTTCCACTGTTGTCTGGACTATATAGGATTTCAACCATTCCACCTTCATGTGTGTACGTATATGTGTGTTTATATATGTGTGTATATGTCGTTCGTTTCAAGGAACCATCTACATAAATAATAACCCACGCTGTATAACTCGGGCAGGATTCTTTATGGTCCACCCGTCGATGGAATTTCAACTAACGGTTACAGATAGAATGGGATGGTCGACAAACTACATAATTATCTTGTTAATAAATATGAACGCTGATTTCTCAATGTTTGTGCAGCTACACGCCACTGTTGTTGTTGTTGTTTTTTTTCTTATGTTGAGCGGGAAGTGAGAAAATTGTGGGAAGATAAAACCAGTCTGCTCCACAGCCGAGTAAGTCTGACACACGAGGTTTTATATTGATAGCCTTCTATACGTACAAGCGATGTAGAGTGTCTTGTGCGGTTGTGTTTAGGCGTACTGGCCTGACCTTACAGTGTAAACATTTACGTAAAGACGCGTAGCAAGGTGTGAAGTGCGAACGGGACGCGGACACGCCATATTGAGATGGCGTTACGCAGTGGAATAAGCAATGAAGGCGAGCAGAGCAAAATGAGCTCGGAGGTACGTCATGTATCCAACGGTCACATACCGCTAAGAGTGTTATTTAGTTCTCTTTCTTTCTTCTGTTCTTCTTCTTTCCGATTCATTTCGTTACCTTCAACACCGTTAGCAGGTCCTAAACAAACTATTCGCCTTTCATTCTCGAGCCATTGCATCAACCTCGCTACCGCATAATTATCGGGATTACCGAAACAGTTAGATCTTTTGTCAGCGATCCGTTTTTCCCCTCCTCTGTCCGTAGCTTACCCCCTTCCTCTTCCTATAGAGGTCTCCTTAAATGCATCTATTTAAGTACAGCTATAGTCTGCCTTTAGACGAGGCACATAGACCTAAAACACTCCATTCTGTAGTAGGTACAATTGCCATTCACGGTGTGGTTTTAATCTTGTTTTTTGCAACCCAGCGAAAGGAGATGGCGTCGGGCCGAAACTGACTGGGCGGAGTTTTAGCCGGGGCAGCGATGATGGGAAACTAATTATTTCACCATTGATAGCATTGTGAGCAGGTCAGAAAATCCATGCCGGTTCTTTGACAGGCTTTGGTGGAAGGTGACGGGGATGAGGGGCTTCTGCAGCGAGCCGATTATTGACTCCTTTCTCTCCAGTCAATAACAGTGGAAGGGATGGGATGACACAAAAAGAGGGGTGCAAGATAAATCGAGAAGGGGGTGGTCGAGGGCACCATTGGAAGACGGTATCTGGAGTCTCAGCTCCACCTTTTCTTCGTTGGCTGCCAAATGGCAAAGAGAAGAAGAGGAGAAGGAAGAGCCAGGAATTAAGCACTCGCTTTTTTCTTTACATCTTGTCTCATTCTTTCTTCTTTAACATGCCCTGACGAAACGTTTTAATGAGATCAGACTTTAGTGAAAGTGAAAGAGGAAAATAGAAGGGAAATTATCTCGATTTCTTCCACGGATTTGCTCTTTTTATTCTCTTTGTCTGTTCCGTCTGGCGGTAAAGACGGGTCTATTCGATGCCTCAAAATGTGGAGTAATCTTACGGTCGATCTGTCTCAGGCTAGTAATGTTAATTCGAGTCAGATGCATTCTAATGATGATAACGTAGTTAATCATCATGATGTTTTTATTTTCATTAGGTTTCTGATGTCTGACTTTCATCAATTAATGCAGCTACATTAATCACTAAGTATCGCCAGAGTAATGCAGGACGATTGTAGCACACGCTTATTCTAAATGGTTAGTTTGAAAAGAAATCAGTTTATTTAAGTCCAAGAAAAGAAGGAAAAGTGATTTGCTTTATGGATCATAGAGACAGAAGGTCATCTTATCGTAATTGAGATTGGCTTTTTTTGAGATCTTTAGAATTTGAAATGGAAGTGTTGCGATGATTGCCACTTGATCGCTATTCATCAACATTAGAATTCAATTTCCCGTCTTCCCTGACGGTTTGATTACATCCTTAACAATGCGTTTGTAGATACTGTCCAAACAGTCGCAGATCAATATAATGTCGTGTGGGTTTTTTTCTGATCTAATATTCCAGTTCCTTACCCGCTCGAAACCCCGCGTCTTACTGAGCTGAGGGACGTTAACCGTGGTTAGTTAAGTCTATTGTTTGGCGCTCGCTGGAAGAAAAACAAATTACCGATTTGCCCGATGCCACGAAGCGCCTTTGCTTGTCGTACGCCCAGCAATCAACGATAGCATGGCTTGTCTTGGGAAGGCCGATGTACAAGAGCCTCGGAAATAAATCTAATTTTACTCTTTCTAATTAGGGTCACGGAAAAGTCTATCCTAATTCTGTTTGACGTTTCCAGACATAATTCAAGATCTCACATTTTGCTTGTTTATGTACTGCGCAATCTAAAGAGGGGTTTTTTGTATTTTTTTGCATTATTGTCTCCATGGGAATGGACGATTCTCTCTCCTTCCATTAAGTTGTGATCGATTCAATTTCACGAATGAGAGGAATAGACGGCAAAAGGTCATTGCAAGGATTGTATAAAGTGAAGGGTATCATTGTCTTCAAAACATTATACAAGACGCGGATTCTGGCATTCACCCTAATATACAGATGAAAAGTTAATGGGTTGTGTTGAAATAATTTTCATTCAAACGTGTTCGAAAAAAAACTTTCACACACGCGCGCACATATACATACTCACACGCAAATACATATAATTGTATATTTAATCTTATACATTGTACAACCATTAATTTACGTGCATACACTACATCTAATTGCACGATAAGGTCTGTACTTCTGTTAACAACCAATGTTAAACGATATTCACCGATACATTATGCTAATGTAGTGTTTACCAACAAAAAAAAAAAAACCCTCAAACAGTGTATTATGATGAGACATGAGTCGCACTTACAACTAGGCAAAGTTCTGCGGTGATATTATTGAAGTTTTGAATTATTGCAGAAGCTAAACGTGGAGCAAACCACGAAGTAGATTATCCTCTCAGGACTCGATCTTGAGGTAAAAAAAACAAATAACATTCTGAAACTGAGCGGTATTTAAAGAAACGAAAGGGAGTGTTAACAAGTTGGGGAAGGGGGGGCAGAGAGGAGAAAGGGGGGGGCATGTGATGAGGTGTTGGTGGTCAGGGACATAGCTTATATCGACATACTCACAAAGGGGTGAAGTTAACGAAGACACAACATCCACACCGATCATGAGATTCAGGCTGGATTGGCTGACTTTGGATACATCTCAAAAGCGAGCGGCACCCGTGGGCAATAATTTTGGCATGTTTGTTCACGACGAAGGAAGACACAGATACACACATAAAAGCGCCCTCGTGTCTCGCTTCATCTTATCGAAAGTCCCTTCCAGAAGAAAAGAACTCCGGCTAAGAGAAGGTGTAAACAAATCAAACAACACCCCCTTAATGGTCTTAGCTCGAATAGGCAGATGGGCTACTGAAGGTTTTTTTTTTTGGCTAATTCAAAGACCTGTTCCCGCCGCGATGCTGTTGTCTGGCTCTCGTCTGCTCAAACCGCGTATCAATGGAAAGTCAAGAGAAGTTGAAACAAAATAATCGGGAGGAGACCATCTCAACAATCTTCTCTTGACAACAGTGAATTTTCCTACAAGAAGTAATTAATGCGCTTCTGAAGAAATGTCAAGGATGATGAATAATGTTTAAACCAGATTGCATAGTACATGCCTAGAGAGTTATACACCAGCAGATGTCGTCAATTTTCTCCCTAATTGACGTTGTAAAGCTAAACGACTCCATAATAAGTTATGCCGCTAGCTATTACTGATTACGGTAATGAGGAACCACAACGCCCATACCGGTATGCTAATTTGTAGTTTTGCATGTTGCATAACAGGAATAGTATTTTGCGACTTTCTTTTGAAAGGATACTGATACAAGTCTTCCAAAGAAGAACGAAGTTTAAGCTTCATTTTCCGTTTATTCATTATATCATTCTCAGTATATACCTAGTCTGGTAAAATCTTGGAAAGAAAACTTGGAAGACATTGGTTTTCCCATTAGAATCGGAGCATATGTCGAATAATGCAAATTAAAAACAAATAATAATAATAATAATATCACTGTCATTTTGTTTGCTTATGCAGTCATTAGCGTCTTAAGAAATTAGAACATTTCAATGCATCTAAATTTTGAGACTGATACTTTAACATTTTAAACCATGTAGCTCGTGTTGACGTTGTGTTTGGCTAAAACGTACTATATTTAAGAAATTACGATTTCGGCTTTGTTAGATTTTCTTCAACTGGTTTCTGGAGTGAACTAGAGTAGCTACATGTGTTTTGGCCCTGTTGTTATCTTGTATCTATCTATTTTCCATTTATTTGTCATGATGATAACGTTGCTTGGCAAACCAGTGAGCGAACAATTTAATGTATAATCCCTGTTTACTTCCCTCGGGGTTTGTTACATGTTTTACATACATCCGGGCAGCGTTTCAAAAGATTGAGCAAACACATTCACACGACCGGACAACGAATGAACAGTATTTGTTTCCCGCCAAGTCTTCAAATAGTGTTTCAAAAAAAATCCCATTTCCGCCAGTGTCTTGTCTGTTTGTTCATGTTGTTTTTCTGCGTGCGGATGCGGCTCTTACAAAGGTGAGGGGAGTCGTTTTGGAGCAGTTACCTCCTTATTTGCAGAGCTCTCTGAAATACAGGACAATGAGTATATGTTTTACACTGTTTAGAAAAGGACTGTTGGTAGCATCACACAAGATATCTGTCCTTTTGTTCTCTTCTGTCTTAAGTAGCCCACGACCGTTTGCTTCGAGGGACTACTTCGCGAGTTTGGTGCGACTGACCGCTAGATTATCGGACACTGCAGTAGCTTTGCTTTGAAGGATAAAAAGAATCGATCGTCTTATGTTGAAAACTCCGAACACCTCGCGGAGGGAGCCAAGATAGCGATAGAGCGTTTCGTGTCATTCCCTTAGAGTCCAAAGATCCAACCAGTAGAATGTTCAGCTTGTAAATGAAGCAAGACAATTCAGGTTTAAATTTCTTATTATGTATGAATGCAGACAAAGACACCAGTAAACTACAATGAGCTCGAACGGGGATGCGGTAAAATAGCTGCAGTATAGCCTGCCTTTCGAAAGTAACCAACACCAAAGCCGCATAAGTGCGCTAGTTCGCCACACGGAATTTCCCCTTCCACATTCTCACAAACAAGTAAAATTTGTGAAGCAAAAGCCAGAATTCATTTTTTTTATGCCGGATTGGCAATGACAGTCTAAGTGAGGTTAATACTTGAGTTTGCGAAGCTGTGGCAACTGTTGCAACTTGTTATTTTTCATCTTTTCAAAGCGTGGGATAGCTGGAGCAAAAACTTAGACCTTTTCAGACTTCGGCGCCGCTATGATACCCAACGAAATCTTCAGGGTTAGGTCAACACTGATCGGAAAACTGCTCCTCTAGTCCCACCTATTCACTCTCGCGGACCCCTCGCTGGCTTGTCTTGGACCGTCAATAGGGCAGCGGAACTGCATGATGCTTCTCCGATTAGCCCCGATCCCCCACCACGAGAATGAGATTTTCCCCTCGATTTGTCAGCCTTTTCACCGCCGACATCATGGCATTGGTGGGACAGCTATCAGCGGAGCCAGTATCCAAACAAGAAATCATCTCTCTATAGTCTGCAACAGACAATGCCAACCCAAGCCACCAATGTGAGAGCCATGTTGGACCGTTTTGCCCCAAAACCACTAGTCTCCCGCCTTTCAAAAATGAATTTACGTCAAATCTAGACGACCATTGTGATCCACGTTCCGTGTTTGTGTGCTTACCGATGCGTGCGACATTTCTCTAGTATCTCTGTCTATTTTTGTTTCTTTTTTACTTCCAGGCGACTGAAGGAATTCAGTCTTTTTTCCCCCTAAAAAACTGTTCTGTTTAATAGACCGGAACATTATTCAGCAGCGCCATGTGTAATCTACCCCCTCCTGCATTATTTGCCTTATACTATCATAATCCAATGCTCAACACGATGAACAAAGTATGTTAAATTGTGTATACCTGACACTTATTTAATGAACTGGACTTTTGTTTTTATGTGAAAGAAACTCCGAAATTGCCATGGAATTGAGACAAAAAATCGATAAAGGTTTACCAAGACAGATTTAATCGGGCAAAATTTTAATTTGTAATGGAACTACAAATCAGTGATTAATAATTATGATACATATTGGTGGTAAACAAACAGTGGATGGCCCTGAATATGTCAACATGGTTACTTGAAAGAGAAGTCCCTTTATGATTTATCAAATTGTAATATTTCATATCATGTTCATTATTCTAAGTAATTGTACAACCAGTAATTCGTTGAAAACACTGAAAAGGCGATTTTGGTAGAATAAGACTCAAAAGTTTGCAAAACGAAATAATAATGATAAATAATGAATAGAATCATATTCATGTGTTCGTGCATTTTATATCAAACTTTGTGATAATCTATGATTTATCAAAAGTGTATACTTTGTATTTGTATTATCTTTTGTTGGATGGAAATAAAGCACGTTTGAATTGATTTGAATTGAATTGAATAAGCATACATTTAACTTTCCTTCAATTAAACCAAGAACAGGTAGCTACTCCTTTAACATTTTTTTTAATATTCTTGCCTTGACTATCATGATGGATGATAGCATTATCAGTATCATGCAAGTAATGACATTATCATTGGTATATCCATCAACTGACAGTCCTTTTTGAACGACATAATTGCATTAAATTTGGTGTCACGAGTCTTCCGCAGAGCAATCAGGAAATGCTATCTACGTTTGATTTGTAGTTGGTGATGGCTGTGATATCTTGCTGTAACATACATTACCTCAAGATGATGTCGTGTTGTTTTACCAACCATCCAAACCAACAATCTTCGCCTATATTATAAGAAAGTACAATGCTCCCTTTTTATTGACAGATCATGCTTGAATATACCTTTGAAGTTCTGCTGCAACTTCTCGTAAGACCATTTGATTGTGATTGGTGGCTATGTGAGGTCTCATTGTAACACACAAAACCGGGAGATGATTATAAGGTTGTCTTATCAACCATCCAAACCAACAGTCTTCGCCTAAGTTATAAAACAAGAAAATATTCAATTATCTATCTTCTTTTTTGGTAAATCAAGCTTGAATAAACATTTGAAGTTCCGCCGCAACTTTCCCGAAAACCGTTGCAAGCTCTCTTCTGCTGAACTCTAGTGCTGTGCCTTATTCAATAAACAGGATAAGGCAGCAAAGCGATTTAGCGTATTTTCATTGTGCCGACACCCATCAGGAGCAACAATTCAATTCCATCATTAGTTTTAATTGACGCAACAAAGTGCTCAAGATATTTTTCCCCACCATAATTCAGGCAATATTTGAGATCAAGTTAATGGGATATGTAAACACGGTAATCATCTAACAGTCCCTTCTGTATTTCTGTTCTAGCGAGGCTGGTGGCATCTTGTCGTTGGGGGAGCTAAAGGGATTATCTCAGCAAAGCCTATTCATTTTTCATCATTGATTACCAGGAGCGACAGACTGCCATCGTGCCGAGTCATTTCTTCAGATCCGACGTCTATAATATTTAACAAATGACTTTTACTTTTTTTCCACCATAGTTTCGGCCAGATCTATATCTTGGGGCACCGTTGACGGCTATGGTTATAATTGGCTCAAAGCCGCGCCAATTTGACTTGATGGAAGGCAATGAATAAAATATCTTTCCTAATACTGGGAGATTATGTCTTGAAGAGTGGATTGTACTTCTCCCGTTTCTAATGGCTCTTTCATCCTCTCTCCCTCTCCTGATCACTCTCTTTTCCCCTTCCCTCTTCCAGACATGTAACAACATGCTTCATCCACCCTGCTGCATTTTATCGCTCTTTTATCATACCATCAATTTTACCAAGTGGACGTCAAACCACATGAAAATAACCCATTGGTACAGCGTTCCGTGAAGTTCTGCCGCTATGCGCAGCGTACCCTATAGTGTACTCTGTACTCTCTCTGTGTTAAAGGCGTCTGTTGAATCTGAGCCGTATCATTTCTGCAATGTTTTCCCGCCCGAAGCGATATAAAGCGACACACAGGTCGCTCGCTATACAGTGTGTAGTCATTACCAACCAACAGTATTAATCCTGTTAGCTTAAACAAGGCTGCGTCAGCGTGCGGGTGGCTTTTGTTATTCTTTGATGCATATTCCCTTAATATCTGGGTGCTTTCTCTTCCTGTCTCTCTCTTTTTTGGAAGGAGGGTGGTATATATCACATAATACATATTGTAATCAAAATGGAGCAAGAGTCGCTTGTCGCTCTTCGCCATAACTCTCCACATGCTGACGTCTTTCTTTGTTGCCAGAAGCTGGCCTTCCGGCAAATTTTTGGTGTTTAAGGGCGTACAAAGCATTTTACACATGACCAGTACGACTTCCCTAACGGCCAATCTTATCACTGCCAAAAGCATGGAACTGACCACCACACTGCAACGAGATCATAAATATGTACGTCAAAGAAAAAGGCAAGCAAACTAGAATATAGCGCCTTCACTCCGCTCGACTTAGGTAATCGTCGAAACATTTCCATCTTGTATCCCAAGAACCGGATAAACATTCTCCGGCGTCTGCCCCGGGCGAAAGAGAATTGGATAGGTGCCTTACTTGATGAATCAGAAACCGGGAGTTTAACTCGCAAGCCAAGCCGTCAACGCCCACCACGATACGCGAAACAAAAATACGAGAGGAGTCGGATGAAATTAGAGATAGGTGTTAATTAAATGAACACAAGATTACTCAATTGCTGGATTACTTAGAATGTAAACATGTAATTCACTGCGATCGCATGTAGCTTCGAGTTCTCGTCACACACTCGCTGGTTAAGGTTGCAATGGCGGCCAGATGCCGTATTTGGACTTCTCGTGCCGCGGCCGTGAGTAGTTTTTTGCGAAAACATTTTCCCGCCATCTGAGAGTAACTTAGCTGATTAATTTGGCAGCTCCCCGAATAATTCTGTGAAATTTGCGCAAGCAGTGCTGACGAACCATTCGGCGAAAAGAAATTTCTCGCTTCAAACGACAAACAAAATGAAACGAAAGTGAGAGGAATAATATGATAGCCTTTTCATATGATATTATAAATGATCCAAATAATCCAGAGATACCTTGTTCGCTGTCAGGGCAAACAATAATATCTTAATAACATCTTACGTTTTTTCTTTCTGTTGTTACTATGATATTGCTCAATCTGGTTGCCGAAAATCATCAACTATGCTAATAAACCACAATAATGTTGTTTCCTAAGGACTGGTTGTCATCAGCTGGAGGGAAGCAATCCATCTTGACCTCAGATGACATTTGTAAAGATTTTGTAAAACACTTGCTTTCTGAGAACCTGACCTTTCTTATAGTTTCATCACTTTGAGATTGCTGTCACCGACGAATTTCAATGAAGTTCTAATTGGCGCGTAAACCAGATTCATGGCTATCTATATACCACCTGACTGGGATTGCTATACTTTAACCAGAGCTCGACATTGTCGATGGCCCGCTGGCCCGCTGGCCTGAGGTGACTAAAAATTAGCGTCGGGCCACCAAACTTTCACATCTTTCATATCTTTTGATGACCCGATCTGGCAACTGAGATTCAAAATAGATTGTTGTGTTTCCTTATGTTTAGTGCCACTAAATTTCTCTTTCGGGCCACCAACATTTTAAATTCAATAATTTTCCTGGCCCCAACGGGTCACCAGAGGAAGAGAAAGTTAAAGTAGAGCTGCCTTAGCGCACCTGTAAAAACTGGCACCTGTAAGCCGATTGAGATTCGCTGGCCAAGGAATGGCTTGACACTGGTAGACACAGCTAGCGGTACAAAGACGCTTACACACTTCTTGTTACTCGGGGAGAGATCCACGTGAAAAGCCATGTTAGAGACACTTAAGAGCTGCGTACGTGTGTGTTAGGGCTTGTGTATGTCTATTTCATTATAATTCATTTATGATGATAATGATAGTGAAACAACGAGTTTCGTTGTCGTTGTCCTTTTCTATGCAGCAAACGTCTATATTTTTATTAGTGAACTAATAACTTGTTGCATAAAACATAGACAATGACAGACAACATGCAACATTTGACTTTTACTGAAGATAAAATGTGAAAGTAAAATTTGAGCTGTAGATAAGCAAGGACTTGCCCACTATGGGATACCAGATGCTCTTTCAGTTTATGACGTGTATGTTACCGGTTTCTTGAATACAGACTTCTTAAATTTGAATAGATAACCTAATCATTCCTCAGAGCTGCATTTTTCGACCCCTGTAAATTCTGCAACCTGTCGTTGTTTGGATGCCGAAGGGCGTGTCTTTTCTTCTTCTTTTTTTTTTTGTCGTATTAGCCACATTGAGATGTCACACATAAGCAGTTTGAAACAATATTTGAAGCAATTGTAAGAAACCGACATTTTTACTGAATAGTAGGTATGTGCTTTAGAGAGAAAAAAGGTGACATATCTAATGGAAAAAAAGTCATTCCGTCTAATGTTATATGCTCTTTTATTATATCAAAAAAGCCAAGCTTAAATGTTTGAAAACGAGAATAATTCCATGACAAAAATCAGAAATGAAATGTGTGAGAAAAAAAAGGAACAGTTTTCTTAAATTTGACAGGAAACGTTGAGAGAAATTGATGCAGAATTATAAACAGTGTAGAAACCAAGTCCATGTCCAACCTTAAAATAACAACCGAAATGCTGGCTACTGACCAAAAAACCCCAATCAGTGCTTTGTGTCTCATCCACGCTATCCGCTGAACGCGGTGCGTAATGCTTTTTACACCCCTCCTCCGCTTCTGCTACGGAGTGCCCCTTTAATTAAGTTTAGAATCATTAGCCACACGGGGAGAGCGACACCTTGAGAGATGGGAGAGGAGAGAAAGAGAGAGAGAGAGAGAAGGAGTGGAGTAAAAACGGTATGGACATAGAGGGATGAGGAGAGATAAGAGAGAGAAAGTTAGTAAGAGCGTCATAGGAGAGAGAGAAATATATGGGTGAGATAGAGAGAGAAAGATAGGGAGAGAGAATCGTGAGAGATGGTAGAAGCGTGATAGATGTTGGAAGTAGAATGTGAAGGAGAGATGAGATTGGGAGAGAAGAGAGAGAAAGTTAGTAAGAGAGTCATAGGAGAGAGAGAGAGAGAGAGAAATATATGAGTGCGAGAGAAAGAGAAAGATATAGATAGGGAATCGTGAGAGATGGTAGAAGCGTGATATATGTTGGAGGTAGAATATGAAGGAAAAGTGAAAGTGTAGAGAAAGAGCGGGGAAAGAATGAGAGTGAGACTAGAAAGAGAGGGACGGGAAGATTGTATTCAGAAGATGGCGGCCGGAATGTTGATTATCGGGATGCGATCAGCCGAGACAAGAAAAGAAGAAGAAGTTGGTGAAAGAGAAAGAGAGGGAGGGAGACAGGGGACAGTTAAGCGGGAGGCTACTCACATCACGATAGCTACCTCGTGATACAGAGACCGATGTCGATTAGAAGTGGCCAATTGAATTAAAGCCAATTGATTGCTGAGTAGAAGAGCAATCATCTTTAAAGATGGCTGGTTCCTGATAGAGGTCGCAAGCTTTAAAAATGGAATGGTTCCTGATAGAGGTCGCATTGACTTAGATAGCCTCCATCACTATCACTTCTTCTATATACTACAGCACTCTTTCTGCTACTGAAATCACTGCTGCTTCTCATTTTTCATTTTATCCTTCTATTTCTTCTCTTCCTACTTCGTTGACCTTTATTTTCTTTTGAAGAAAAATAAAGTTTTTGAACCTTTTTTTGTGACGTCGAAGGCATTATTTGCAATGTTTCTTTTTGTATATGATATATAGCATCGTCCCTACTATAATCTTATCTTATTTTTGTTGTGATTTCTGAAGAGTTATTATGTCTACAGGAGAAACATGGAATACATTTAAGTGATATTTGTTATCAAATTATTCTGCAACAGTTCAACGAAATATTTGCTCAACGAAATTCCTCTTGAAAGCCTTAGATTTCTTGATCTTTGGCTGTCGGAAGAAAATAGAAATACGGTCCCAGATTATTTTTAATGCTTCTTTAAGAGTGGTTCTAAGGCGCGACCACAGAACTAGGAATGCAAATGAGACGATGTGTTGCGTTTGTGTATATGTGTGTAGGTCGCTGTGTATGAGTGTATGTTATTATGTGTGTGTATTGTATCAAACATTAACATTTTGTGATGTAGATTTGTTGCGCTGTTAATTGTCAATGTGTCTTGACAAGTTTTTTTTTAATGATTACTGAATTAGCATAGTGACGACATACACGCTATAACAAGCGGTATATCTAAATAATTGACGCGTCGAAGAATGTATACATTACTGCTGTTGAGAGGTCGCTGTTTCATTAACCGCCTTCGTTTTGGTTTTAAGGATAACTATTAATGGAAATATCTTAGATCTATGATACTTTTAACGACCCCTTCAGTTATGTAGGATTAGAACAAGAAAATAGAATGATTATTATAATCCTACTCTCTTAATACAATGTACCGGTAATCTTTACCTGATGTGAACTTCGTCCTTTCTTATCAAGTGAAGAGGAATACATTATTTTGAGACCTTAATGTTTAATCTCATTCTGCCGGCCGAACTAGATCACGTAATTTACCATTTTGGAATTGAGTTCGAGCTATAAAGCTATCTGGATACAAGCGAACGTGCCGCCACCAACTGCGGGGCACGTCTCCCGAATTCATGTCGTCAGCTCCCCGCTGCCTCTCCGGGCGAGGTTTCTAGGTTTCGCGGGTACCACCAATCGCGAATCTCGAAGCCGAACTCCTTCTGACTTTGCCTGGTTGAGCGCGGTAAAATGACGGTGGTAACAAGATCGGATGTAAATAACAGCAGAACGATGAGTTTAAATGAAGAACTAATTGTCTCCTTTTCAAAGTCAATACGTATTCAGTTTGCTTTTAAGTTGACGCGGGAGACCGTGGGTCGTGCAGTGGGTTGGTGTGTCATTTTATACCGAGCCTGCAGATTACGGTATACGGTTACACGCACGTTACATGCTCGCCCGCGGTTGGTGGGTCTTAAGACTCCTATTCCTCTTTCCGTCTCTCTTTTTCTCTCTACCTCTATCTCTCCCTTCTCTTTTTCTCCCTTCTCTCTCTCTCTCTCCGTCTTTAATATATCTTTTTACTATGTCTCTTCTTCTCTCTCTCTTCCTTCTCTTTCTCTCCCTCCTCTCTCTATCTTCGTCTTTAATATCTCTTTTAACTATGTCTCTTCTCCTCTCTCTCTTTCTCTTCTCTTTTTATCTTCTCCATTACTCTGTTGTATTTCCCTCTCTTTGTCCATCTCTCACATCCCTGATGTTTATAATCTTTCCTGTATCTCTCTCTCCCATCTCTCTCTCTCTCTCTCCTTTTATCTCTCCTTGCGCTATATTTACTCTCTTTTTTTCTCTCTCTGTCTTTCCCTACTCCTTTGTCTTCTGCATGTTACTCTCTTGTATTTCCCGCTCTCTCTGTCAATCTCTCACATCTTATATCTGAAATCATCTCTCTACATCTACATCCTTTGTCCGCCAACATATATCATGTCATGTATGCTTACATGTTCGGAGGAAAGATTTTTGTCACTGCGTAGTGACTTTATGTCTCTCATTATTCCTATATATTTCTTTCTCTCTTTCAATTTCTGTATCTTTCCACGTCTCCATTATCCCCAGATTTTGTAAAGGGCTAACAAAGATAGTCACGTGCGTAATTCTTCATCATGTTTCAATAGCTGCAACTCCAATCCCTTAAAGAAAGCCAATACCAAAACCAAAAGTAAAATAGAGCAAAGCAAAGCAAAACAAAACAAGACAAGACAAAAATGAAGCAAAACAAACAACCACAGCAACTCTCCCCTTTATTTCATTTTACTCGTCGGAAATGTTTTAAGAGTTCGACACCTGGTGGGGCCATTCAAACATCCATGTATTAGATTTTGAACTTCATTTTAAACCATTAAATGGTATCATCTAAAATAAAACCTTGAGTTTATTGTTGGGTTGACATCTTTGCCTGAAGGCTTCAATATTCTCTTTGGTTGCGGCGAATTCTGCAAATATGTACTTTTTATATTGTTCATTCTCATTTTCTATGTTTGTACTTTGTGTGTGTCCGTGTGTATGTATTTGCATGTTTACGAAATATGTCTGTATTCTGTCAACCTTCAATCCAATGGGAACATCACATTATTTCTTTTCTCTATCTTTTTATTACCTTTGTGTGGGCAGGTTTCAAATGTATGCATTGATAATTCGTAGCTATGACCATATTATTCTATATTTCTGCACAAAGTATTGCCCGGAAGATCATAGTCACTTTTATGACTCTTCCAATGAAACGTATTAGACCCTTGAAGCAGTGGATATTTTTCAAAAGAGTCCCTCATTGTATAATACCAGTAATGACACACCATGTAATATAGGCTCCGTACCCTGTCCTAACGTTGCATTTCTCTCTCTCTTTACCAGAAAATCTAAATTGATAGCCAAGGAAAGTCCCGCCATTTGCTCTCTTATCGTATAATTGGATGACATAAAATCTAGTTAAGTGCCCCCTCCCAACTCTATTGAAAATAGGTTACGAAACATATCCCTTTCGCGCGTAATAGCCTAGAATTCAGAATCATGAAATTAGGCCATTTTCTGGAAGCGCGATCACAGTAAGATTCGGGCGGTGATTCCACATTCTCCCCACGTCACAATAGATCCCTTTCCTTGGTGTATCCATTACGGAATGGAAGGGGGAACTTGCCTTGACATGGGTAGTAAAGAGGGGCGCTTTTTTGATTGAATTAAGACCGACTGTTTAATCGCGTATGGAGCCGAATGGTTGGGTGAGGTGAAGGACGCCTTCATTTTCCTTCCGTGATCGTCTTCTTGTTTTTTGGTAGTTAAAATCGTCAAAATTGTCCTCATCGGCATCATCACAGTCTTCATTGTCACTCTTCGTTACCATCATTGAAGTCAACATCATCGTCGTTTTGATAATCATCAACATTACTTTTCTTCATAAACATCAGCGTCAAACTCATTATCATTTATTTTCGTTTGGGGATTAATTGCATTTTCCCTTTCTATTCGCTCTTGATATGTCTTTATGTTATTCTCCCTTCTTTGTGCTCATGTTGTTGTTTTGATGCTCCTTTGCTACAAAAATTTAAAACAAATAATAAATTGTTTGACTTCACATTACCACTTCGTACATTGCCTGACATGTGCCTGCAAAATATCAAGCAACACAAGTTTACAAGCGACTAATTTCCTACTCGATCAGTGTCACTTTTAAATATTCGATACCATCACGTCACATAATAGCAGACAGTAGAGAATTTATGCAATAGACTCCAAATCATTAATATTGAGGAAAATGAGATGCGGATTTCGCTTTCAGTGACAATATACCACATTTCGTCGTTTGCAGACGTGGAATTCATCAGCCCCTCTTGCATTGGAAGAGCGAAATCGACGGATACCGATAAATAAAAGAGCAGGATGTTGAACAATGGAATACGTCTCGGTGATCAGTTTAGGCAATTTTCACATCTCGCCGCATGCAAACAGGCGACACGCCAAAGGAGCGGGCAAAATCTAATTTGTTTATTAAGCCTTTGCTGAGTTCTTGGGCGAACCCCCGGCGAGACACACTTGTCCGCGGTGAACGAAACGCACAGATCGCATTCGGGCCCTTGCACTTCGCGAATAAAACGTACCTTTCCCCTTCTCTCTTTCCTTCTCTATGCTCTCCCGTTTTTCTCACTCTCTTTCCTTCGTGCACGTTGCTCTACGTTTTCGATGATCATTCGAACAAAATTACCCTTATCTAATGAACTGTGCACAAATAGGATTCATAAGAAATAGTACCTTGGTATGATTCTGTCTGATGAGATCAGGCCGTAATAATTATTTGCGAGTAATTCTATTTTAGGCCACCGCTGTTCTGAGCTTGCGTCCTTTTCCAAAGATTATTCCTGAGGTGGGTTGATGGAAATATGAGGCGACAAACAAAGCAAGAAACAAGCAGAAATCTGTGCCAGCGGCAACCGGAGCTTTTGTAAAGCCATGGAAAACGATAAAAAGTGATCTACCATTCTCAAATCAAGGTCAGCGTTAAACCGCGCATTTCTTCAATGTCATATTTCGTCGGCCTTCGAATCCCAGTTTGGTCGGTCTTTCATTAGTACTCATTTTCAATGGAGGATGTTAAGTGGTGTAACCAGGTTGATTCACAGCACGCGGACATCCCGCAGAAAGTTAGAATCGGAATCATGAGAGAATTTTCTCAAAATAATGAATGAAAGGTACAAAAGGAAGAAGATGACGATAAAGAAAATCAAAAGACTAGGAAACAAGTGTCGTTTTTTGGCCGCAAGAAGTACCTGACAAACTTGAGCATGGCTGATGAGAGATTTTAATGTATGTCTTGTGACAATATAGTTAAACAAGTGAGGGGTACACACGAAGGACAAAGTGAACGTGTGTGTGTGTGTGTGTGTGTGTGTGTGTGTGTGTGTGTGTGTGTGTGTTGTGTGTACGCAGTGTGTACGAAAGGGAGATAGAGAGAGAGAGAGAGAAAGAAAGTGAGAGAAGGAGAATAATAAAAGAGAAAATGGAAGTGAGGTGAAGAGAAGGAGAAAGGAGGTAATCTTGGTTAAGCCCATTACAACCGTTGACGAATTGTTACCCATGAAGAAAGGTGGAGGAAAAAAAAAGAGAGAAGAGCGCGCAAAGTTTCCGTCCAGCTCCCTACGGATCCGTAGCGATCCGGCAATCGATAGAGCGCTAATTTCGATTCCCTTGTTCCAATATTGCTATGTCGTCGTCTGTCATAACACCACCTCACACCCCTGAAAATCTCCCGCCATCAGCCGTGGCACTGTGGAGTCGGATACCCGCCCCTCTGCAACTGCGTATTTCTACTTATCGGAGAAGTCGATGCGCTGAAAATTAAAACCGAAGAAATCCATGGGAAATGACCAAAACGGTAAAACCTACGACGAGGATTGAGGAGTACCTTGAAAAAAAAAAATGTAAGAAATGATAGAATAGAGCGACTTTTGGACTAGCTGCCTATATAGAGCTAGCACCGAGTGCTAAAGATCGGTATTTTCACACCCAAGCTCGAGCGCACGGAGGAAGGCGGACAGTAGATTTCAGCTGCCGTTAGTCCCGAACGTGGCAAAAATCGTTGGGCGAATGTAGAGTGACCCTGCTAGACAGGTGCTGTGGTCCACTGTTTGTCGTGGAACGGAAAAGGACAAACGTCATTGTGACTATTCGTCAGATAATATAAGCTCGATTGGTCTTTTGAATTTCCAGAGAAAGAACTATTTCACATTCATACTTCTTGATTATCTTTCCTTTTGAGCGGAGCTGAATTGTCAATGTCATATAAATGGATGGTTTTGTGGATCTTAATTGGGAAGACTGAATGCTCTCCCAGCACCAACCAGCTTACAATGATAGACAACAGAGAAATCAAGACTACCGGCTGTCTTTATAGCTTCACTAAAGAATCAATCACTTCGACAAAATGAAGGGGGCAATGAGGTGGTGGAGAATGCATTCGCTGACTTGAAAAGCTTCAGTATTGATATCTTGCATTTCTCTCGTGATGAATTCCATTTCGTCATCTGCTCAGAACGACGTGTGAGTCGCCTATTTACACCAGGCGTTTTCTATGAAAAATGGTCGTTACTATTCTTATCTTAATTGAATAAACAAACTTGTAGCTCAAAATAATGGTATCAACTTTTGACTTTGTGGAAGGAATACATTCAAATACAGATTTTGCTGGTTCTTAGTCAGGTTAAGTGGTCAGGTCGTGCAGTTTACTACGAGCAAAGCGTTCCAACTCTGCTCGCATACTTAGTGACATTCTTCCAAAGTTACACAAGCGCTATTGTTGCAATCTTGCGACCCATTGCAACTGTTATAAGCAATTTACCCTCAGACCATGTTGTGAATCACAATATTTGTACATAATGCGCTATACCCCCTGAAACCGTCAGAAGCAGTGAGTTCGTTCAAGAAATAGATTATTAATGAACTTCCCTGCCGATGAGCGCCCGAAACTAAGCAAACGTCGGGAACAAATTTGTTGGCGGTGCGTGTTTGGACAGTCAGGGGGAAAACGTGTGCTGGCGTTGCGGGGCAAGAGGCAACGCGTGGTCCTAATTCGCCGCTCCGGGGGCCTGCTCAGTTGCATCAAGGGTACTTAACAACTTCAAGTGTGTTACCACTCGAAATCGAACGAGAGCGGGTTGGTATAATCAAAAAGAAGACCGAGAGGAAGAGTGGGTGACTGGAAGGACCGAGAGAGTGAAAGACAGACAGACAGACAGACAGACAGACAGTCAGTCAGAAAGACATATAAACAGAGTGATTTGAGGTTACAAGAGGCGGCCGAAATTTAACAACGGCCCGGCAAAACTTAGTTTTGCTGTCCATGTTGTGCATACCTCTCAAAGATCTGAAGTAAAAAGCAAGGACAGCGAGGATTCGATAGCCGCTTCAACTGCCCAAAAGTGGAAATAATCTCTCAACTTAAAATGACGGACTGTACTTTAATTTTGATCGGTTTGATGATACAATCACGAACTAGGACCTAAAACATTCTCTCCTTCCATTCACGATTATCATCTGACATTTGCATGTTCTGTATTGATATGCCTGTTGCCGACATTTGTTTTAAAGACAGTGCTGTTTCGAGATATTCCGGCGATAAAAGAGGGGTAATTGAGTATCATAATATTTACCACTGCTTATTTCCAAAACGAGGCACAACAACTGAGTATTATCATTTTGGTGACACCAAATGTCATGAATGTCGTGTGGGGTGATAGCTCTCATACTGTAGGTGACAAGAAAATGGGATGAATACAGGAGAATTAAAAAATTAATAACGTTGCTGAGAGAGTAACTTAGAAATACCTGTATTAGAAACCTTCATCGCATCAACATTCGCAAAATCATTCTCTTCAGCAACGAAGAAATTATCTAACTTTACCAAATTTAAGAACAGCTTTCATGAGACATTGCATTGTTTCCTCATAAATATGAGATTGCATCAAGCGGCTGTAAAATCTCGGAAAGTTTTATTGACGGAGGTGACTGTCGTAAGATAAGTGACAAATGATGATTTCTTATTAATGATATTGAGTCCATTTCAGGAAAGACTATAAAAGGTATAATATTTCCTCCCTCGGGGCCTCTCAAAATTTGATATTTTGATATGTTGCTTAGTTAAATGAAAGGCTGTAAACTGAGACTCAGTCTGATAATGACGAGATCATCTTAAATGTTAACAAAAATGACACATATAATATGTATGGGAGTATATGGCAGACGATGAAATGGGGGGGGGGGGGGTGATTCGGACAGGCATCATCCGGTACTAATCGGCGGTGTTTGTGTGGAAGATTGCAATCTGTTCTACGACATTCGTCCCGGTATGCATGGCAACGCACGCCGCGTGCTACCAGAGAAAGCGGACGTGATTGAAGCGCCGAGATTCATCGCAAACTCTGTAATTGGTGTCCACACCAAGTTGAGAATCCCGTCACGAGTCGGGTTGCGGAGGGGGGAAAGAACGCCGACTTGGCGAGGTCGAGGTGATAACTGGAGAATCGGATGCCGTCAGTTCCCCCTTCTCGTTCTCAAAGACCACAGCACGCTCGGCCGGCCAGCCTTTTCATTGCTTCACACTTTGCCTAAACTTCTCCTCTCGCTTCTCCCAACGCCCATCTCAGATTATGGAGAAGGGAAAGAATTCTCATCGGAACTGAGGGTGCCAGTAAGCGGGGTGTTGAGTCGTAAACGGTGCAATTTATTTGCAATTTATTCCGGCAGGAGGGTGCAAGTGGGGTGCTGAATTGGACTGGGGGGTGGGGGAGGGGAGAGAGAGAAGTATTAAGGGTAATGCGGGACGGGAGAATTGGAACTAAAAGTGTAAACGGATGTTTTCCGTATCCGTCCTAATTATGTGAGCACATGGTGGCGATTCTCATTGTAAATTCATCACTACGGATGCCAAATTCCAACTGTAATCTGAACGGAATACTTGAAACAAAATTTGAGGCCACTGAACCATTGCCCAGAATGTGTACTTTTTTACGACGACATCGTCCATGTATACTCTTTCATTAAGGTACAATAACTCTTTCTTTTGTCCAGTTGTTGACACCACTGTAGGAGAAGCGTGTATGATTATTCCACCTTGGGTCTTGGGAGACAAGACACACGCTCTGTGTTCCTTCCGTCGTCTAAGGGTAACGAAGTTATTAGTTTAATACGAACAGTGACTCCCTTTAGCACATCATGCTATACAAAGGCGGAAAATGTCTAACTTTTCATTTTCCCCGAATAATTGGTATTTATGCCTCAGTCCGACATGTCTGATGATACGAGAGCAAATTTGGGAACAACTGAAAATGTTTGATAATTTGTGAATTTAAAAGACATCACTATGATCATGACTATAGGCTTCACCTTTGGTGTAAGAATATTACCCTTAACATATTCCCAGCTGAACTTACACCGTTGGTCTCTTCCAGCTCCTCAGTGATGCTAAGTGTAAATTACTCCTATGTATTATGATGATATCATTACTGTTGTGGCGATGATGACGATGATGATGACGATGATGATGATGATGACGATGATGAAGATGACGATGATGATGATGATGATGATGATGATGATGGCGATGATGATGATGATGATGATGACGATGATGATAATGATGAAGATGACGACGATGATAATGATGACGACGACGACGATGATGATGATGATGACAACGACGATGTAAAAGAAAGAACGTTGAATTTCAAGACAAATGATTGACGGTTAAACTTAAAAAAAAGCATGATTATGCCATTGTCGCCATTATATAAACGTATACTCATAAATGACTTCATCATTTCAACCTACAAGAGGAGTTTCAAAGAAAACAAGGAGACTCATCACTTTTATGAAGAGTTTGGTATTTGTACTACCATACATGGAATGTATTTCTTTTTTTTTTTATTCAAGCATGCCAAAATTTACAGGGAAAATTTGAATTATAGCTGATAGATCGAACAATATCAAAACCATCTTCTTGGTCTGTAATCCTTGAATATCTGGGTTATTTTTCTTTAAAACTAACTGTTTATAAACCACAATAGTTTCGCAGTGAGTTTGCTTATAAATTATATAACGTGTGTGCACCGTCATTTCGGCGGGCGCAGCTTAAGTTTTGTGTTATTTGGAGTCTAGTGTTTGATACTCGCGTAGGAGATACTGCACTGTATCTCTGAAAATACATGTGTGTGTTTGTGTTTGACTTTCACCTGTTTCGCGTTCTCCGCTTTTCTTTTTCCTTCTCATTCTCTTCATCTTCTTTTTTATTTTCTGAAAGGCCTACACAATATACAAGCTACCAGCGTTCTAGTTGGTGACTACTGCAAGCAAAAATAATCGAATCTTTAATTTTATTGAGAAGTTTACGTTACGCCACCAATAAACTTATTTGATGACGTCTTATGAACGCCGGCATGGTACTCGCTGTTGTTGTTGTTTTTTTTTTTAAAGAATATTCTCATGTTTGACACTCATACCCGTTATATTCTCAATGAGATGTTCTTACTTTGTGTCATTAGTCACAATATAACAAGTGATATCTTCTCTCGTGTCATCCAGGCGGATGTTCCCAACCTTCCGATGCAGCATCACCGGGCTGGAGCAGAACGCCAAGTACATCCTTCTGATGGACATCGTGCCTGTGGACGACACCCGCTACAAGTACCACAACTCCGAGTGGGTGGTGTCCGGCAAGGCCGAGCCACACATGCCCAGCCGGCTATACATCCACCCGGATTCTCCGGCCACGGGGGCAGTCTGGATGAAGCAGGTGGTCAGTTTCCACAAACTCAAGCTGACCAACAACAATCTGGACCAGCACGGCCATGTGAGTAGCAGTGTAAGCTCCACCTACTCTTACATCAATTTCTTGAAAAATTTCATTGTTTTTTTTACTCGTCTGCATAACTTTCTTTGGTCTATTCGTACACAGAGCTCGAGCACACTGGACGTGCAAAGGCGATGGAATCGTGCGTGTGTGTGTTTGTGTGTTTGTATCTACCGCAAATAAAATCATTGAAATGTCAACAAATGATACAAAACGAAGATAAGACAATATAATGTGATATCTCTATATCTCTCTCTATGTCTCGTTCTATTTCTATTTCTATCCCTCTATATGTCTCTTTCTATCTCTTTATATATTTCTTTCTATCTCTCTACGTGTCTCTTTCTATCTCTCTGTATGTCTCTTTCTATCTCTTTATATATCTTTTTCTATCTCTCTACATGTCTCTTTCTATATCTCTATATTTCTCTTTTTATCCCTCTATATGTCTCTTTCTATCTCTCCTTCTATCTCTTTCTATCTCTCTACATGTCTCTTTCTATCTCTATATATATCTTTCTATCCCTCTATATGTCTCTTTCTATCTCTTTATATGTCTCTTTCTATCTCTCTACATGTCTCTTTCTATCCCTTTATATATCTCTTTCTATCCCTCTATATGTCTCTTTCTATCTCTCTACATCTCTTTCTCCCTCTGATGTCGCTTTTCTTTGAGTGCCACTATATCTTCTTCGTTTCTTTGAGCAGCATTTTATCTTGCGCAATAGAAATCAATTAATCTGATGCAACATGTCCGCTAGGCATGCAACAAGCCCCAAACGATAAGCCGGGCCCTAAGGCGGGAAAGCACCACAACTCGTGTTCACCAGACGACCATCTCTCTTCTTCCCTTCTTTTCTTTTCTTTTTTTTTTTCTTCTTCTTCTTGCCCCTCGCCGGGAAAACTGTCAGGGGCCCGCGGAAACGAGGTCAAAAGTAATCTTACAAATGTGGCTTTGACATAAAGCTCCCACCGTCGGTCCGCTGAACTCGTGGCTATGTCGAGCAGTGGAGTGTCTTCACTAAATTTGCACGGTTCGCTGAACCCTTCGGACCGTCTACGGAAGATGTTAAAGAAGTCAAAACGCTGTGCGACCGAAAGCAGCGTGTGAATTCTTAATCTCGTAAGTCCCCCTTACAACACCCCTAATTAGGTTTACCCGAATATAGCGTGCAAGATATGATTCTGCGGACTTTGAATCGCCATTTTGATTTTTCATTCGCCTTTTTTCCCCCTCTCCGTCCCCGTTCTTTCCCACAAACTGACCAAGGACACAAATTTGTAAGACGAATCAGGCTGGTGCGCACGGTTGTGAGTGCGTCGTGCACGCGCTGTATTACCCAGTGCACGGTTGATCCATGCTAACAACACACACACCATTTTGGCGCGCAGATAGGCGGACACAAATCGCATCGATACAAATGAGATCCGTCATGTCGAGCATGCTAATGCCACTTAAGTGTGCAATACGGGCTTGGCTTGGTAGTAAAGAGATTACACAAAATTAGTGAAATGGACCTGACTTATACGACGAAAAGAGACCCCTTCTCTAAATCCCTGGCGCATGCCTGTCCAGTGAACAAATTTGAGGTCACTTGCATAATGACAAACAGAGAGTTAAAGATGACGCGAGAGGGAAAATGGAATTTACGAGCGACAAACGAAAACCAATTCATTAATACCCTCGACATAACTTAAGTATTTTTCTGGTCCTCTTCCAGGATTTCTCCAGTCATGAAAAGTTGATTCTATAATAGTCTCAAGTCAAGGCCAAACGTCGCCTACCTGATACCATAATTGTGAAGGTCTTTTTGAAACGACCGTAATGATAGGGCAGACGAAGATAACGCGATACAAGGTGGTCGATGGCACCAGCAATGTTATCGATCATTTCATTGCTCCACTAGTATCGCTGTCCGTACACTAGCGTGCAGGCTGACCAGAAATGAAGCACAATATATCGATATAGCATCACCTGTCCCCGTCACACCTTTTTCTATGGGATTCAGTCGCTCTGCTAGCTTGGCAAATCCATCTATCCGACCACACCGGAAGTGAACAATACGGACTTTTAAATTAGGTCTATCAATAAAGGGGGGTCCATCAACTAACGTATTAAGGTCCAGTATGCTGTGGAATTTTCACACTGATTTCAGTGGAAAAAATCCCGAATGATTGCGGTTGTATCTAATTCTGCAGGGTGCAATCGTGGATCGATACAGCTCGTTGGTAAGGAAAATAATAGTCATACAGTGCTTACTTTACAAACGACGTAGCTACAGAACGGAAAAATAACTCTCTGCCTTTGGGTCTGGGAGTAAGTATTCAAACCGACTGTAGACGTGGCGACCTTGTAGAACTGAAAAGATACATGGCTTAAAAAGACACAAACAAAAACACAAACACAAAAGAAAATGAGAAGAGTTTTCCGGATACTTCATTGGTAGAGTCTCCATATTATTATGAAGACGAGTTCTGGTGGCAGCAGTGTCACGGGCTCATTGTCGCGTGTAATGAATCGTCGAGTGTCGCCTCGTCGTTGAGGAAATACGTTTTCACAGCTCTCTTAACAAGCTGCTTTGTGTCACCGTCGCTTTACGCACCTGCGGGTTTTTGTAGCTAAGTGTGCCTGGTGTCAGGCCGCCAACTAAGAGTCATATTTTATAGATAGGTTCATAATTCTATACGTGTCCACATAATGTTACCTCGTTTTTCTTTTCTTTTTTTCTTAGTCTATTTTTTTATTTTCTTCATGCTGGAATTTCTTTGCTTTATTAACATGATTGAGCTGGTGTATAATTCCACTGAGAATTTCGGAAATTATGATTTTGTTCACACATGAACCTTCATTGTCGTTTTCCTGAGAAATTTACACGTGCAATTTTAGGACACATTATATTTCAAGCTTTTTTCAAGGGTGATTTTTCTTATGATCATAATTGAGAAGCGTTTCAAATTCTGTATGATATCAATGAAAGTATTTTTCTGCAAACCACGTATTGCTTCATGAAGGTAGTCTATGAAATTCAGAATGGAGTAGAGCTGTGTTCATTTGAACGAAGAAGAAAGAGTTGATTTGTTTACTGAGTTGCCTCTTCTCGATCTCATGTGTGTCAAAGTCTCTCCGGATGCGGAAAGGGGAAAGGGGTGGATGATGGACAGAGAGCAAGCACCGTTTAATCTCCACCTAATCCCTGGTTAATCTAAAAGCGGCGTGGTGTTGGGTGCGTAATTAGGGCTGTGTAGCCAGGTCCTCCACGCTGGTCGTTCACGCCCGTGGTCCACGCACCTGACAGCTGGTTTGTATTGCCTACTTCATCCCGACCGGACCGGGCGGCCAGCATTCCCCTATCCGACTCGCAGTTTCTTCCCTCCGTCTCGGCTCCCTGCGCAAACCCGACGAGAGGCGACGGCCTCCGAGAGAGCGCGCGTGAAGCCCGCTGAATACCGCTGGAAGTGTGAAGTTTGGCAGAATCTCCCGTCTCTCAGGGGCATAGCGGTGCGACCCTCCCGAGCTGGGCAAAGCCCCCCTGGCCTCTCTCCGGCACTCCTGGCTGGCGTCCATCTCTTGGGCTCCGTTAACTTTTCACAGCTCTGGTGATATCTTACATATTGGGAAGTGTCAAAGACTGGGGGACGGCAATTTGACCGTTTCGTCATTAAATTTCGGCTCGGCACGACGTTAAACCGGGTTCTGATTTATTGCACACTGTACCCCCAGCCAAAGCCATGCACTTAAACACACAAATCTATTTGAAGTTCATTATTAGAGATTAGAGAGACATAAACAATATCCTCGTGTACCATCCCTCCCCTCCGATATAGTCATGTACACCCGAACTATTAGAAGATACATAGGAGTACGATAATGTTAATTTTATATTCTCGAACGACAGTGACTTCTACAGGTTATTTTTACATCGGTTATGGTCTGACCCTGGATGCATCAAACATCTAAGCATTAAACAAAGGTAAAACAAAACAAAACAAAACAAAACAAAAATGGCACCAACAATGTACGTACTATAACACATGTACATATATGTTCATGTACAATGATGATGATGCAGGAACCAATAAATAAAATGAAATAAAATCTAATCTAATCTAATCATCTCTCCAAAGGTCTGCTTACACGTCATTACTTAGAAATACAAAGATGATGCACGAAAGTTATTTGAAATGTAATGCAGTCCTAACCAATGTGTTAACACTTAACCATAACTTCTCTTCACCGTATGAAGATTTCAAGTAACAAACAAAAGAATAAGTTTTTATTCCATGATTTTCAATTTTGCATTATCCCCGCAATTCAAGAACAATTGAAGAGCTTGCTTCCAAAAGGCGCTAAATCCATCATTTTTCAATGAATTTTGCGCCTTTTGGAAGCAAGCTCTTCAATTACCAAAAGGTGACATAATATAACATCAATATCAAATACATACAGAGTGAATCAATGCATGATTGGATCCGATACATTTTCTGCCGTTCATGATTGTAATTTCCTTGTATAATATGTTAACATATAGGTTAGACTTTCCTGATGTGATAATTTGCACTGATTCGTTAATTTACACTAATAACTTGCAATTTGTCCATGTATGAAATGAACAATCTTCACACTAACTACTTCATCTAAAAACTTAGTGACGTCACAACATAATCATGATGAATACCTTATATCTGGGTTATGATAACAGAAACATCACCTCCATTGAAGAATCAGCAGTACCAATCGTGCGCTTATTATTGTATAGACAAGGTTGCCACGTAAGCGCCTAGACTATTTGTTAATTTCTTTTAAATAAAGATTGGCGCAGACAACAGCGGCCTGAAATGTGAGATTCCCTGTCAAAATAGTTCACAAAATCAAATAAAATTCATGGATTGGCGAAAATCTTGCTTTCAAGAGAACTTGGGGGAGGGGGTTGACGGATGATGCACGTGGAGGTTTGTCTGGGCCGGTAACGTCTTGCACCTGCAGCACAGGATCGGTCCACGCGCCCGTCTATCTCAGCCCCGCTCTAGACAGGGATTATGTAAGAAGAACTGAAGAAGAGGGGAAAAAAGTCTATACTGGGAGCAGGGGGTATTATGATCACAAGAAAACAATATATTCGATCGAAAAATTATGAGAATATTGATAAGTGACCTTAAAATTACTGAGAGAATGCACCCGCCTGGGTGGTATTATTGTAGCGAGGCAGGAAATCATAAACGCGGACAAAACGTCATACAAAGACGTGAGTTTCGTCGGTTGGACAACATACACGGGTTCAGCCGCCGACTCGCTGCGATATCGAACGAGAGTCGCGGGGAGGCAGCTGAAAAAGCGCTGTAAGATTTAATCACGGACTTCCTATAGCAAACCGAGATGTCCTTTTGAAATTGACTTTTGACTCGAATCGTCTCAGCAATGCGGATTTAATTCACATCTCCTCTTGTCTCCGAGCGCGTTTTTTTTTTTCGCTCTTCTCTCAAGTGCATATTTGCGTGGCCTTCTTCTGTAGATGATACAATTCCTTCAGTCTTTCAGAGAGACGCGGAGAGAGAGGGAAAAAATCAATTCGTATCATGATCATTGCTACGGCTGAAACTGAGTCATTGTTATCACTGTGTGAACTGTATTCTCTTTACTTTCGATATTGAATGAGGTTCATTATTTCCTCCACGATATTTGGTGTGGAGAACCAGCCTTGAAAGTCGCGTTATCTCCTCAACCGGCTGTGCGCGCGTGCGAGTTTGCGTACGTGCGTGCGCGCGGGCACGTGTGTATATTATAAAGCCCCATGGTGTTCTCGCCTCTACGCAGCTCGTGCAATCGTCTCATGTTTTTATATGTCTTTTATGTGAAAACTGGTTTACATTTGTGTGTGTGAGTGTATGTGTGTGTTTCGAGACACGAGCAAGCGCACCTGGTGTGTGCATCTATGTAGTCTGTAGATTTTTAGCCGCCTAAAATTGAAATAGACGTGACTGGGTTTCAGCACAGCTTTTGTCCTTTACATTATGATTCGCATGAAGAAAGAAAAGTTTATATTATGTTTGAAACCTATGTCTCATTTCCCTTGAAGCGGACTCATAATGTGAGGACACGGAGTGGCTTTGACCAAATCTATGATTACAAATGACCCTCAGTGTGCAGACACCATAATCTACAGTGTTATTATAACAGAGTATTATTGATTGTGTGTTTGTTGTGTGGGTGTAGCCAATTAGCACTTGAACCTGGTGTCCACAGTTTCCAAACAGAACAACTGTCACTCAAAAGAAGATAAAAGTCTCTGTATACCCTTCAAGTCTCGATAATATCTCACATACGTGTAGGGTTGGAAAGAGTTCTGATTCATTCCTACGCCTTTCGATGGTATGTCACAATGCAATTATGACATCACCAAGCAATATGTGACATCGCGCGCTGCTTCGTATTTTCACTTTGTGAAATGTCAGAAAGTAACTATGACATCACAAAGCAATTCTGACATCGCGAGCTGCTTCGTACTTTCACTTTGCGAAATGTTAGAAAGTAACTATGACATCACAAAGCAATTCTGACATCGCGCGCTGCTTCGTAGCGTCACTTTGTAAAACACTATCACGCTGTGCTTCGTACGGTCACTGTTGGATCCTTCCACAACATCGCATCCACCACGCGACCTTTCGGATCATTTCTTTTTCTCTTCTTTTGCGTTAACTTTTGTTGCAAAATATAAAACGAATAATAAAACTCTGCCTTATTTCGAGTTTCTGATGAAGATTACGGGCTTCGGTGCCTCAAACAGTACTATTTTGGAGCCACCTTTCCTCATTACTTTAACAAGAGACTCTCAAGGCAAAATATCATTTTGTATATCTCACCATATAACATTACATCGTATCATATCATAATGATAACAGCAGTAAAGATAGGCCGTATCTAAATACCAATGAGAAAACAGCGTAATCTTCGAAGAAATAAAGAAAATTCACCAGTGAAATCTATTCTTTACCTTGTCTCGTTAGTGAGCCCAAACAAATTCGGTACAGACTGATGAATATTAAAAAGAATTTTGAGGTATTACTCTGATCTAAATTGTGACACGATAATCTGTATTGCCTTAATCTGAAACTGCAAGAGAGACTTTTTAGTGTCTGAGTCTTGATCACATTTCTTTCTCAAATCCATGCCATGATTCTAACTGTCCAAGCGGAATGCATTAATAAAGTCACAGGATCCCATGATAAAACGAAGGAAAAGTGACCATAATTGTTGTGTTTTGTCAAGACAGTACGCTAATTGTTAATAATTTTCTTTACATCTCATAAAAAAGTCAACTACAAAATTCAACTTTTAATCCCCTTACAGCGAAAGCGTCTCTCCGCTATTGTATATCGCATTATATCAATGGTGAAGAGAGATCGAATTTTCCAGTTTTTGTCTGTTCTTTTTATTTGTCCAAATTTCGGCGATATTGACCTACATTTTACTGCTAGAAAAACAGACTCACGGCATGGATGCTCTTCAGCGTTATTGAAGCATGGTGGAATATTCTAAGAAGGGGAAGAAAAGAAAGAAGGAAATCGGTGTCGAACACAGAGGATGTTGGTTTTTGTCTGTGAGAGACCGTCGGCTGCAATGGGAAGCCCTGGTAAAGGGACAAGAGCCGTGAAAAGACATCGTATACTTGCTGAAAAACGGCGCGGTCTTTTCTCCTTCCGGTATAGCCTGGGTGTCCTCACGCCAAGCAACAAACAGCCGGCCGATATCAAAGCATTAAGGCCGTTGATATCCCGCTTGTGTCAGATTGCCGAGCGCCATAACTATACAACCCTGCCTGAAAAGGGTGTGCAGACAAAATGATCTTTGCTATATGAAATAATGATGATAAACATTTGAAGGAGGACATCGATTTTCTCTTCCCTTATTGTCAGACAGCGTCACACTCGTCATCAAAGCTTGTGAATAGGACGTTGTTTTTCAGCAACCTAATTTGGCGTGCGCAGCGCGGTGTGAGGAAATGGATATAGTGCCGAATCCCGGCTATACTTAGCCTGGCGGAAAACTGAAAGACAAAATATATTATTAGGAGAGATTTTTGTTCATGGATGACAGTATTAGTTTGTATGAGCTTCTCTATATGAACACAAGATAATTTTCCAGAACCTCGCTTTAAGCCCAACAGTTTTTCTACTATAGTTGTTGATTTGAGAATGTTCTCAATATTTCTGTCAACCTGAGGTAAAGCCTTGGCTTATTGGATCCCTATCATCCTACAGATGGAAAGTAAACAAAATCGTTCAATTGTAAATGTGTGTGATTTACTTTCAAATGAACTAAAGGCTGTTAGTCATTAACCGTATTCTTTTCGGACTGATGATTTGAGCGAATCTCAACTTTGTCTATTTTGTTAAAGCAGGCAGTAGCGATATTATGAAAATCCTTAATAGAACACAGCCATTGTAATGGAGTTTTCATCGTGCATTAAAAGATTGCCTGATTATTTCTTCAATGCGAGAGTGTCGGCAGTGGCAAGAGCTCAGGCAACGTTGAATACATTTTGGATTTCTTGGAAGCAAGCAATTATAATGAATAACTTACCTCGCCAACTGGTATATAATTGGGCAGCTATACAGCCGGATTAAGTTCGTTTGCTCAAGGTAAAGTTTTAAAACGATACAATAATTGAAGATTAGGAAGGGAACAAACGACTGCTAATTATCGTTATTACTTTCATACACCCTAACGTCATTCCTCTCAACATTTCACTTGATTATTTATTCTTTCCTCATTATCATTGCACATAATTATACACATATAGTTGCAGGTAGAATATATGAATATATCAATATATATAAGTCGCTTATACATGTTTTTTTTTTTCATATCGTTTCTTTGCTTACACAATGAAATACCGTACTCATGTTTGAGCTGCCGTAGCTTACTAGATCCTAGTCAAGCCACATTCCCCATAATGAGAATTTAGTCATCCTATTCATTTTGGGAATCACTTTGTCCCTCGTGTAACGCATTTATTTCCCCCAATAATCAAAGATAGACATAACGAAATGCATGTCTCCTTTAAGCTTATCTCCATTGCGGAAAACAAATTTATGTGATCTTCACCCAACATTGATTAGTGATAATAAGCAAATCTATAAGATGTCTCTTTAATGTGCATCTTTCAGTGTAGAATGTAATGCTCTGAAGCATTGTTCTTACGTGATCAGGGCTTGATTTTTTTTCCCCGGAACGATCAACACTTTAACTTTCCTTTCAATATTGTAAGAACTTTGCTATCGTCACAGTATGCTAATCTATTTTTTCCATACATCATTTGAAACCTACATTTTTCATCAATCGTCTCAGCAGAATAAGGACTATAAAAAAGAAATAATTCATGATGTCGAAATTAAATTTGTTGACATTGTTATGATTAAAATTAAGCACGTGTTTGAATACTTGACAGTAAAGACTAAACTTAGAGATACACGCATGACAAAAAAAAAAAATAAATAAAAAGTTTGCAGCTTTCTGTGACAGCTACAGGTGTCTTGGTCACGGGGGGTCATTGTGCGCATGGCAGAGAGCTCGTTTTCTCGCGCTCTATACCGGAAGTCAAGTGTTTGTGCGTCGACTTCTAGGAGGCGCCAATTGAAGCTAAGACCAATACGATTTGTGCTCATCTCACACCAAGGGGCTTAAAGAGAAGTTGTCTGAAAGAGTCTCGCCGCTCTCTAAAACCACTCTCCTCCTCTCTGCTATGGCAGCAGCTTGTGACTTTGCTTTAAAGATTTTTAATGGCGTGAGGGCGATTCAAAAGGCATGCTTCTGATAGAGAGAGCAGGGGAGAGAGATCGCTTTTACGGTACGACGGTAGCTCTGTGGGATGACTGGCGACAGAATGATAATCTATTCGATTCGACTCGATGTGGTTTGATTCCCGCTGTTCAGCTCTGCTCAGACTTGAAGTAAAACAAAACCCGAACGTGTCGGGATCACTTTCCTCGCCCCGTATGAACGAACTGCTAAACGCTCATTACGAATCACAGAGCAGCTGAATCTCAGTCGATAAAACAACACACTCAGCACGGGGCTTTTTTCATTAGACTAACTAAAGCAAATCTCAGTCCATAACAACATAAATTTGTATAATATCAAAAACATGATGACAATTACTTCAACAACAAATATTTCATTTGCACATGGCTGCGAATGTGAAGCACAAAAGCCATTGAAATCACCAACTGAACAAAAAGACCATAACACCAAGTAACATAGGAACAATAATCATGTATTTAAGATATATCTTCATATAATGCTCTATCATCAGGCAGGTTAAACGTTCAGACCTTATAATCAGCTGTCGCCGCTAACAATAACAAACACTTACGTCCTGATTGTCTATTTATTCCCTTATTCACGCATAAGGCGCGAGAAGTCATTTTCTATCACGTGGGCTGAAGTGACGTGTCACTTCAAGAAATGACTACAGAATTATCAATCGCGGAGCAAGCACCTCGGCCTCAAAATGTGACGCTCGGCCCAAACACCTCGGCATCCAACTCCGCGAAATTTGCCAGTATATTAACACGCTGCCATTTTGAGAGGGGAGTGTAATGTGGCGAGAGAACGGACGGGCATTGCGTGACAAAACTTGTCGTCACCTCGTCTCCGGCAGCCTTGAGAGCAAAGTTTCACAACCGAGTTTCACTATCACGCAGCGATTGTACACAAACACACACAGACACACTCGGAAACACGATCAGACACAAACTCAGACACACACATGCACGGTGATTGTGTGCGTGTGTGTGTGTGTGTGTGTACGCACCAAAGAGATTTTGGTACGCGCACATACGAGCGATATTTTTACGTGTGCGCGCACATACACACCCACACTCGCACATACACACATTAACATCAATCACACACGATCACGTATTATGCAAAGTTAATTAATTCCTTCAAACCGTTGATAGCCAAACCTTTCACAGGCATTCCCATCATACACTGAAGTTTACTAAGACGACACGACAAATTTATATACACAAAACATGTACAGCCAAGCTCGAACTTACAAAGAAAACAGGCGATGTCAGTTAAAGATATGAAGATAATAAATGGTGTGCCATTTTACTCACTAGATGCAAGAAAAACACACATCAATATATCGGTATGTCGTTATATTCCACACCTTTTGTTCGGGTGAAATTATTTTGAATTATAGTTGTGATTGTTTAGACGGTACCTTCTGTGTGACGCACGATACTTTCCCACAAGTCTGGCAAGGGACCGCGGTGCTAGACCATCTTGGCGCCTGTCTCTTCGATTCCCGTAGTCCCATACATTGATCAATTTGCTGCCTGCGACACCTGTTGAATCCAACGCATTATTCGGACCAAGTGAGACGGAAAAATCCACCCACCAATCTTTCGCCATGTGTTTGCTTCGCCACTCTTTTGTTTTTTCTATCCTTGGCCGTTTTTTCCCCTCAGCCTTTTCTTTGCTTTTCTACCTCACTCCTCTCTCTCTCTCTCTTTTAAACAATCTATGATCAACTTAATTTGTTCGAAAGGAATTGATATTTGGCGTTTGTTGTATATGCGTGTGTGTGTTGTGTATTGTGTTAAGCATTCATCATGATACAGCTATCACGAAATCGCTGTCTCCCGCTGTTCGAAGGACGGCGATTTTCTTTCTTTCATAGAGAAGCGTTGTTTAAATAGCTGGATACTGGCTGTTTTCATTGCAGTCGAGAAGAATCAACATCTTGCTACCCACTTTTGGAAGAATGGTAAACTGGAAATAGAGTGGATATAATACGATGACCATGAAAATTTGGTTACTGTTTCAATAAGAAAAGATATATAAAGCTTCAATCAACAATAAAAAGATGTGGACGTGACTTCGAATTGGAAGCATTACGTGGAAGTCTAATATGCTGCAAATATTCACTTCGTTTTATTTTCTTGTTGTTTTGTACAAAGATGACAGAAGTCTGCATACCTTTTTTTTTCATTGTGAAATTACAAACAAAAGTAGGACACAACAAGTCACTATTATTCCAGACCTCTGGTCTAATCCAGTTCTTTTTCCATTACCCCTTCCTTTTGAAGTCACTAGCATTTGAAGCCAAATCATTTCTACTCTCAGTATAGTATAGGCAGTATGTAGTATAGTATAGTCTCATAATAGGCCTATATCTCTTTCTATATTGATGTATATATAATATCATATGTGTATGCATGCGTATTTGTTCATATCAACAATTTGACAGTTGTACGTTTTGTATGTACTCAACAATTTTGTACGATCTGCAAAAATGTAGTTCAATGGCTCAATAAATCATCACATCAACCCCAATCCTTATACCTGAATTTAATCATCACATTATAAGGGCTTCAGTCATTTTAGTTAGACATTTTTTCGAAGCAGTATACAGCTTCAACCATTCAAGCTCCCAAATTCCAGTGTTTGTTGTTGTTTTTTTTTTTTTTGGTAATGGTGTCATGTTTTACGTTTCAGTGCATGTATTTATTTATTTATCTATTTTGTCTAACGTGCACATAAAAATGTGTAGGGAAAGTTTCCGCTGATACATGCTACAACACTGGTGGATCCAGAGAGGGGCGCACTGGGCACGCGCCCACTCTTTATATTTTTTTTGCTAAAACAAAAGAAATAGAAAGAAAAAATGGGGGGGGGGCGAGCGCCCCCTTTGATTTTGTAAAGGCGTCTCCCCATTACGGAATTCCTGGGAGAAAGTTAGCTTTTTTTATTTTACTTTTAGTATCTTCTGCGCTTTCACCTTTTATGCAGTCTTGCAGATGATAGTCTTTGCTTGACTTAACTTTCTTTTGTAAAAGCTGAAGATTGCTGTGTATTTCTCTTTCTTTTGATGAGGGGTAAATTCAAAAGGACTTCGTCTCACCGTAAACTTCTACGTTATTCAGAGGTGGGGAAGACTGATAAATCTTATTGAACAACTATTTCATTTTGCAACAGATCATCCTGAATTCCATGCACAAGTACCAGCCTCGATTTCACATCGTCCAAGCTAATGACGTGTTCAGCCTTCGATGGAATAGCTTCGTGACCTTTGCCTTCCCGGAAACAGTCTTCATCGCCGTCACCGCCTATCAGAATGAAAAGGTAAAGCTATTCATTTCATTTCAATTTAATTCAATTCAATTTAATTCATTTCAATTCAGTTCAGTTCATTTAAATTCAATTCAATTCATTTCATTTCATTTCATTTCATTTCATTTTATTTCATTTCATTTCATTTCATTTCATTTCATATTATAGCATATATGATATGATATCATTTCATTTCATTTCTTTCCATTCCATTTCTTTATTTGTCCAAGTTATGTATTAAAACATTACGGAGATTTTGATTTGTCACACGTTAACGAAGGTCTATAAACGAACCTCAGTGGATTAAAAGCTGTAGCCAGTGACAGCCAAGAGAGATAGAGGGCGTGATTAAGCTTTTCATAGAGGGGACCTGGGAATCGATAGAGGAAGCGAGCTTATAGTCTATTAAATCAAGCGTCATAAGATATGAATCCATAAAATATGAAAGAACAACCGCTGAAAACAACAAGAACTTACACATGACACTAGTGAAAAAAAAATGTATTTAAGAGAGCAAGACATGTGGTAGATTAAAACTCTGTAAATCTTTCAGATGATATCCCAACTTTGTAAAATCATTTTTGTCGTCAGACGGAAATCAGGTAAAATCTACAATGCTTGTAAGAAGAATTATTTTACATTCAGACCTATACGCTGTGAAATATATATGCGCAACTCTCCTTGAAATCAATGTCATTCGCAACAGGCAGGTGAATAGATCGCAGAACTTTTGAATTCTTTAAAAGACGTTCATGATACCAAAATTGGAAAAGACGTGGGCTTTTTTGTCGTTGTTATTGTTCAACAAAACAGGAAAAGCCTACCAGAGGAAGCTCCAAAAGATAGCAATACGCTCGCCCACAATCATAACTATTCTGTGTTTAGAGACATACCTTACACCCTTCTATCACGCAAATATATTGTTACAAACGTAGCGGTTGGTACGTCTGGGTCAATCTACAATTGGTATAGAGGAGACACTGAATGTCAAAAAGTCAACAACAGGAACAATATTATTGTCTCATGTAAACGAAGGCGTTGGAAACCAAATTCACCTGGGCTGCTTTTAAAACAGAACACTGTAGCACAAAGAGTTTGGTCTCATTTTTGGCCCTATGGCGAACCCACACCCGATTCTATAGTAGGCCTACATATACCATCAATCGATTCATTTATTAATTTCCGGTTTCATATAGACCTGCAGCTACTCTGATGTTCCTTAAACCGCCCCCTTAATTACCATTCGTGGGATTAAGTTTGTAATTAGAAGAAATAAACGTCATATGGGGGGAGGGGTACACTGTGAAAATGTTCGTCCAGCCTGGCATCAAGTTGTACTACCTTTACTATGTGTCTGCATAAAAAAAAAAGTAAGCGAGTTCTTTGTTCTTTTCGCCCGTCGGGTGTTAAGAGGACATTGTACGTATTGTTTCTGCTGCATGTTTTTCCTGTTTTCTTAGCGTACTCCAACCACCTCTCGCTAGCTTTGCATTCATTCTTCTCCCTAATTGTCAGCGGGCGCTTCGTGTTTGTCCATCAGGCGAGGAACTGTTAATGCGTTCGCTCCAAACAATTAACCAACATTCCCCCCTCCTTAACATACTTTCTCGCCCCAGCTACCCCCCTGTCCCCTTATACTTAAGCCGAGTACAAACTCTTCGCTCTAGCTCGGTCTTCCTTCGGGCGCTGTGGTGGGACACAACCAAGTTTCTTCCCCCTATTTCTTGTCGTCTTCTTGTCCGCAGAAAACTCGCCTCCCTCCCATCCTCTTCTCCGTGGTAGAGCCCGCGCGCGCCGCTATTTTTGCAGCTTGGTTACCGGATTCGCGGCGCCCATTTCGCGTCCCATGATTTCGCGATGAAAGTCTCATCAGTGGAATCGAACGGGCAAATTGATGAAGTGAGTGGCACTACTGTAATGGACCGTTAATTCTTCGCCCCAGCGCGCTGTTTGCCTTTGCATCAGACTCTACGCGGTTGTGTAAACGCGAGCACGTGCGCTGCCCGCCGGCGACTCGCAGAAGCGCACGCCAGTGCGAGCGCGCTCTAAGCGCCCCGTAAACTCTGCCGTAATGCTGCCAATAGCACTGATACAAACTGAACATGGGTATACATTCTCAAATTCATCTTCTCGCCGCGGTTCTCGCAACTTTGGCCACAGATAAGCGCGTCATGTTATCCGTAAACTGACGCGAACAATGGCAATGTGTGCCCAGACGCGGCCCTGCATATTACATGGAGTCTAGGTTTTCATCTGATCTTGCGCGAGTCGAGAGCGAACACGCGTAGTTTACTCAAGTTGAACGCTGCAACCAGTTGTACAGCCCCGCGCTACCCGTCAAAATCACTTTTTAATAGCGGCTTGCTTCCAAGACGGAAAATAATTACACATCGGTTGTTCTCGACCCTTCTGTATATTTACCCTGCTTCTCAATTTCTTCAGTTCAAATATGTGCAGCGGATTAGAAACTGCTCCGGCCGAAGGCCCACCCGCACCTATTAATCGCAATTAATAGGTGACAAGCATTTTATTTTACGTTAGATTACATTATTTGCAGCCAACCCAGTCAACATTTAACTACTTGATTAAAATAATTACTTCTCCTCGGCAATATCAATACTGACATAAAGAGACGGCGTAATCGGACCTACATTTTCCTTCCCCAAATATCCATCCGCGCACTTCACCCTGCAGGAGAACATCAAGACTACCGGGCTTCCTCCTACCAATGCCAAACACACGATTTCGTTGTTTAAAAAAAAAATCTGATCAGCTGTAATCGCACAGTATTCTTCATTCCTCTGAAATATGTAGGGGCCTATAATACTCTTAAAGATGCAAGAAACTCATTTCTTGTTTACTATTATGTAAGTGACTTTGATGGTAATATTTAAACTAATCTCGTCTCTCTCAGGTACTATTCTCAAGCATCTTGAACCATTCTCTCTTTCAACAGATTCTAAACAAACACGTTTGAGAACACGACATGTATACGTACATCACTATGCATATCACTTGACTGACTCCGACTAATAACAATAATACCACATTGGTATTTGACGCGCCACACTTTTTGAAACATAATTACTTGTAACCATGGTAACTGGCAAACTTTTGGGTCTGGCATATGCCATACCTCCCCCCCCCCCCAAAAAAAAAAAAAAAAAAAAAAAAAAAACTTTAAAGAGACAGTCTTCCATTACGTCAATGCGGAAAGACGACTTTAAGAGCATTGATCTTTTGACAAGTGGTACATTGTCATCAGTACAGTATCATCATACTCTTTATTCTCTTCATAAAAGCACATTATCAACTACAATAAAACATTCAGAAAAATATGCCGATACACAGAATGCGTAAACAAATATTTATTTATACAGAAAATGACACACGAAACAGCTACAGCATATCACAGACGAAAATACAGATAATCAAAATACTTTCAGGGAGATCAGTCAAAGGCACTTTAAAATTATCATATTGTTTTTGTTATTTGCAATTCGAAAATGGAAAAGAAAAAGAAAATTAAATGTTTCAGCGTTTCAAGATGATCCTGCAAAGCCTTTTGCTACCACTAGTACTCCTGACGTGCACAGTGTATTTGGGGGTTTTAAGATACCAGCTTTATTTGGGTTAACTGGATCAGATGCTGGATCCCCCCCCCCCTTAAAAAAAAAGAAGCATTTTGATTGCTTGCATCAGTAAATTGCTTCCAATTCCCATTGTTCCAACTAGACCGCGAACTAATGCATTTCTGGTAACATATCTAATAAAAATTATTTCATCTCGTCAGTAATCTACCGTTGTGTACTTTACACATGTTTATAAAGTTGTTGTCATTAGGACGTCTTGGTTTGTATGCTGGCGGGGGGGGGGGTGTTGACCTACCTCATTTATTCTAAGATTTATATGCTGGTGGGATCATTGTTTTCATCAAAGGTGACGTGAACAGGAATTCCTGTTCTCGATATTTATCCACATTCCATTTTAAACTGTACATTTAGAAAAAAAACTGCTCTTCACATAATAAGAGATCTATAAAAAAAAGAAATGCCGTTAATTTCATTTCAAATCTTTTGATTTACCTTTAGTATCCTGAAAATGAAATCATAAATGCAACATTATTATAATGAATAAAAAATGTTTCAAATATTGACATCAGAATTATTATGATAAATGTCATAACATTAAGATTAATTGACATGGAATTCATTAACCTTGTATAAACAATAATGAATAGGTGGGCTTTTGGAAATGGAGGGGACTGCTCAAAAGCTTAGCCAGTAAACTTTATTCCCTCAGGGGAAAAAAATCTCCTTAAAAACTGGTCAAGTTATAAAAAGTTTTAATGTTTTACAGAATGCAAACGAAGTCGGATGAGAACTTTTTTTGTATAGTAACGGCCTGTATGGGTTAATCAATTCACTTATATTGTTTGGCTATTGGGAGTTTTTGTTCCTCTATTAGAGGCATCTATCAATATACAAGGGATGGATGAGGGATCTGTATCACAACTATCTGTCGTCGTTACTATGGAAACAACATCACTCGGCAGTGGTATAACCATAGAGATGTGGAGCAGTAGCTGCTAAGCACGTGTTTCTGCCATTAGCCGTCATTGGCACCCTCTCTTGGGGGTCTTGCATGGACTGACCTGGCCCAGAAATCATATCATTTTCTGTCAGAGATCAGAACAAACGAGGATCACGCGTTGTTCATCTTTGCAATCGTCGGCGCGAGGAGGGTACCTCCCTAACTAAACCTCCGAAGGCTCGTTTGCTCCCGAGCAACAACATGCTTGCTAAAGTATCCATTAATCTTCCACGTTGTATATACCGTGCGCTCAACTGCCGTGTATATCATGTCATTTGGGGAGCAGCTAAATAACGCTAACTCTATTTCTCGCTGCAATTCGAAAAGGCGTCCATAATTAGAACTAAGATCACTATCACAACTTTTTCTCCATAGATACTATCATCATCATCATCCTAGAGGTCTTTATTGCTGATTTGAAATGAAAATCTTTAACATCATGACCCTCGTATTATCATCAACAGCTGCACCATCAGCTTTGATTATGTTAATTTTGTCATTGTCATGACAATCATTTTTTTTTATCACAACCATCGTCATCATGACGACAAATGAAGCTATCATTGTCATGGTAACGGCTTCATACAAAAAGAAAATCACAATCGTCCATAAATATAAGTGAAAAAAAGTGTTAATGTAGTTCTGGGTTAGAGAACCCCGTATTATATTGATGTCATATTATGTTATATTGTCTCTTTCTTTTATCAGTACAAATTGTTGACGTTTACTTTACACTCGAAGTGAAATGTAGTCTTTTCAAAGCCTTATTCGTCTTCTTCAATTTCCCCCCAAAAAGACATATTCTTGAACTTCACATTATGTATATCATTCTCCCGCGTGACAGTAGGTCCTATAACTCTACACGCCTTCATTTCGTGGGACAGGAAATGTCTGTGATAACCGTTTACCCCGCTATGCACTTTTGCGCTCAGAAAGAGTTCGGCAGCATTTTACAGCCCATCAAATTCTATATAAACTTCGCCGAAATAGCCCATTATTTCCATACCCACGTTCGCCAGCGTCAGAATTTTCAGAGAGGGTTTTGGTAATTGATACCGCGCCACGCATCGGTTATCATTAAAACATACAGGAATCTATTGCGAAGGTTTCCCGCCAAAAAGGATCTAAGCCGAAGAGAGAGTTGAGTTTTACAGAAGGCTGCACACTCCATCCGTGTGCAGAAAGCATGGAAATTAAACCTTAAAGAAGCCAGACTCGGCTGATTGGGAACTACGCTATGCATATCGTTTCCAGCGCGAAGACTTCAGGGACCTGAGGGGGGCCCCTGCATTCCCGCGGGACTGGAGCGAGCGTAAATAGAATGGTCAAGTCCCTCGCCAAAATCGAAATAATTACGCCCCAGAACATCGCAATCCTCGCTGAAAAACATGGGGCCAGTCACGCGACATTGCTTCGCCTAGCCGAACGCGGCGGGCAATTCCTCACAAAACCGAGAAGGGGGGAGACTCCTCACGACGTGCGACCGAGCAGCCCGCGCTTCGTTCAACCCGACTGCACACCGACTACCGCTTCAGGACCGTTATCGTCGCTCTGTTGGCCGCTAGCCTCAAGTTATGAATATTAAATACACGTTAATTGAGACTCGGCTAATCCCAGCTCCCTAGAGCACGTCGCAAGAAAGCTCCGCTGCTTTGGACCCTCACTGCCTCCCGAGAAGGAAGAAAACAAAAACAAGAAAAAACGCAGGACTGAATAAAAGAGGAAGATTCACTATTCCCAATTTCAGAGCTCATTATGCGTCAGATAATTTCGTGGAAGGAGCAAAAGCAAAGCGTAATTAACTGGTTGATTAAGTGAGGTCACACGGCTCAGACTGTTTGCTGAGAAAAAAATCAAGCGGAGAAAGTGTGGCTGGAACCAAAAACTGTAACATTGTTGCCAGGCATCCACTTACAACCGACAGTGAAAATAGCAACACGAAATTATTCCAAATTGCTTCAATCAACAATGTCTTGAGAACAAGGATAACGGAACAAACAATGAAAAGACGTGATATCATCTTTGGCTAAAATTCATAATTCATCCTATCATATGATTGAACAAATTTTAATGTTTATTTGCCCAACAAGATGGACTTTGCCAAGGGCATACGTAAACTGGTAAGAGTAGCTATTCTAGCTATAAGAAGTGATTGAAATTGGTAAAATATTCCAGCATGTTGTACTCCTGTTGATTTTATTTGACAGTACACTGTGCAAAATTAAGAATAGTGGGGGAAAACGGGAAATATTCTATTATTTTGTCGATGATAAAACAATTCATCTTCCAGTTTGAACTGCATTTTTTTAATAAAAACACGTTTATTTTAAACATATATTTTTGGTATATGTAATGTAATACACATGAATTATTACGTATAGGCCTATATATTCTATTTGTCATCATGGTCATATAGTACATGTGTATGCTTATTGTGTAGTTTGACAGATTCGTTAGTGTGAAATGAAATTGTAACATGTAATAATGTAAGAGTAGATGATAAGGGGTTAAGATGTTTGAGTGAAGATATGTATGTAAAGTTACACACCCACACACACGCACACACACACACACACACACATATATATATATCCCTCTCTCCTTATCCTTCTTTCCCCCGCTTTTTCTCTACAGTTTCACTTTTCCTTCACATTCTATACCTCCAACATCTATCACGCTTCTACCATCTCTCACGATTCTCTCTTTTATCTTTCTCTTCTTCTCACTCATATATATATAATATTATCTCCTATAACTCTCTTACTAAATTTCTCTCTCCTCTCTTCATCTCATCTCTCCTTCACATTCTACCTCCAACATCTATCACCCTTCTACCATCTCTCACGATTCTCTCTTTTATCTTTCTCTTCTTCTCACTCATATATATATAATATTATCTCCTATAACTCTCTTACTAAATTTCTCTCTCCTCTCTTCATCTCATCTCTCCTTCACATTCTACCTCCAACATCTATCACCCTTCTACCATCTCTCACGATTCTCTCTTTTATCTTTCTCTTCTTCTCACTCATATATATATATATATATATATATATATATATATCCTATGACTCTCTTCCTAAATTTCTCTCTCCTCTCCTCATCTCATCTCTCCTTCACATTCTACCTCCAACATCTATCACGCTTCTATCATCTCTCACGATTCGCTCCTTTATCTTTCTCTCGCACTCATATATTTCTCTCCTTCTCCTCTGACCCTCTAACTAACTTTCTCTCTCTCTCTCTTCTCTCCTCATCCCTCTATGTCTATACCGTTTTTACTCCATCCCCCATTTCTCCCCCTCTCTCTCTAGATTATTTTCCCACTAATATTTCTGGCATTCTCTCACTAAAACTATCACGATACGTTCCCGCCCGGTTCCCCTCCATTGGTCAGTGCTATCAGCCTAATCGTCCCAGAAATAGATTTTCCCATACAATCCATCCAGTGGTAAGAAAGCGTCTTTCGTCGAACCTTCCCTCCCGACACTCGGCGTCTCGTTGCGGAACCGGTCTGCCGAGTCTGTTGATGATACCGGCTGCCTTGGTCCATCTCACTCGGGTGCGCTATTGCACTATCATGACTATTACTATTAGATGGACATATGGGAGCATTGGGGGCAGCCAGATTGTTTATCTCCCCCCCCCCCTGCCCCCTTTCCCTTCCCCCTTTCATTCTCTCTGTCTCTCCCCCCCCCTCTCCCTCTCTTTGATATTGACCATCGTGAGGTTCTTTGTTTAAACTGATTTGTGGTCACATAGATTATTTCACCGCCTGTTTATTTTAGTGCGCGTAAACTGTGATGTATATTAAATATATATAATATATATGTATTTGTGTATGTGTAATGTTATGTATATATATATATATATATATATATATATATATATATATATATATATAATATGAGTGTGTGTGTGTGTGTGTGTGTGTGTGTTATACATAATATTGACTATGGCACATCGCCCATCACTTCCTTACTTCCTGTACACATTTGATTCATCAAGAAGTTCTCTGATACATTATAAGTTATTATCCAATTCTGAATTGCCCTTCTATGTTAGTTGTACCATACCTTACAGATTCAAAGGAGAAGAACTTATTCTTATTGCATGCCACACCAAGATACCAACAAGATAAGCAATTAAGTGTAGGGGTATTCATGGAACATTCACAGTCTGCAAGAATCTTTAGCTAATTGAAGGAGGCAGACTTGACCAGAAGAAGAAGAAGAAGAAGAAGAAGAAGAAGAAGAAAAAGAAGAAGAAGAAAAAGAAAAAGAAGAAGAAAAAGAAGAAGAAGAAGAAGAAGAAGAAGAAGAAGAAGAAGTTTCACACTGAGTAGGTGCATCTGGTATGAATGTATTTCAATATTATCTTTAAAAAAAACAATATTTTCTTAGTTATCAATTCTTGATTATTTCCTTCCATTTGGCTGGTGGCAAGCATGCTATTTTTTTTTTGTACTGTTTTTCTGCTCCGTCATGATAACTGATACGCAATGGCCCGAATTCACGAAGGTGGTTTAAATCTAAACCGTGGTTTATGCAAATTTTTTCTGCGTGTTTCAAATACGATAGACAGATTTCGTATGCCAACAGACGTTCAGTAACAAACTCGCATTGATACGCGCATGTCAAAGTTACGCCAATTCAACGTTTATTCTGGAGCATAGTCTATTTGTGCCATGGTCTAAGTTTAAACTACCTTCGTAAATTCGAGCCTATAATTATGTGAAGAGTGTGATTATTGTGATTAATCAAGAGTTGTATATTCGTTTGTTTGATTATTGCATACAGATTACTCAACTAAAGATTGACCACAATCCGTTTGCAAAGGGCTTCAGAGACAACGGAATGGCAAGAAGGTGAGTACTCCTATCCACCTTATTTCACAAGGATAACAATTTCAATTTTCAATTTCAATTTTATTTCCATTTCCATTGAATAAACAGAGAAAAGTATATACAATACATTTACAGAACATATTTGTAACAATTTCAAAGAAAACGTACACGTGGTCACGAGTAACAACAGAAATTCCTTTCTAAGGTATACATATACATAATACAAAGATTAGAATGGAAATGGAGGGTCCCACTAAAAAGCAAAGCTTGTAGGGTATGGGACCCTCGGAAAATACGTACACAAAATCAAAGAAACCAATGTCAACTGACATGAAATTAACTTAGGAAGGAAAAAAGAAAGAAAAAAAAATGGAAAAAGAAGAAAAAAGTGGAAATGAGACTATGGTACAACACAACTCAAAAATGCTTTCTTTATCATGTCACATAAAAAGATTGGGGGAAATATATTAAAACAGGGGTTGTCATCAGCAGACCATAAGCCATATTATCAAGAATTATGAGAATATATGTATATATATATATATATATATATATATATATATATATATATCATATAAGTGAAAAATCCAACAAAAAATCACGACCAAAGGCAATGTACACATATTTATGAAATGGGCTAAGCGCTATTTCCAAACATTTTAAAGTTAAGTTCATCTTCAGATGGAGAAAACTAAAACCTTGCTAGTGATACCTTACTTGTTACATAGCAAGGAACTTTCTTGAAGTTTGATTTAAACTACCCCGTAAATTCTTAATATCTTCTACGTTCTACTGGCTTTAATGGCAAATATTTCTGATTAACAAAATGGTTGAATTTAATTCGTTTTGCTGTCAAACTCTTCATTTTGTGTATAAGAATATATACAAATAAGTGGCAAAAAGTAGGCCTACAAACCCATCTTTTTGCTAAACATTTTTAGAGGCAAATATTTCTGATTAACAAAATTGTTAAAGTTAACTCGTTTCGCTGTCAAACTCTTCATTATATATAATGTATATAATAAAAATATAAACAAATAAGTAGCAAAAAGTAGGCCTACAATTCCATCTTTTTGCAAAACATTTTTAGAGGGAGCTTCTCTTGAGTAAAGTTGTTATGATGAGCGACAGGTTGTTTACGTATTCTTTTATCTCTTCAAAATATCAATTCTAAGCTTTAGTTTGGCAAATAGCTCCGACAGAGACTTTAGTCATGATGCTCCCGAATGCGGCTATGGCTCGGCAGGAAATGGATTTTAGAATCATTATTGATCCGCGTGCAGAGTCGAGAGTTAGTAGAGACGTACGGGGTCTTCGCTGGGAACCAGGGATATCTTCATCTGAGGAAGATATGAACTCACTGCATGATTTATTCATAACAATTGCTGACAACTTTGGAATCGTCCAGAAATGCCCGTCACAGAGATATACGACGTGCATTTGGTTGGGATGCTGTAAATGGGGTCGCATCACAGGATGAGCTGCGTAGAGGGGTTCGATCATGGGAAACAAATTGAGCGAGGCCGCCTCTAAATATAGGGCCCAGGCAAACAGGAAGCTGTTAGGAAGGTGATTAGAACATCGGGTTGAACGAACGGGGTCTACACACCATGATGGATTGATTGAAATCCAATCCAACCGACTCGCCAATCGGGGCTGCCGCGTACGGGCGAAATGGAAACGATAGCTCGACGGAGGGGGGAGTCCCGGCGATAGTTTCGCGGCCGACGTCCCCGAGCGATCGTCATCGGAAGGAGAGTTTAGAAAGGTGTGGCTTCTATCGCTGTTGCCTCGCACTCAACATAACTCGATGCATAGCAGAAGAGGTGTCGCGGGAGATTGTGGCAGCCCGAAGAAAGAAGTGTCCCCTCTGATCAGCTAGACTTTGTTTTTGTTTCTTTGTTTTTGTTTTCAATAGTGACGATCGCGGGCACTGTGTAAATTGAATTCATGACAAAGTTTATTATGATAATCAACGCATGTCATGATTACACGTAAATTGGCAAGATAAAAAAAAAAAAAATCGGCGACTCACACTTCGACACTCTTTCCTGTATTTTACAAATTATTTTGGAGTTAACGCGGTTCGATTTCTTCGTGCTTCCCCTATCACTACTCAGATACTTTGTCATATCGTGGCTTTCATCAATCTTTATCTGTAGCATACGCAAAACGCTTACGTTAAAAGTTTTTTTTTTTTTTAACTGCCTTTGATGAGTTTTCAGACATTCCACTGACAGAGCACTGCATTTTGTGAATGTTGGTAATGTCCAATTAGTGTCACAGATCATGACATGATATCTTGTTATATTGACTGAATACCCTTTTCACTGTTTGTATCGTTATAAAACAACATAGTGATAAAATAATAAAGTTGCTCAACGTTGTGATGTGCAAATTAGAAACAAGTATCTAAGAATTGCGTCATAGCGCATCAATACCTAATCAGTTATGAACAAGACATTAACAGACAACGCTCTGGTTTTGTCGCCAAATCAGATCTCACATTTCTTGTCAGATACACACACAAAAAAGGGGAGGGCAAAGCACGAGATAAGTTGGTTGTTTTTTAAGAAACGATTTCGCGAGCGGCTAGAAATTTCCCCATTTGACCAAGTTATAATTATTTCTAACTTTCTCTTTTTTGTCGTAATGGTATTGCTGACTTCCGCGAAAGATAGAGATGATAGCTCGTCTAGATGGATGATAACAAAATGACACACTTGTGGGTTCGTGGAGAATGAGTTGTGAATAGACGTCGACGAGGAAATCTCCTCGATTGACAAGAGGAGCTTCCACTCTGTAATCATTTTTGTATTTTTGTTTCTGTGTTCTTTACTTGGTATATGTATGTAATATATGAATATATGAATATAATGAATATATAGATATATAAATACCACGCGTAGAGTTTTCTCTCTCTCTCTCTCTCTCTCTCTTTATGTATGCATAAAGAGAGGGAGAGAAAAAATAGAAAGATATAGAGGGAGAGATATAGTGGGTGTGTATGAGTATGTGTGTGCACGTGTCTTGGGCAACTTCTATGGCATGACATGTTTAAGCGAACGTTAGAGCAGTGAGAGATGTCGGGCATAAATCAAGTGCCCTCAGGGTAGGCCTTCTCTCTTCTCTCGTTTTCTCTCCTCTATCATATACTCCTCCTTATTGCCATTCTATCCTTCTTTCTACATATTTGTGCGTCTCTGACTTCATCTCCTCTCTATCTATCTCTCCTTCAGTCTCTCTCTTCAAAGTCTTCTCTCTCCCTCTCTCTCTCTCTCTCTCTCTCTTCTCTCTCTCTATATATATCTATTTTCCTCTTATTCAACCTGTCGTTTTCCAAGCCCCGTCTTCATTTAACATGCGAGGGATCGTTTTCACCTTCTCTCTCTCTCTCTCCCCTATTATTATTTGACCCTCCAGGGGATCACGACTGGCCCTCAAGAGGTCCAACTCCAAGATGGAAGACCTGGATGACGAGAAGAAAGGTAAGCTCCAAAGATTTCAGTCAGAGGAGAAGAGATGGATAAGAAGGAGTGGAGAAAATGTATAGCTTCGAGAAAGGAATAACGACCACATGAGGATTATTCACCTTTTGAGAAATTCCTCCTCCTACTGTTTCCATCGTAGTGAGACGTTTTCCCCATCGTTGATTTTTTGCAGCCGTTGCTTCATGATTCTGCTATATTTCCAAGGAGTTTCTATATTTTCTATATTTTTTGGCTAGCTTACATAGCTTATTGTCCACTTTAACATTGATGTGATTCAACCTGTAACTGCTTATATCAATGTGCAAGTACCTATACATCCCTCTGTAGTACTCGAATAATACGAGCGCAGTCCTCATGACATCTACGAAGAGGACTATGACACATAATAACATTCATTCATCCATACATACAAACACACCTGTACACATACAAACATATGTTCGATATATGTGTATGCATATATATATATATATATATATATATATATATACGCATATATTATGTATATGCATATACTTATATATACGCATATGTATATGCATGATATATGCATGCATACATAATCAGAATGTGCAAGAAATGTCGTTTATACTAATAGGTGACAGCATCGTGTAGGGCTAGGTGGAAAAAGTAGATGAATGCTACCTGGATGTTGCTCTATCCATTCATTCGGCCTGCTTGGTCTTTGTCAAGAGATCTGAATTGTCGCCATTAGTGCCAGTGTTTCTTGGCTATTGACCACCAGCTAGGTGTATTATTATTACGTAGAATATGCATAATATGTACACATGATGAGGATTTTAGTCCTCGTGTTGGTTCCAGTGCACAAAAGATAAAAAGAAGAGATTGTATTGTATTTCAAGCGTCCAACAACTTACAATGGTTGCAGCAAATTTTCAACGCGTCATACGTTTTCAGGGCCATGGACAATATAGCATATCATATATATCGCATGTGATGTATATACCACATATTCAACTTTGCTTGTGTGTTTTGTCTACCACTCTTTTTTTATCTAGTAAAGTTTCAGGAATTATCAGTTGTCCAGACTTAATTCATATCAAGTTGCTTGAAATTCTTTTTTTTTCCAGAAAAAAAGAGAAGAAAAAAGAATGACCGACTCTCAGTCACTCTTGGGCAATTAAACAACAACCTCTATCTAAAAAATAAACCAACAACAACAACAACTTCCCCGCATTTACCAGCTTGACGAAAACGTTACCTTTCTTGAAATGCCTAATTTTCTCTCTTAAAATCTCGTTTATTAACCTCTCTTCTCGCTCTTGTAAATGTCCCCACAAATAGGATGCTTCCGTCGCTATTAATTACCCCCATTTTTCTTTTCTCCCTAATTCTACGCCTTAAACATGTCAGCCATCTTTTCTCCGCTGATATCTCGCTTCTCCTCTCGGTGCTCCCTTTTTCTCTCTCCCTGATGTCATGTTGTTTTGCATGCCCCGTCCACCTTTTCTTCTTCTTCTGTTTCTTACTCCTTCTTTTTCTCATTCTCTTCCCCCACCCTCCCCCCCTCCTCTCTTTCTTTCTTTCTTTCTGTCTTTATCTCACCCTCTCCCTTCGGTATACCCTCCGCTCGGGAATCCGGGAAGACATATTTTCTTTATTAAATAACCATTAATATTTATGACCGATGAAATGTGCACAGCGGGTTTGAAATAATTATTGTTTTACGGCCAATTGCGATGTGTATGAATTTATGGCACCCGTTGTATTGACGTGTAAAGATCAGCACAGCAATGATGTAAAGCACAGGATGGGGAAAAAGCCGGAATTCTCATGCATTTTTAATCCTCTTTCGTTTAATTCAAAAGACGGTACTCAATCCATTTGATGGCTTTTTATCCTTACACGCATCCATTATGTCGGTCGGTTGTTGTTTTCATTTTGTTTACTTCATATATTTGTTGAGATGTCATTTCATAGGTTT